>NC_037674.1:11024573-11371403 GCF_003255815.1 Theropithecus gelada
TTGTAAGGAGTAAGAGAAATTTCATGTTAATTACTCACACACCTTTTCTCATTTGACCCAAATAATTGCCCTGTGAGGGGGGAGGGGACATTACTTTTAGACCCATGTTAGAGAGGAGGAACCTGTGACTCAGTGACTCACTCAGGGTCCTGACTAAATTTTAGAGTGATGAAATTCAGGTTCCCTGATTCCTACAGGTCCAGCCTCACCACTTACTAGTTCTGTGACTGTGGCCAAGTTACTTAGTCTTCTTGTCTCAGCTTCTTTGCCTGTGAAAATGGTGATATACTTCCATCTCATAATCTGTTAGGATTATTTAATAATCTGTTAGGATTATTTAATTAGTTCTTTTAGAATAGTGCCCTTTACATGGTAAACATCCAGTAAGTATCAGATATTAACGTAATACTACAAAATAATAATATCTACCTTTTAGAGTTGTAGAGAGGTTTCAATAAGATAATTCATGTAGACTCTTAGAACATTTCCTGGCACAAAATAAACGCTTAACGAATGCTTGGGATATTTTTAATACTATTTTTATGATTATTCTATTTGATCATGGTGATGAAATATCTAATCAACTGAGTCATCGGTTGGGGGTTGGAAGACTGAATTTTAGTCCCTCCCTCACTAGAATTCTGGTGACAACACCCAACATACTTTTTACCTTCCTTTACTATTATATTTTTTACAATAAATTTTTATGTGTGCTTTAGATATGTAAAAACTCATCAGCTGGATAAATTGATAAAAGGTCATCATTTGGCCATGAATACTATTGACCAGTTCCGTTCCGCAACTGCCATAAAGGAATACCAGTGTTTATTCTTCTCTGCCATTGTTAGGTATCATTTATATGTAGAAGTTTTGGAGTTTGAGAGAGCATTTGAGGACATATGAGGCAAGACGCAGCTGGGGATAAACTTCATGCTTGGCAGCACTGCTTTCAACTCATAGCCTTCTCGTGCCTGTTATACACCTCTGAGACTTAGTTGCAGCGGCATATCTTGATACTAGGTTTGCCCAGGAAGTAAAATGTTTTAAACCAAATGGAATTATTGACAACAGTATTCAATTAGCTTTTTAGCTTTGCCCATTATAAACCACCAAATTCTAAGAAACTACTTCCATAGAAGGATGCAAAGCCTGCCTAGAAACATTTTATTTTTCAGATTTGAGTTAGGCTTTCAGAGCTTAGTTTTGTGTTTGTTGAATATCAGTAAGTTATTCTTATGAGAAAATGTAGCCCACACTCACGAGGTTGTTGACCATGAGGCTTAAGCTTTCAGTATTTCAGAAAGAAATTTGAAAAGCCACACTGCCTTCACTTGAGGTGTGAGATGTGATTAGCTAGTAAAACAACTTACCTTTCCAGGTCTTACCACCTAGTTCAAAAATGAATAGTGATTTTGAAAATCTCTAGTAAGAAGCTGCTTGGATGAGCAAAATAGATTTAGCTGCTGATTTGGATGTGCAACCATAAGATCTTCTGCATCTCTAGGTGTAAACTTCTATATCTTTAAATTCCTAGGTTGGAAGACAATAATATAATAACAGGTCAAGTTCTGCAGTATAGCTAGAGAAGAGAACTTTCTGACCTATGACATAATTTTAAATACTTCAAATTTGGATCTGAAACATCTAGTGCAGTTGTCCTTAGAGGCCATATTCTTCAGGTAATTGCAAAGCACAGGGGTTCCTTGCGGTGTGTAGATATAGTTACCAATACAATGTCACCATATTTAGAGGGCATCTTCAATACCTTCACCCATGTTAATGTCACCCTATTTGTCTGAAAATCCAGTTGTTGAGTGGAAGTTTACTTTGGTCTTCTCCCCAAGGGCTTTCAGAGTAGTTAGTATAAAGTCCGGAAAAAAAAAAAGAAGGGTAGATTGTTCTTAGCATGCAGGAAGGAAGTTGTCAGGCGGAAAGAGGATATGGGTCTGTTTGCATGCAAGGCTCAGTATTTGCTAGCTAGATATTTCCGCTGTGTCCACACGACAAGAAAATCCTTAGTTTCCTGTGCCGGACAAATAGCAGGAAAGGGTGTGAGGGTTATTGAATGACATTATCATGTTATAGCCTCATGGGTGAGGAAAGCCTGCTTATCAAAACTGATAGCAGCACAGGACTTGTTTGGGGAGGAGCCCCAAGGTGCTGGAGTCACTTGGGGCATTTTTCCTCTTGGGTGCTGTGGATCACTTGGTTTTTGCAGACCCGACATTCTTCCTCTCAGATAGAAGGGACTGTTCTTACTCACTGGAAAGTTACTATCAGTTTCATTATTTGCCGTCTCCTATCTGGCAAACAGTTCAGGTGGAAAGGAAGTAAGCAACATTCAGCCTGATTGGTAAAGTAGAAGATATCATGTCCTGAAACTTGCCATCATCCCCACCCCAACCGTCTTAGGTCTAGCCATACTTAATCATGCTGCACACTCAACTTTATTCAAATGTGAATTTTGTTTAGTGCAAAGCCCATTTCCAATAACTGCTGGTGCAATAGCTTAAATGAACGTGAGAGTGAAAAGTACAATTCACTCCGCAACTTTAAAGGTTCCAGGTGTGAAAGTTGTTTCTTAATTTCTAGCTTTTCCGGTTGGAGAAATACACAGGTAGTGTCTGCACTCCTGACCTGTGAATCTATTTAGATTGTTATTGATAAGTGTAACTGGGCATTAATTAATATTTTTCTACAATTCCTTAGTATTTACTACTTTTAGCAATGACTACAATCCAGAATCAAGCAATCTGGTAAATAATGAGTAATTGTAGGTTCTTTCTTATTATCAACTTACTTCTTATAATAAGCAGTTTAGCATTCTGGAAGCTTTCAAAATTTTGGAAAACACCATGAACAAAAAAAAAAAGGTTAAAGTAATGATATCCATATTTAGTAAAATGGATTCTTTTTTTAATTTAAATTCATCTGCAAACTCCCTGCTTCCCAACCAGGAATATTTAAGTTCAATCAAAAAGGAAAGGATCAGGGCCTATTCTCAAGGAGTCATCTTATTCTAAAGATAAGTAATAGGAACAATTAATCTTTGGAGAAGCATATCAAAAAGAATTGAATTAAATCTTTAAAGGAAATAATAAAATGACTAACAGAAAACATTGCAGCGTACTAAAATGTTGGTAGAAGGGACTTAAAAATGGATCAAGAGACTGAAAAATGCATCAAGTCTTTAATGACACACTGGGGATGAGGATTGTAGTTCATCTTGCCATCAGAAAATCATTTATTCTCTTATGTTAATTTGGAAGTACCCTTTCCTCATATAGATTCATTAAGTAAATATTCTACTTGTGCCATACATATCTACAAAAAAAAAAACCTCACAGCCAAGTTATATAGTTTTTTTTAAAAACTATGAAAAAAAAGCATGAAGAGTCAATCATGACTGTAAATAGATTTTTAAGGTAAAATTACTTGTATTGAGTAGCACTGTATTTCACCACTGAAAACAATTTTTTTTTTACGCGTACTACTGGTATGAAAAGTAATCACAACATTATCATATTTATGTATACTCTTAATCAGTGATAAATTTGTTAATAAACAGTATATAAACTTAACATATAAACAATCAGTGGAAGCAACCAAAAGTCAAATGAATGTCTTCAGATTCCTCATCCTAATTTTATTGGCTAAAGATGGCTTAGAAGAGGCAAAAAGTGCTCTGGGAGAAAAAAGGCTTCTACTGGCCTAGGTTTGTGAGCATTCAGTAAGTAGTTCCAGAGGTTGTTTAGGGTTTCTTGAGCTCAGAGTCACTGTCATCATTTTTTTGTTTGGCTTGATTCCCAGTCTCCCAGGCGCTCTCCACTTCAAACATTTTCTGCACACTTCTCAGAATTATTTTGCTTCCTGAAAGCTCTGACCATGTCTTTCTGCTTCTCACAGGCCCCCGGAGGCTTCTCCTCACTCTTCAGCTGGCATGCTGACTGCTGCCTTCAAAACTCTCTAACACGGTTCCCACATTACCTATCTGTCCTTCTTTCCCCAAAGTCACAACAATATGTTGTATGAAATGGCTAAAAGGATTCAGGGAAGGAGGCGCTTGTGGTGCATGTCTTTGTTAACCTGGCTGTGTTGGCCCAGCTTGTTTTCAGCAATTCCCCAGGTAGTTGCAAGGTAAACGAGGAGCTCTTAGTTAGTGCTTGCTCTGGCTAGAGGCCTGCATGTGATCTGAGCCTTTGTATACAAGTAGTAGGAATATATACGTTCGATAGACATTTTCATAAGCAATTTTTCTCTTTTTTAACTTTAATGTCTTCCCATATTGCATTCATCTGCATAACAGTAAACACATGCCCTGACAGAAAGTTGCAGGCAGGGATATTTATTTATAACAGATGGCACAGAGCAGGAGCATGATGAATTGGTGTATGGCTCCTGAACTAGCAGGCCCATAAATAAAGTATCCTCAAAGCTACTTTGGGGATCTTGCTTGCTCAGAAGGAAGAAAGGAAAGATGATGCTCACAATTTTGTTGCCTTACATAATATAATCCCAAACATGTGCAATTTAACCACAGCAACCAAAATTTTATAACTGAGCTTTTTCATTGAAAAAGTTTATTCATATATAGCTTTTCAGACCTATGAAACAATTATAGCAATTACAGTTTTCCTTCCTTAGTTCCTTTTATGTTTATTGATCTAATGACTCAATGCATTCTAAAAAGCATAAAATTGCAAACTAATAATGGTCAAAACAAGACATAGACCAATAATATTTACATAACCCTTTGTGTAAAACCTTATGACAGCTAGAATAATGAGATTATTTCCAAGAATACAGTTATTAATGGCACAAATGTTATTCCTTGAAATATGAAAAATTTTGTTTGTATATCCTAGTGATATACAAATCTCACTAGGATAGTAAATATAAAAGCCAAATTTGACGGATCTTGTATATATGAATCATTTAGTTAAAGGATTCAGAGACAATACATATTTTTTTTCCCATCAACTTTGGGGTTTTATTGGCCTTGTTACTATTTTTAAGGGGTCCTGAAGTTGAAATTTATATTCTCAATTCTGGCACAGGTGTAGTGAGTCAAACATATTCACAGAAATATGTGTGTGAGTGTAAGTGTGTATATGTGTATGTGAGGGGCGCTTATGTTTATATATTGTCTAACCTTAGAAAAACCTCTGCCATTATTATTATTAATTATTATTTGAGAAAGAGTTTTGCTCTGTCGCCCAGGCTGGAGTCCAGTGGCACGATCTCGGCTCACTGCAACCTGTGCCTCCCAGGTTCAACCAATTCTCCTGCCTCAGCCTCCTGAGTAGCTGGGATTACAGGTATGCATCACCACACCTGGCAAATTTTTGTATTTTTAGTAGAGACAGATTTTGACGTGTTGGCCAGGCTGGTCTCAAACTCCTGGCTTCAAGTAATCTGTCCCCCTCAGCCTCCCAAAGTGCCTGGATTACAGACAGGAGCCACTGAGCCCAGTCTTCTGCCATTATTTTGATGTTGGAAAAACACCAACTGGTACAGAGAAGTCTTAGCCTATGGAGAATTATTTTTCACATTTCAAACATATAATCTGGACATAGACTGTGCTTCAATCACTGTTTTGTTTGAACTGGCAATTCCTTAAGTGAAACGAGTAGTTTGAATCAACATCAAATTTACTATTTTTACTCCTTTTTGTTTAATGAGGTGAAGGAAAGTCAGAGGCTCATCATCCTTATAAATTAAACAAAATAGGCTAACATCCTGGTAGTGCACCAGTCCTCACAATCACAAAGTCAAATTGCTCTAAGCCCTTTTCATATTTTTCAGAAATTTTGCTAGAGGCAAAAATATAGAGGACAATATAACCTAATGAAACAATTGAAGGCAAAGAGCAGAATATTGCGGGAAAAAAGTTAAAGATAATATTTAAACGTTTTATTTGTTTACTGGACAAATATGTATTGAGTAGTTGTAGTGTTATATGAGCTAGGTGCACTCAAACAAAGGTGCATAGGAAAATCCTGTGGGGGAGATAGGCAGATTCTAACTGCAATAGAATGTGGCAAAATGTCTGCTGGAGACGTTCAAATGACATTATGGGAGCAAAGGAGTGGTACTAAACCCTACTTGATGGGCTGGGTAAAAGAAAGAACGCCCTCTTTTTCAAATGTGGCTACAATGCCTCTTACTGATGTTTCTTGGAAAAAAATTTGACTTTAAAATGTCTAAGAATTATTTGTACTTTAAATTTGAATTTGATAACTATATAAGAATAATTTGCATGTGCTTTTGAAACATATAGTTTAGAAAAATCTTGATTTTAAAAGATGAGATAATGATTGATGAGATAATGCTTACAAAATCCTTAGCATACTAGCAGCACATGGCAAATGTTATAAATCTAAGCTGCTGTATTATTACTATATTTGTTATTACTGACACTACTGCTATGACTAATACTTAAGTGTATAGTATAGTATAGTATAGTATAGTATAGTATAGTATAGTATAGTATAAACTGCACAGGTTTGTGGTTAGAAACAATGAGATACAGTTCATGGGAAAATGCCCCTAATAAACTTTGTAAAAAAAAAAAAAAAGAAGACATTTTTATTAATAGTAGTTAGGGGTGTGTTCAGTTGTAAGAATTAGAATAAACAATAGCTAAAAAAAGATGCTTATTAGTTTTTTTGTTATTGCATACAAAAAAGCCCCAGAAATGGGTTGCTTCTGGCAATGGCATAGCAGCTTAACAATATCAGGGCCGAACTCTCTGGGATTGTCATGTTTTACTTGCTGTGTTTATTCATTAGTATAAGGAAACTATTAAGCTTTCATCCATTCTGTATGTCTTCCAAGCAAGAAAAGGGTAAGCTGTTATCTTATAATGCTTTGCCTTTTTATTCTGGAAGGAAAGACTTTTCAGCAGAATTCATCCTACCTCTTAGTGTGAAGAACTGTGCCACATGACCATCTTAGGTATAATAGGGGATGGGAAATTGAATATTTAACTTACCAAATTTTAGCATAGAGGGAGGAAAGGAAGAAACTTTTCAGGAACAAATTTTGAGTGGACTAACCTACATTGTCTTGTATCATATTATAATTAATACTCTGATGAATCAAAAATGACATCTTATATTTTCATAGCCATAACTCAAGTCCAATGTCTGAAATAACTGCATTAATTCTGCTAAAATCTGTACAAGGTTTCCTTTATGTTTGTGACCTCTTTGTTAGATCAATTAACTGAACTCTTGAACAAACTGTAATCTTTTCGATATGCCTTATTTTTAAAGAAAAACTGTTAATAAAATCATAGATTTCTTTTTCACAAAAGAAACTGAATTCATGTGTAGCATGCATTTATGGCAATCTGTTGTCACTTCTTAATCTGCCTCTGTATATGAGATTGCTGATGCTCAGCCTGACAGCCTCAAGCCTTTACAAAATCCTGAATGAAAGATTCAATGGAGATCATCTACCTCAAATCTGGAAACATGTCATGTCTTGTGCAAATATACTTACAGAAGTAGTGAGGCCAAATATTTGAAATGGGAGTTGTCCCAGAAAATTGAATATCCATGGTTACTATAACTACACTTGCTAGAATAACAAAGGTCCAAAAACATGTTTTAGAAAGTTTTTAAACAATAAAAGTGTGTGTTGCTTCTCTTTCTCCTCTTCCGCCAAGCTAAACACATACGAATTGAAAAAATAAAATTAATTGCAACTCATGCTAATCACTTAATGGTGTTGGTTAATCGACGTTTTTGCTTAGTAGTTTACATTTGCCAGTCATTTGTCATACCTGATAAGTCATTCCAAATGTGTAGATGTTCCCTCTCAGACTAGATGATAAACTCTGTGATTTCTCTCTTTGTTCCTCCCACACATACTTGACTGATGATCTTGGCCCTCCTTAACCATTCCACATGCTTTTTGCTCTTCATTTATTTTCATTGTCCCACTGTACTTTAGCTCAAGGTTAGCTTAATATAGAAATAGCAAATAGAAAGGTGCCAAGGATCCCAGGATATACTTTCCTAGGAAAAGCAAGCTGGTGTTTTCAGTTCTTTGCTCAGTCTCATTTGCATTCTCTAACATCAGAAAATGGCATAGTTTGTATAGACAATTGCCATTTATAAATATTTAGCAGGGGCTCATCTTCTCTATGCAGTAAAAGAGAGTATTGAAGTGATTAGCTATTCACAACTAACTGGCCCAAAGAATGTGATTTATTGCCAAAGATTCGAGTCAATGCATTGACACTTATTCTCTTTTATCCCTTCAGCATGTAAGTATTTATCTCTTATCTGGAGCTAAATTAAAGAAATTCTCAACTGAGTAGCATCATTGTAACATCTTCTGATCAGACAGCAGGTTATTTTGTCACTAGCCACATGTGCCTCTGTTACTAAGGAACCAAAATCAATAATTATCAGAGAGTACACCAATATCCAACGTAGATAACCAGTTTCCTTTTTTCTTTGCCTCAGACTTCAGAAATCTAAGAAGAGACCTAGTTTCAAGTGTATCTCATACTTTGTAAATTCAGTAATCAAAATTCAGGACTTGGGGAGAATTCTAAGGGATGGAGTTACATTTGTAATACGATGGTCCTCAGGTCAAAGATGACTAGAAGGAACAGGTTTGTTGTTCTTTTCTGCTAATAACAGAGACATTAAATTCTAATGTATGACCCTAGTTAAGTCACTGTACTTTTTTGGATCTCTGTTTTCCTATCTAATGTGGAATATTTTTGTATTTCCTTTGCGATTCCAAAAATCTCTTTGGAAAATTAAAATGGAAATCCTTTTTAAATATGGAAGCATTTCGGTTAAAGTCCCACATTTCACCTTCTAAACTATTGTATTTCAAGTGTTTATCTTAATCTTTCGTATTATTTCTTCTAGTACAGTTATTTGCCCAACAGATTGTATATGTTTTTAGAAATATAATAAAGACAACTACCTTTGTGGCTTCTTTCTGGTGGTCCACATGTTATTCTTCTATACCTCAGTGGGTTAAATACTTAGGATTTCAGTCTAATTTGGCATGCTCAGTTGTTGTTGACCTTTTTCTCAGAAACCATTTAGTCAATCCAATGCTCTGATGGTCTGTAAGAGCATTACTTTTATGGAACCCCCTAGGCATAACTACTTAGAAAATTTGCCGGCATGCTCTGTAATTGTCAGCTAAATTGGGAAGATTAAATTCAAACGCAGCAAGAAAGTATGATAATAACAAGTTCAGAACAGTTGAAATGCTTCTGATTCTGAAAACTGTTTTGATGGAGGGAAACACATCATACCTCTGGAATGCATGTGCCGCTGCTGTTTTGGGGTACATGAGTGAGGGTAGGACACATATTACAAAACAGAGATTTTACAGATGGTTGTGATTGTGTGATGGGGGCGGAAAAAGGACATTTTCTTAGTCCATAAGTCCGTGCATGCAGGCTATTTCAGGGGGAAAAAACCATGTCTCCACCCAGTCCACCCCCACCATTGTTTTCTCCGTGTTTATCTTTGCTAATTTTGCTTTGGATTTTTCTGATGTCTACTAATTTATTGCATTTTTAATCAGTTTTAACCTCTCTCTTTTTCCAGAAACAATGTATTACCACTGACTTCCTGATATCTCTAGCATTGAATATAGAGCACAAACACCCATCAAGGTCCACTAATTCCAAATTTCATTAGGAAATTACTGTGATCATATTCATTGTTATATCCAAGAATCTAGCATAGTGATTGGCACACAATTAACACATGAAATAAATGAAGTGAATCTTTATATAAGGAAGTCTTTGTTAGCTCTTATTGAGGACTATTTCAATGTGAAAATAATACAAACCTGAAGTTAAAATCACTGCAAAGGGCATATTGGAAAGATCTGTATGTAGTACACAAACATGCCTCGTATTGTTTCTCCTGAGTACAAGTTTCAACACCTAGACTGCTCTTGAATGCATATATATGGATGAATGTACATTTATATTTAAAGTTTTCCTATTAGAATTATTTTCCAAAATCACATTCTAATTTACCATTTCCCTCTTCCCTCTGAATTGTTTATTTTTAAGTACATAAGTAATTTATGAGTATATTTACAATGTTAAAATATTCAAATAGTTAATATGTGGTCTAAAAACTGAACATCTCTTTTCACCCTGTTCTTCTCACTTCCATTTCCCCATATTTAACAGATATTTAAAGTACTGCTTTATCAATACCCATAAATGTTGATGTGTAGCATATTCATTGTTCTTCACATCTAAATATTTTGGTAATTCCCATGAAAGTTTCAATTTTATCCATTATCTCGTGCGTTTTATATTTCCAAACTGAAGGGTCTTTTATGAGGGGATGGGGTGGGTACCACCTTTTTTATTGAGGTTATAGCTATATTTTTCATATATATTTGTGACTTTTCTCCTTTTGTGGCATGTGGTCAGAGATATAATATGGTTGGCATGATACAAAGTTTTTGGTACTCATTGAGACTTTGTTTTGGGCCAAATACATGGTCAGTTTTGTAAATGTTCCAGTATAATCATAAAAGTACTGTATATATATTAAATTTAGACACAGAGTTCTATATAGTTTCCTTAGATTGTGATTATATTGCTATTTACATCTTGTATATCCTCATTAATTATAAATTTTTATTTTTTTATTAACTTGTGTGATTCATTAATATCTCTCAGTATAATTGTAAACTTGTACTTTTTTAAATTTAATTCAGTCAAATTATTTAGGGTGTTTTTTGTTAGGTAGAAATAGGTTTGATATTATTATAGCTTCCTGATGATATGTTCATTTTTCATAATATATATTGACTCTGGTGTTGTTGCTCTTAACATTGAAATCTATTTTATCTGATATTATGATGATATTAACTTTAGTTTTGTTAGTATTTCTGAGTGTGGTATTTTGATCGTATTGATCATCCCAATGAATGGCCTTCACAGACATCTATGCTCTTGGCTGTCACTTGGTAGCACTTATCATAAAGAGATGAAGTCAAGTTTACCACTTCTTGAATATGAGTTTGTCTTGTGACTTGCTTTGGCCAACAGTGTAAAGTAGAAGTAACAGTGTGCCTCTTAGAAGCTTAGACTTCGAGGGGCCTTTTGTGCTTCTCTTCTTTCTTAGAATCCTGCCACTGCCCATGCTAGCTAGTTGGATAATGAGAGACATGCAACCTATTCACAATCCTCTTCCTTGCATCAGCCAGGAGCTAGCATCCAAATGAAGCCATCCTGGAGTAGCAGTCCTGCCAACCCCCTAGTTGTCTGCAGATTCAAGTGAGCCCACTCAAAGTTAGCTGATCCTGGCCCATATCTCCACTAGTTCCCAGCTGATCTGACTCATGTGAAATTATAAAAGTTATGTTTTTAACCCACTGAACTTTGGGGTGGTTTGTTGTAGAGCAATAGCTAACTGTTGAATAGCAATGGCTAAACAATATGAATTTGTGTAACTCTTCAATGGTTTCTTTCATTTTTAAATTACTGGTAATATTCTTTTTAAAACATGCCATTTTTACTATTAGTTCTCTATTTTTCTTATCTATGCTATATTTTTGAGTCTTTAAAAAATATCATATAACTAGGAGAGAGGGAAGTGAGGGTTGAAAAACCACCTGTTGGGTACTATATCTACTACTTGGGCAATGGGATCATTAGAAGCCCAAATCTCAGCATCATGCAATGTACCCATGTAGCAAACCTGTACATGTATCCCTTGAATCTAAAATAGAAAAAAAATGCTAAAGTTGCAAAATAAATAAAATAAAATAAAATATCATATGGCTAGTTTCCAGAAATCCAATCTGAAAGTTTCTTGGTCCATTTATTATCATGTTAAGTACTGATGTGTATGTTTGTGTACAGCCTCTTTTGTGATTTTTTTTGTTTGCCTTTTGTTGTTGTTCATTGTTTCTATTTCTCTGCTTTACATTGGATTGATAAAATTTTCTTTATTTTCCTGTTTTCTCTTTACTGGCTTAGTAGAAATACTTTCCATTTTTCTTAGTAGTTATCCTGACATTTTAAATACGCATTCTTGTCTTAACAATGTCTAAAATGATCAGTATATTTATCTTCCTCTCAAGCAATACAAGATCAAGATCATTAGAGTATTTTAACTTGTATTACCATCTCTATTTACAGGCTAGTATTACCTAGTATTTTAGAACAACCTTGGTTTTAGTTCCTCCTTCTAGATAAGTGACCATTACTTTTTGTAGTCAATGTTTATTCAGGTTTTTTTTTTTTTTACATATTTAATCTGTTACCTTGATCATTATTGCTTCCTATATTCCATTTATTTCTTCCATAATTTTCTTCATTATAAAGTCCAATTTTTGGTAGTTCTTTTAAGAAGAGTCTGTAAATGGAGAGTCTCTCAGTGTTTGTTCATCTGTGGAACATTTTTAGTTTGCCTTGAGTAATAGTTTAGCTGGGCATAGAATTCAGGGTTGGTGATTATCTTCTCCTAACACTCTGAAGACGTTATTTAGCACCTGTTGGTACTATTGAGAGAAGTCAGATGTGCTTGAAATGATTTGCCTTATATAGGCATTCTCTGAAGTAAGGCAACTCTAAACCATTTCTGTCTTTGAATATTGTCTGTATTAGTAAGTTCTTGCTAATTTATAAGACTGCAATTTATAAGAAAAGAGGTTTAATTGGCTCATGGTTCTGCAGGCTGTACATGAATCACGGAAGAGTCTGCTTCTGGGGATGCCTCAGAGTGCTTTTACTTATGGTGGAAGGCAAGGCAGGAGCAGGCAGTTCAAATGGCAAAAGCAGGAGCAAGAGAGGCGTGGGAGTGCTACACACTTTTAAACAACCACTCACCAAGAACTCACTCACCATCATGAGAACAGTAATAAGGGGATGGTGCTAAACCATTCATGAGAAATCCACCCTGTGATCCAGTCACCTCCCTCCAGACCCCACGTCCAATATTGGAGATTACAATTTGACGTGTGATTTGCACAGGCACACAGACCAAACCATGTCATTTTCTCTATTCCATTTCTTTAAAGTCATCTTTTAGAGGTATATTTGCCCTTTTTTGTCTATCCCCTATAGCTTTTATTCTCATTTTCATGTTTTTTTTTTTTTTTTTTTGGTCTCTTTTAATGTGTATTCCCTGTGCTGTATTCTTTGGTAGTTTTCCAAGATTTATGCCTTTGTTCACTAATTGACTCTCAGTATCTGTATCTCATCTTCTGTTTAACCCATTTACTGAAGTTTCAATGATTGCAGTTGTTTATTCTCTAACTTTTTTTCATTTTTTTTCTAAATCTGCCTCTTGTTTTGGCACAGGTTTTGTTCTTTACCTGTGTTTTTATTCATTCTTTCATGCCTTTAACACTTTTAAATATTAAATATTTTATATTCTTATTCAAATTATTATTCTATTATTTTATGATTTTTGATGTCTACAGAAGTCAACCATCAGAAGATTCAAGTGCAAGTGGTTTATTTGGGAGGTGAAGGAAGTGTGCAGGAAATAGCATAGAACACATGCTTCAGAGTTATCGCATGTCCCTCCTCTACCTAAGAGTGAGGGAGCTGGGATGTTTATATCTTCGCCATTGGTTGCGTGTTAACTCCTCGGAACATGTAGCCAGTTGTATTCAAGGCTTATGTTGCTGCTTTAGAGGCAGTCCTCAGGCAAAGATATACAGATACCTACAGGTGAAAGTTGACAAGAAACATGAAATGGTATGGTCCAAGGTCCAAGGCGTGCTAGGAGGGTAATGAATATTTGCTACAAGAAGTTAATCCTCCCACTGATTTTGTTACTGGCTCTTGCTTATGTGTGTTTTGTAAGTTTTACCTATGAGAATATCTTTAGAGGTGGTGTGTGTGTGCATGTGAATGTGTGTGTGTGTCTGTGTGTGTAAATTCTCTGCTTTCTGTACTTAAGTATCTCTCCATAGTGGTTTTACTTTTACTTCTGCCTTGTGTCCCTAAGGCCAATTTTTTTTAAATTAGTTTCTCATTTGAGGAACCCTGAACAATGAAGGTTATATAAATTTCATCTAGTCTTAAGTCTGTGCATGTTACAGGCTTGGGATTTTAATTAATCATTTTCTTTTCCCTGGAGCTCATAGACAAGCTTCCTTGTCATATCCCTTGTGTGCTGGTCTATTTTCTTCCTATTCTCCTTGTCTCTGAAGGTGTGGCTTTGAAGGGCCTGACTTTGTGCTCAGTTTTAGTTCCAAATCTTTGCATCATATAAGGCCCAAGGTCTTATTTCCTGTTCTTGAATATGCTTTGCAATCCTAAGCCCCTGGCTGTTGCCAAATTTGAGGACCTTACTCCTACCCACCCGAAGGCTGCTGCAGAGTCAGCTCATGTGCTTACAATTAGGGTTTTTCAGTTCCCTTGTTTCTGCCACCTGGGATTTCCCTTTTCTCTTTCAAACTTAGATATGCGTTAACAATTGTGTTGTGTTTTTCCATTATTTCTAGATGTTGGTAGCACGATAGTTTCAGTTTATCTGTGTCTGCTTTTTTTCTGGAATCGACTATATAGATTTTAAAATATTTTAAACATACATAGGGTATTTAAAAATAATATCAATATTCATGCTTTAGTAAGATATTACACTGTACAAGTTAAAAAAAAAAAATCCCTGGGAGTCTGGACAATGTTCTTTCCTAATCGGGAATCTTCTATTAATGAGCTGTGCCTTAGACAAGCTATTTAAACATTTTATGACTCAGTTTAATCGCATAAAAAAGAAAGTAGATATTTGCTAAGGTCCCTTCCAGGAATAAAATTCCACCAACTAGTTTAGAATCTGGCACTCAGTGCTGATGCAGCCAATTTAAGATGGTTAATGTAATTAATAAATTAAGTCTACTTGCCTACCCTCTTTACTAGACTATGAGTATCTCATGGGGCAGGACTGGATGGAGTCTTACATCTTTGTATACCCAGTGTCTGACCCTACTTTTAACAAAGCATGCTAGGAAATTTTGGGAGTGCTTTATACATGGATTTAGTGGTACAAAATCACTGTCTTTGTATTCTCTCCCTCCCTGTTGCTTCCTCATCAAAGTCAAAACCATAAATTTTCTCTCTTAATAACAAAACACACCGTTGGGAGTGTGCATATTTTTTCTGCTATTGTCCTATCTCTCTCCTTTCTTACTGGACAAGCTATATGAAATAATCATTTTACATCTCCCTCTTCCAAACTCTTCTCCATTTTCATTCATAACTCTGATCTCTCCTGGCCTACTTCCACCCCTGTAGCTTTTCCTTCTTTGTTCTCTTCTAATTCTGCACCTAAAACTTAAAATTATTTGGAATTTTGCTTCTTCTAATTCAACATTCTCTCCCTGAGTCACATCATTTATTGCCAAAGCTTCAGTTACTACTTGTATGCTGATAATTTTCAAACCTGAAACAATGTGTTAATATGTTTGTTTTATTTATTTTATTTGTCAGTCTGTCTCTTCTTCTAAATTTAAACTCCATGAGAGCAGGGACCATATCTACCTTGTTCACCGCTATAGCCCCCAAATCTGAAACCAATCTGGTACATAGTAGATGCTTGATACATATTACTTAATAAATGACAAGTTTTAGGATGTATGACCTTACCAAAGCACAGTATTTGATTTTTGCCAACAGAGCAATCAGTGTATGCCTGACAAAAATAATTTCAAAAACTCAAAAAAATCTCAGAAGAATCTCAACTAGGGATTTTGAGAAGATGGGCACAACAGTGGCAGCATAGTTTCTGGAACTTTCCAAGTCTGTATGAAAACAGACAAAGAATAGCAAAATCAACAACCCATAGACAACATTTTACATAAAACTGGGTAATAAGGCATCTCCATGAACTTCAAAAGACAAGGCCAGGTACAGAGGCTAATGCCTGTAATCCCAGCACTTTGGGAGGCCAAGGCGGGCAGATCACTTGAGGTCAGGAGTTCAAGATCGGCCAACATGATGAAACCCCGTCTTACTGAAAATACAAAAATTAGCTGAGTGAGGTGGCGGGCGCCTGTAATCCCAGCTACTTGGGAGGCTGAGGCAGGAGAATCACTTGAATCCAGGAGGTGGAGGTTGCAGTGAGCCAAGATCATGCTAGTGCATTCCAGCCTGGGCAACAGAGTGACACTCCATCCCAGAAAAGAGAAAAAAAGACAAGTGAATGAGGAAAAACCATTTACAGACACAAGAGCTGCATGCTATTGATATCAGTGAGGGAGAAAGTAAGGAGAAGCAATGGGGTGAGAAGATAGAGCCCCCAAATAGTCAACAGGTATTCCCTGGAAATGTGGAAGGCCAGTTTCATAGCAGTGACTAAAATGTGGGAGTTTGCTCACTCTAAGAACAGAAAAGTTCAAGGATTTCATGGTTCTTCTTTAGCACCCATAAGCTCCCAAAACTGATGCTCCCTTCTAGGACAGGGCCCCTCTACAACAAGGAAAGACTGCTAGAAATAAGATCAAAATTTAACAGAAAAAGAGGACAGTTAAATGGAAGGGGTGAAACACAGAGCAAAGTTTTAGAAGGCAAGCCACCATACTGATTTTGAATAGTGTTATTGAGGTATAATTAACATACAATATATCACACATATTTAATGTGTAGAATTTGACACATTTTGACATGTGAAAACAAGATCACCCTCAAGAGGGTGAATGTGTCCATCACCCTGTAAAACTTATTTGTGCCTTTTTGTGAGCCCTCCCTCCTGCCCATCTCAGCTCCTTTTCAGGCAATTATTGTCTGCTTTCTGTGACTGTAGATTCATTTGCAGTTTTCTAGAGTTTTATTTAAATTAAGACATCAATTTTGTATTCTTTTTTCCTGGTTTTTAAAAAAATTCAGTGTAATTGTTTTGAGATTTGTCTATGTTGTTGCATGTGCTTATTATCAATTTGTTCTTTTTTAATGATAAGTATAATTCTATTGCGCGGAAATGTTACAATTTGTTTATCTATTCACGTGCTGATGGACATTTGTGTTGTTCCCAGTTTGGGGCTATCACAAATAGAGCTACTGTGAACATTTGTGTATAAGTCTTTGTATGACTATATGCTTTCATGTCTCTTCAGTAAATATCAAGGAGTAAAATGGCTAGATCATGAAGTAGGTGTGTGTTTAAATTTTAAAGAAAATGTCAAACTGTTTTCCAAAGTGTGTGTACCATTTTGCATTCCCACCAGCAGTGTATGAGAGTTCCAGTTCCTACACATCTTTAGCCACACTTGGCATAGTCATTTAATTTTAGCCATTCTAATAGGTTGTCAGGGTATCTTATGACTCCAATTTGTATTTCTCTAATGACTAATGCTATTGAGCATCCTTTCTTATGCTACTTTACCATCAATACTTTCTTTAGTGAAGTATCTGTTCAGTCCTTTGACATTTTAAATTTGGGTTGCTTGTTTTTTCTTTTCTTTTTCCTTTTTTTTTGTTCTTTGAGACAAAGTCTGGCTGTATTGCACAGGCAGGATGGAATTCAGTGGTGTGATCTTGGATCAGTGGAACCTCTGCCTCCCAGGCTCAAGCAGCTCAAGCAATTCTCCCACCTCAGCCTCATGAGTACCTGGGACCACAGGCACACGCCACCACACCTGGCTAATTATTGAATATCTATCTATCTTTTTTTTTTGATAGAGACAGGGTTTTGCCAGGTTGCCCAGGCTGGTCTCAAACTTGTGAGCTCAAGCAATCTGCCTACCTCGGCCTCTCAGAGTTCTGGGATTACAGGTGTGAACCACTGTGCCTAGCCCTTGTTCTTTCTTAATGTTGAGTTTTAGGAGTTCATTAAAATTCTTGATGCAAGTCTTTTGTCATTTATTTTTACCATACACAAAAATAACATAGGAGAATATTCTGTAGAGGTAGAGAAACTATGGAAGTATATTAACATGAGCAACATAAAAGTTAAATTCACATTTTATATAAAGTTGCTGAAAGAAAAAGAAGATTAAGGAGCTGCTAGAACCCTACCTGATACAAACCTCTGCCCTAAAATTATCGGTGTTTGCCATTATTATAAAACCAGAAAACAACTCAAAAGTCCTGTTGCTGAAGCTTGAATTTCCATCAGTTGATGTTTATTTATTTGCTGTAATAGTATTTATCGAAAGGCATGTGCTAACAAAAGGATGATATATTAACTTACCAACACCTCAATGAACATAATTGTTTGTGATCTTTTGAAATATGATAGAGAACTGAGAGGAACTTCTCAGGGAAATGACCCACTCAATAGATGGTTAAGTAGAGGGAAAATAGAGAGGTCCATTTATCATGTGAAAAAATTTTAGAAAAGACTATCTTGGCATGGGAGTGTTGGACTCTGCATACTGGGAGTGTTGAGAGCAGCAAAAAATCTAGTTTCCTCCAGGACAGTGAAAGAAAGGTCTTAAATGGGAGGAGGTACAGCAGTAATTGGTCATAATTCTGCTTGATACAATCGTGATTTAACTTTCCAGGTGGAAAAATAAATAAGATAAAACAAATGTTTGGCTCCAAGGAAGGTCAGAAATAGCAAAAACTCTGACTGATAAAATGTTTATGACTCAGGAAAAAAAAAATACAAGGAAGAACGCAGATGGAGAAATGGAAGCCAAAAATGGTATGTAGAGGGTGGGGGGAAGGGATGGCCAGAAAGAGAGGAGGGAAGAAAAAGCAACACAGACGATTAAAACAATCTTTTAAAGGTTTGCTCCCTCTTTCTGAAAAATTTAAAAATATTTTCAGCAAACAATATTGCATCTCTCCTGGTTCTGTTTTGTTCAGCCTTCCTTTCTGCACTGTTGTCTGCTCTTTGTTTTGTATCCTAGTTTTGCAGGGGGAATTCTGCCTAACCAGACACCAGGGGAACTGCCAGCGATGTCAATCAGCTGTCATAACTAGGGCCAGGGACCAAAAAAGAACAGCATAAGCCAAAGAGGAAGAAAAAAATAAAAAAGAGCCAGAGATAGTGTGTGGGAGTATGTTGGTTGGTGGGGGGAGTACAGGAGGAGCTTGCTGGGCTGGGAAAACACATTTTCCCCATTTCTCCTGAGTCACTTCGGCTCTACTTTTTTCAACTCTGTGGGAAATCAAGAGTAAAGGCTTGGCTTATCAGTGATTTCACTGAGCCAGGATTCAGAATGCTGAAGGGACATCCTGTACCAAGCTCTGAAACACTGACCTCAATAGAATCCCCACCCTACAGAAAAATATTTGCCTCTTTGTGTGGTAGCCCTGTAAGATATGTAGACCAGCACAAGCAGTAGGAAATATTTAGAGTCAAATACTGACTTTAAATAAAAGAATGGAAAAAGTAGTGGACCTATTTCTTGCCCAAAATGCGGTATGCCAAAGACTTCACTAAGTCCAGTCATTCGTTTGTGTTTGGATTAGTCTTGGAAAGGCTCATTAGACCTACATTTCTGCCAAACACAGTTAGGATTTGCTCATGCCAATGCCCAAATACAGACCTTGAGTTCAGTGTTGTGTCTACCGGGTGCCTTGTCTAATCCAGAATGGGCTTGCTTGTCGTGCTATTTCCAGACATAACATAAACCACTGGAACAGCTCTAATTAACATGCAGAATACTGAATAACCTTCAACTAGAGCTATTTTGCCCCAACGGTTTGAGGTCACTGGAATAAGACATCTAGTTTCATTACCCTAGCAGAGGTCTGATGCCCTCTGTGACATAATTTGTTTTAGAGCCAAATGAGTTATATGTTCAAGAGCCCCAGATTGCTTAAGTAGAATGTGTTCAGGTTTGTTCTCTTTATGTATAATTGTTCCAGATACTGGTTCCAATTTGATTCATCCATTATGATTTTGTGATGTGATATTAACCTAGATTTCAGAATGCCAAGGTTTGATGAAGAATAAAAACGACTATATATAAATTCATAATTGTATCATTTTAATAGTTGATACACTAAAGATGATGCAATTCAGCTAAATAAGAAATTGAACTACATGATCCTTTTATTATGGCTCATAGACATTGGAACTACTGTACATATTCTTTGGGTAATCAATACATTAGAATCAATGATACATTAACACTTACGAGGTTGGAGGGTCTTGAGGCCCTCACAAACATGAATGCTATTACTGATGCCAAATTTGTCTTTAAAGACTTTGACTTAAGTGAAATATAGATAATAAATTCAAATAGCCATATGCCTATCTGTACATCATTATTGAAGAACACTCATTTCAACAGAGGTTGGCAGTTACACTCCTTAATGTGTCTCCAGAGCCACATCCTTCACATACTTTATCTGAAATATTTTTATCTATTTCTGGCCAAAACCACTTTTGATCCAAATAAAATCCATTTTTTAATTTGTGGCCTCCCATGGGAAAATTCATGTCTATTTGTGATTATTAGGTTTAGGGCAAGGTTTTTTTTAAAAAACAGCTACTTTCAAGCTAGAACAGATCACAAGGAAAGATGTTTCTCTCAATATACAGTTCATTTTGAACAAAGTTGCAGTCAATATATGCACCATAACAGGAAATTGTGTGCATGCAATAATATTTTTACAGTGAGTAACATCTTGTCATTTGTCAACACATTTGTCTTTTATATCCCCCTGCAGCTAAATTTGGTGGAAAAAGCCTATATAAAAAGACATCTATGTATTCCTGTACTTCTAGTGCTCATCTCTGAAAGGCCAAAGCACTTGACAAGCTGGCTATTTTAACATAAAATGATACAAAAGGATAAGGAGCAGATACAAAGGGAGAATATCAGCTTTTTTGTTAAACTCCAGGCTTCTTTGAAACTGTAAATTTGTCAGCAGATCAGGTCAAGGATCAATATGAAAAAGTGTAGCCTGCAGGGATACAGTGATGTCCAAGATTCATTTATTTACTCTAACTTTTGAATTGTATGTCTTATGTGAATATATGTTTTAATAAATCATATTCACTTTCTTTGCAAGCATGCAACTCATGTTTGATATTCAGAACCCAATTCTGTTACTTGGTGTGCTGAATTCACAAAATAGACCACAAAAAAGGGTAGGGAGTAGTGGTCAGGAAAAATTATCATAGAAAATATGGGAAAGCAGGAAAGTAGAGAAATTCCTTATTGATTGATTGATAGATCCTTACTCTGTAGTAAGGTCACACAGAAGTAACAGATAAAATTAACTGAACCCATAACTTAAATTTGGATAAAAATATTTGGATAAAAAACCATAATTGTCTAAGCTTTGAATTATTTTTAGCACTCACCAATTAAAACACATAGACACATATATTTGTGCCTGCATGAACACACACACACACACAACATTAACTTTTATATGCCTAAAGTTATAAAAATTCTGTGCCTTGATAATTTTGCCATATTTCTCCAAGGTTGAATTTTTTACTGCTCTTGTCATTCCATAAAATATCTGGAAAATTTTCCACAAGCCTTCCCGGAGACCAGATAAAAATGCCCTTTTGCTGTTCCCTATCACCTTCCCATTTCCTGTGCACACCTACTTCTTGGACAGCTGCATTTAATGTTAGGTTCATGTCCTGACTCAAAGAACTATGACTTACAAAGAGAGGAAAGTTTTGAAGTGAGAGTTTTTATCTGCACTCTTACACAAGAAAAGTCTTTTTCTTTTGAGCGTTGAGTAAGATGCTGGCAGGTCAGCCTCCAACTGCAGAATGGGAGAATATGATTCACTCTTAAATTTCTTTGCTTGTTTTTGGAGTGAACATTTAAAGAACATTCTTTTCAGAAATGCATTCCCTCCATATGAACAGAAATTAGGAAGAAAAACAATGTTTTACCTTATTCTAAGAGATAAGTTAACAACAGCATCTTTGATGAATGTTCAGAATATCCCTAGCATATTTGACCTTAAAATTTCTGGGATTTTCCATAAGATAATATTGATTCAAGGGGCCTATGTGTTAACATTTTATGTGTTAAAATTTTAGCATTTCCCTGTAACACTTGTCATTTCCAGTTGAATATGTTCTCCAGAGGTGGAAGTTCTTGGAATAATATAAATTCAACCTAGCAACCAAACTATGTGACAGGGTCAGTGTGTTGTGTGGCGAGGGTGGGGGGAACTCTGTTTAGAGGCACTCGAAGTTTTCCAGTTTTCCCTAGCTTAACTGTTATCTTCATTTCTCTTCAGCTGTCTCTTGGGCTTTGATGTTCTGTGTTATATTGCCTCTTGAGTACATCCAGCAGGACCTGAAGTTCATGGTTAATATTAACAAGGTGAACACTCTGTTGGCAAGGCACTCCACAGTAAATTCCTCGAGTCCACAGAGACAAATGGCATTCAAAGGACGGTTCTGTAGATAGAAGGTCAGTTTCTGCTCAGCCACCTAATCAAGCATAGGAAATTATTCAGATATGTGCTTATGTTCTTTAGACCACAACTTGTAAGTAATTTGTGAGGTTCTTCATAACTTTTTCTCATTTATTTGTGGGAAAACTTCTGAAAGACAAGTAAAAAGCATATTTGTCTCTTTTCCGTAGCAGTTAAAGAAATATTGTGGCTCATATGGTGGTTTTATCATTAATAGGATAATCTATTATAAAATTCCACATTAGACTGTAGTTTTTTACATTTTGAAAATACTAGTCATATTTGTGTCTTTTATAACTGATGCAGTGCTTTGTGTACAATAGGTGCTCAGTACATTTTTTTAAAAAACCTTAATAGTACATATTAAGTTTTCTCTGACAGTTTTCCCAGAAGGCTTTCAAAGTGTTTTAACAAAACAGAATGTTACCCAAAACTCCGTGAACAATAGATCAATAGTAACGCCATTTAACTGGGGAGGAAATTGAGATACAGTATGTCCAAATGATTTCAACAGGACCATAATACAGAAACAAACTAATACATTCTAGATGTATTACGTGGTTTTTACCCAGAACCACGTATAGTTTGACTAATGTAGCCTCATCTGGCATGGCCATATGGATATGCGGGAAAGAAGAGGAGAGAGAGGTGAAAGACATTGAGCAAAACCTAGAATAACTAATCTAATTTAATTATCTTCAGGAATTCAATCAAGGTTTATATTTGGAAGCTACTACAAGATCTGTACCCCATTTCATTTTATAGGATATGCAAAAAAGGGTTAAAACATATTCTGGACCTTCTGAAATTTAATAAACATTGTCTCCAGAAGCCGTCTTCAAATGTGAACCTAATTAGCCAAAGGAGGTAGTGAATTAATGTATCAGAACCATCTAAATACTTACCATTTTATCAGCAGACACCAAGGTCCTAAGGTAAAAGGACTTGGAAAGGTAAATGATGGTGGTGGAAAATGGTGAAGTCAAAAGCACTGGGCACTGTCCAGGAAAAAAGTGCTGAGGGTGGAGATGGGGGGAATGAAAGGGAGGATTCCGGTCTGAAGAGGTAGCATGGAGATTCTGGGAACCTACCTGGGGAGAGGACACTGAAACAGAGCTCGGCTTCCCAATGTAGCCTAGATTTGGTCCTGGGCAGTTTTAACAATGATGATGGAGAATGGATGGGAGGACTGGTACTCAGGATGGGAGGGGGGATGTGATGCTTCAGAGTCTCTGTGACCTTCTTGAAGGAACAGGAAATTAGTGATTCTTCAGAAAACAATCTGTTTGCAAGAACCAAAGTCTCTAAAAGTGTTTTTCTTGACATGTTCACCTGACTACAAACAGTGTGTGTTGATCGACCAGTGAAAATTTTCCATCTTCTAAGAGATGTGCTCCTCTTTTCAAACCTGAACATGATATTAGCAAAATCAATTCTAACCATAACCAGTTCATTCTCCAATCAGATTTACTTAGAAATCTCATTATAAAGCCAAACTTCTTTTGTAAATGTTTTATTTTAAATCATAACACTATACTATTGTATAAGCATATATTTGTTTTACTGATTTTTTAAGCAAACTACCATATTAAATTATACAAATGTAAGAGTGTAAAGGCATGGAATAAAAATATTATTTCAAGTTTTATTTAAAGTGAGATTGCTCTGATAAGTCAATACACTAGGAGCTAGGCTGTACTGGAGACCCCGATGATTACTTCTTTATATTCAATTACTGCATATTTGAGAAACTGCTAAGAGTAATCTGATTTTAGTTAACTGTTCTTAAATCTGGTTTGAACTTGGCCTTGCTAGTCCTTTGACAGATCTGTGAGGGTGAAAACAATAATGGACTAGTTCGAACTTGCTCTTAATGCTTGGGTTTGGGCAGTTCTAGAATTAGACAGATGTCCAGATGGAATTAATGGGAAAAGATTCAAGGCCAGGATGTGAGTTTTAATTGAAACTCCTTGGTTTTCAGTAAAAGAAAACAACTCAAGCTACTTAAGTAAATATTGAGAATTTATTATAGGAATATAGAGATATTGATAGGTACCTGAGGGCAGGAGTGTAACTAGTCCATGGAAAAGACTGAAATAGTCCTAGGAAAGTCAGGAAAGCCAGAAAGTACTCGTTCTCCAACTCTTTCTGCTTCTGGTACACATGGCTGGCGTTCAGGTCTCTGGGGCACTTGATATTCTTCCATTTATTTTATTTTATTTTTTGAGACAGAGTTTCACTCTACTACCCAGGCTGCAGTGCAGAGGTGCAATCATAGCTCGCTGCAATCCGAAACTCCTGGGCTCAAGTGATCCTCCTGCCTCTGCCTCCCGAGTAGCTGAGACTACAGGTATCCACCATGTCTGGTGGATTTTTTGATTGTAGAGATGAGGGCTCACTATGTTGCCCAGACTGGTCTCGTCTCGAACCCCTGAGCTATAAGTATCCTCCTGCCTTGGCCTCCCAAAGTGCTAGGATTAGAGGTGTGAGCCACTGCACCCAGCCCTGTACTTCCAACTGAATGTAAAAACTAATGGAACTCTGTTATTATTGAATTTCAAATTCCTGGGAGAAGTGGATGACCTTAACATGGATCAGCTTTTCATCCTTGATCTAATCACCTCTTTGAAGTGGAGTTGAGTAGGGTGAGTGGAGAAGTGAGGTAATGATATACCAGCCAGCTGGGGAGCTACTCCTATGAGCAAGTCCAGAGAGGTGAGTCGGTGAGTTGAGCAGACATCTGAGAGTAGTCCTATAGAGTTTGAAATAGGGCTCCCTGAATTGATACAACCGAGTAGGAAACAATGAGAAGACAAGTTAAAAAGAAAAAGAAAAATGGCAGTAGAGATAAAAATTGATAAAAATTTTTTATCAACAAGAGTTGGAGTCAGCCACTCTGAAACTTCTGGGCGTATTTCCTCCCCTTTGCCAGTGTGGAAGAGGGAGCACTATGGGAATTTCACTTCCTCCCTGAAGCATTTCCTGACTAGTTATTTCTCACTGATGCCCTTAAACTATAAACCTCTACATTACTTGAAACTTGTACCTCACTGAGCTCTTGCTAGTATACTAGCTTTACTTTTTCTGGTGTTGTGTTATACAGATAAATGATAAAAATATGCATATACATATAGCTCCTTCAGATTAGGCTTCATGTTTTTTGTTACTTTATAGCCCAGCTACTTCTAAGAGTATATGGGGCAGGAATTCATCTGAAGATTGGGCTACTCAGGGCTATATACTCTTTTTCACTCTTCAGCATCTATTATTATTTGCAAAATTAGAAAATTGTGCTGGATGAACTCTCAAATGCCTTCTAGCCTAACAGTCTCTGATCCCATGGTCTAAGATATAAACTATCCCAAGTAATTGTAAAACTTGGTGACAAATCACAGCCATGGGGAGTTTGTGACAATTTTAGCCTGCAGGTGTTGCTGTGGAGTAAGAAGAATTAAGAGATGGTAAGCAACCCAGCAAACAATAGCGATAAAAAAGATGTTTTTAAGGATTCTGTTTACATCCCACATGCGGGAGCAGGTTTCCCCTGCTCCAGCATCTCTCTGTGAAAGGACTGGGATTGGTTTCCCGAACAGGGCAAAAAGCAGAGGGTGTGTGTTCTCGCCAGCTGGACCTCGATATCTGAAAGGATGTCCTGTTTACATTTGGCACCAGAGCTTAGTGATTGCACTGCCTGAGTGCCCAGAGAATGAGATAAAACTCAAAATAAATTTTCACACAAGTTTAAAAAATAACGCTCTGCTGACCCTGTCATCGTACCACCTGGGATTCGTTTACCAAAGGCCTGTGTTTCAAAAGAATGCTTACTAAGGAGGGTGAGGCCGTGGTATCCACGGAATGCATTTTTTTTTTTTTTTTTTTTTTGGTGGCTAGGAGGATTTTCTTCATCCGTTCTCTTTCTCTTCCCCTTATTTCCTTATTTTTTGTTCCCTAAAATCCATCTTTTTTTTTTTGAACATAGAGAAAAGGGAGAGGCAGAAGCTTGGCTGACAGCCAGACTCATTTCATGAAGTGACCTGTGTAGGTAACTGAACGCTACACCATATATTAAGCATTCCATATAAAGAAAATTAACCAAGTCTATTTTAAAACCTGAAAAGTTTATTTTTTCTTTTTTTAAAGAAATAGTTAAACCTAAGAGGAGGTGTAGGATGTGGTGGCAAGGATCCAGGACAAAGAAGAGAAAGGAATGAGAAACTGGAAAATAAAATTTACAGGTGAAAAATCATCATGGGAGACAAAAACTCTTAAACACCAGTTTGTTAGTCTCGGCACCTGGAGTGCTGTGCGAGTTGGACTACAGGTTCACTGCAGATTTTTGTTAAGCAAACATTCTCTTATGATGCCCTACTCAAAGGCCTCTTGTCCTTTCTGACAACTCGCCTCTCTTACCGCCTGAACTGGTTACAGTTAGCACTAACTATTGCCATCTTTTATTGCTGGCTGCCATTCTGCCTTAAATTCTTCCAGGCATGAAATGTATAGGGAACTATATATAAGGAGATGGCTTCAAGTGTGTAAAGTGTCTCCCCAATGAAATTGGAAGTTTCCTCAAGGTAAGTCACCTCAGAATTCCATTTTTTAGGCATTATGGTACCTACCCAGAAATTAATCAAGCAAGACCAAAACAACATAGAAGTTTCTAACTTTTTAGTCTTCCCCCACGCCCCAACATTTGTACATTTTATGATTTCTTTATTCTACACTGCATGTACAAAACAAGATTTGAGTACCAAATTGTGTGTATTTGAGGATGCCAACATTGCTTTTGCAATAAGTGGAACCAGAATTAGCAATTGAATAGCGAAGTAAATGAAGACCAGGTACTCATAACCCACCATTTATCATGGGTTTGCCAGACAACTGCGTTTATTTCACTCTACGTGTGAGAGAACATGCCTAGCAATCAGGTCAGCACTATGAACATTGCACTGTATTTATCTTTAGTCCCTAAACATTGTGTGTAAGCAAGGAAGTGAGATGGAGTAATAAAAAACCATTATAGAGTTCTGAAAGCCCTCAATTTCATATTTACATCTTGGAACCAGCTCATTCTGACTTCATAACTCCTTAATTAGAGGCACAGTCGTTTTCTTTTCTGTAGGGCATTTTTTTCACCCTCACAATACAAGCATACATTTGGTAACTAATACCAGCAATTAGCCTCATCTGCTATGTAAATGAGTGTAATTGCAATTAAATACTTTAGTAGGCCCAAAGGGAAAACATGCAATCATTACAAAGTAGGAGAGCATGGTTAAGGGACATTTCGAAGTGGTAGCAGAAGTGCTTTTCCCTGTGGTGTCAGGAGCCTTTTCTATGGTGAATTATTTCACTGGGAGCCCTGGAACTTGACTTGCATTTCTTGTTCTATTTTCCTACAGCGATAAGAATAAAACTGTCCTTTTCAGCATTTCTAAGGGTTGATTGGTTTTGGTAACAATTGGTTTGGAAAATTGATTGCTCTTCAGTGTAGATCCAGGGCTTAAAAATGTGAACTCTCAGCTATGTTTGGTGTACAAGTTGGAGAAACAACACTATTCGCCAAAAAGATATTTTTTAGTATCAATAATTGCTGATTAGTAGATCTTGAGGTTGAGAACTGTTGGAAGAACATAACACACATGAGACAGAGAGACGCCCTACTAGGGAGTCAAGCTGTACTGGTACTGTTACCAGAAAGGGCTCTGGATCTAGACCCGAAGAGAGGGTTCTTGGATCTTGTGCAAGAAAGAATTCAAGGTGAGTCCATAAAGTGAAAGCAAGTTTATTAAGAAAGAAAAGGAATAAAAGAGTGGCTACCCCATAGGCAGAACAGTGGCATAGGCTGCTGCTTGCCCATTCTTATGGTTGTTTCTTGATGATATGCTAAACAAGGGGTGGATTATTCATGAGTTTTCTGGGAAGGGGATGGCAATTCCTGGAACTGAGGGTTTCTCCCCTTGTTATACCATATAGGGTAACTTCCTGATGTTGCCATGGCATTTGTAAACTATCATGGCGCTGTTGGGAGTGTAGCAGTGAGGATGACCAGAGGTCACTCTCATTGCCATCTTGGTTATGGTAGGTTTTAGCCAGCTTCTTTACTGCAACCTGTTTTATCAGCAAGGTCTTTATGACCTGTACCTTGTGCTGACCTTCTATCTCATCCTGTGACTTAGAATGCCTAATCATCTGGAAATGCAGCCCCATACGTTTCAGCCTCATTTTTTCCAGCCCCTATTCAAGATGGAGCTGTTCTGGTGCTCTGGTTCAAAGGCCTCTGACAGTACTGGTCGGTGGCATATAGTAGCTTTAAGCTCAGACTTTGGAGCTAGCCCTCAATAGCTGCATGTACTTGGGCAGGTCATGTACCTATTTTCCCCATTTGTAAAATGGGAAGGCATAGTATGTATCTCTTAGTGTTGCTTTAAGGATGAATTTTATTTATGCACATGAAGCATTGAGAATACAGTCTGGCAAAAAGTAAATACTTGATAAATGTACGTTGAAAGAGCTCTACACCTTTCATTTCTTCATGCAAATTTCGTCTCTGAATAATCTAAACTTCAAAGCAATGTACCTAAATAGAATCCTTTTGGTATCTAGGAAGCTTACTATAGATTATGCCTTAAGACTTCTTCAAGGAGCATGTTCCCCATGACATTCACTATTATAGACATACATTTACGTAGGGGTAAGTCACATTGTAATGCAGGAACTTCTTACTGAGAATCCAGGTAAAACTGATTCGTTTTTATCAATGGATAGTGAATATGTAACAAATCAGTTTTCTTCTTTGCCTTGGCTGCTAGGAATCTCAGAGGTAAACTTGTAGCCAACATAGCTCTAGTAATCTATACAGGACTCTAGCGCATTAGGGATAATATCACAGGTTTTTGTTTCTCCTTCTTTTCATAAACAACCATTTCCTTATTTGTAAAAAATACTGTGCTGTATGCATCTTGTGAATCCCCTCACATACTCTTATGTAAATGTGTCTCATTGAGTGAGTCACTTTGCCTCTTTGAGACAGAGTTCCTTCATCTGTAAAATGTAAAGTTAGGTCTGTGACCTTTACAATTTCTTCCAGCTTCATAAATAAGTTTTTGTTGTTGTTGAAAATGATAGCCTGGTTTAATGAAGGGAAGAATTGTCAGAAAACAAATGATGCATAATCTCATTATCAGAGCCAAAGGATATAGAAGAATCTTTCAGACCTCCTCACTTTGGTTATTTCTACTTTTTCTTTCACTGTATATTACCCCAAATACTTTCGGCCAATATAAGCATTTAAAGACATGATCATGAATATTAGTTCCTTCCCAGCAGTGAATGAAAAGGCAGAAGGCTTAGTTTTTGGCAGTGGAGGTGGGCAAAGCGTTTTAGTGGTTTCCCCATAGTTTCTCCTATATCCTATTCAAGGAATAGGGAAGAATGGAACCTCCAAGAATGAAGATAATAAGGAAAGACCATAAACCTCTTTTGCCACTTTTGATAGAAGGGAAAAATCTAGAGTTCTTATCTTCCTCTCTTGTTCACCTACCACGTAGGAGTTAGAAGGGGAGCTTCAAAGGCTTAGCACTGTCCACCCTATTGAGCTATGTTATCGGAGAAAAGGCTGCCAGATGTTTAGCAATCAAACTTGGTGCAGAACATAACTTTAATGGAAAACAGAAGGGCGTTCTGTTTGCCTCTCACTGTGCTATCTATCTGAGAGACTTTCAGGAGCCCCCTTTCCTTACCCTCTTTGAAAAGCATATGTATGCTTTCTGAAGTGCTATAATTTGACCCAATTGATACAATAATAAGATGAATCTTTACATACACTCCTGAAACAAGTAACTTTGCATCCTTGGGGATGAAGTTTATAAAGCCTGCATTTTCTAGAGTTAAAAACCACCTTGAGAGCAATTAATCAAACACAAATAGGAACATTTGGTATTAAAACTGCCCCAAAGGAGTCAAATCCTGTTTTCTCTGTTTATAGCTGGTCAGTTCCCATGGGACCGCAGATTCAATGTTATTATTATTTTTTTCTTTTTGTAAAAGTGTAGTAACTTTCTAATGGGATAAGGGGGTTAAGTGTGTAGGAAATATATTTCTTAGGAAAAAAGACAAATTTAATTATCTCTTCATTAAGATGACTTTTAAAATAAAAGAAATACCCCTTCTTTTTAGACAAGATCGAAAAAGAGATGGTTTTGATAGAAGATCACTTTGGACCACTTTGACAATGAGGGAGAAACTGTCTCAAGCTCTAAGATATCTCAAATGATTAAGGCGTAAAGGCTTCTCATGGCTCCAGAGAACAGAGGTGTTTATTCAAAACATGTATTTGCTTAAGGTGGGACTGGCTTATTTTTAAAGAGTTTGTTCCATACCCAAAAATTTATTCTTACAAACTTATCTCATGGTAAAGTGCTCATCTGTGGGTTGTAAAGATCCCTAGGACGTCTGGCTCCAGTGGGGCCATGAATAAGGGTAATGAAAGTTTGATTTTAGTGGCTACTTCCTCTAGAAGCTATCCATGCTGACCCTCTCTTAAAAAAAAAAAAAGAAAACAACAAAAAGATAAAATACAGTTAATGGAAATTCAAATGTAAAATAAATTTGTAGACTGTTTCTTTTTATTTTGTTAAAATTTAATCTTCAATTCTAGTGAAGCCAGAAAATAGAAATTCTGATATAATTGCAGTTAGTAGAACAGTTTGGTTGAGTTAATGTTATGCTATTATTTGAGACATAGTTTCCAGCCTCATCTTAGGTCTTTTGATGCTATCTTTCATCACCCTGCCTTTCTTATTTTCCATTAAATTTCCAGTGTTTGGTATGTAGAGGATACTCAAAAATAGGCCATGGATTTGGGGTTGGATGCTACACAATTATCTATTGGGAAGTTTTCTTTCCCGGCCCTGCAAGCATCCTCTGCATGCCCACACTTGATTGACAAATGGTGTTTAGAAAGGGAAATTGTTCAGAAGGTAATAAAAATATCTTTGTTTATAGTCTGACCGCAAAACAAAGTGAGAAAACTCTAGGCCCAATTTCTAGTTCTCTGGTCCAGAGACAGTGCCGAGCCTCACTCGGTTTCCAGTGTGCCCTTCAAGAGGCAAGTTTAGGCTCTTGAGAGGAGGCTCACTATCCACATGATTTGGGTCTCCCTTCCTCTCCATTTCCTTTGATAACAATGCATTTCCCTTGACCCATGGACTGCAAGGGCCCTTAGAACAGGAGCAGGATCTGGGTAAATAAACGTTGGCCTGATCTCTTTTCCCAAATTCATGGCCATGTTCCCAATTAAACAAAAGATCCTACATTGGATTCCAGTGGGTATCCCCTATTTTAGACACTCAAAGAAGGACTTAAATTTGGGGGGTAAATGTTTAATATTAAATATGTTTGCTGCTTTTGAATGATGACTTTCAAATATTATACCTGCTTACTTTTCTTACTCATGTGAAAAAGCATGGCAAATTCCTGAAGTCAGTTATATTTTAAAAGAGAAGCAACTTATAGGGTGGATTTAGGGGGTTGGGAAGAAAGATTGGAATCATGTTTGTTTCATTTTAAGAAGATATATGTGTATATTTTAAATCATTTTAGGAAAAAATGAGTCTAGGATGCTATGAAAATGAGTTAATAGAGCTGATCACTAAAGTGAGATTTTGTCTGATGAAAGAATATATTTTGAATCACCTGAACTATATACTCTGAGATATGTTAGTTTATAGGGTATACTTTTATTTTTGGTAGAAACAGTTTACATGTCTGAAAGTCTGAATTAATTTATGACTGCTGCTGAGGCATTTCCTATTTATCAGGCATAGAAACCAAGACCAAACATAGAAAAAGAGAAAAATTTTACAAAATTTATTAAAAAATTCTAAGTATACAAACCATGCCTTTAGGATTACAAACACACATCTTGGTTCTTCATTTGCTTTTTTAGCTACTATAACAGAAATGCTTGATGTATGGCTACCAGGAAACTAGAGGTAAACCAAACTGGAATTTGAGAACTTAGAGACACAGCCAACTGAAATATCACTTTTCATGAATTTTAGTGGCCCACAGAAAGTATGGGTGAAGAGTATAAACTCATCACCAGTACGATAAAAGAAAATTGAAAGTATCTTCCTCACTGAAGAGCAGGAAGCATTATGTTTGTGCTCCAAACCAATAGAAACAGATATTCAGTATTGAAAAGAAAGGAGGTTGGGGTAATAGTGCTGACAGAGTCAATGCAGAGTAGAAGGTCTTTTTGTGTAGTAACTCACCAAAAGGGTGATTCTCAAAGATCATGTCTGACCCAAAGAACAATTAAAATGCAAAGCAATACATACAAATATTTGATTTGTTATTGCCCTCCTATCCTACCATTCTTCAACAATTCAGTAGTTGCTACTTGAATGCCCACTGTGTGCACATTATCATAGGGAATCACAGAGCTTGTCTTTAAGATCTGTTGCCTCCAGAGACCTTTTCTGATGTTTATGAAAGGCTTTTGCTGTTCCTGGAATATATTTGTTCAATGAATGAGTGGAAAAAATAATGCAAAGATCTGTAACATGAAGTCTCTGCCACAAGGAGCCTATTGATTGTAAAAGCATTCATAGAGTGCTTCAGAGTTCATAAAATCTATTGACCTACATTATTATCTATAGTAGTCAGTGGTTCCAACTCTGATTTGTATTGAAACCACCTGGGCAGGCTACTTGTTTTTTAATGTATAGATGCTTGCAACCCAACCTGCCTTTGGAAATAGAATCTTGTTGGGAAGTGGTAGAGAATGTGGAGGAAACGGGGAGCAGCATTCCTCAAATGATTCTGGCATCTGGTCATATTGTGACAGACAATGTCATAGTGAAGAGAACATACTGCTGGCTCTGAAGTCAGAGTGGATTTGAAACCAGCCTCTAGCCATTTCTAGTTTTTTAACTTTAAGATTAATCACCCTAAGCCTCAGTTTTCTCATCCATAAAATGGGGAGAATAACAATAGCTAACAACAGCAATAACTAGTCCTTATAGAACTGTTGGGGGGGCGTTCAAGGAGCTGATCCACATAAAGGGCCTATCTTAGGGCTTGTGCTGACTAGGCACACAGTAAAAGTAAACTTTATTAGCAATTGCTAACCATTAGGGCCTGTGACTTATTTCATTTTTAGTAGTAGACCTAGACCAAATAACCACATTCCTTGTCTCTTCTGGGAGAGGCTGTCCTGTCATTTTCTCTCATCTGTTCAGCCACAAGATGGTTAGGGAAGCTCACTCCTCCTGAATTCCAGCCAGTACCAACTAGACCTTTGGTAAGGTCAGGATAGAAGAGACTGTGGCATTTCTAATCCCCCTGGACTTCCCTCTAGAATGAACATGCTTATGTTGTTTCAGGATTTCCAGTTAGGCCTTGCCTGGAAACCAGAAGTTAAAGTTATCTAAAAGTGATAAGCTCAGGAACTACATGAAGCATTGATTTGAATCTAGTTTCCAAGGTCACCAAAGGTTCAGAAGCTGAGAAAGAGATGGCAGTTTAAGGGTTAGTGGGAGAGGGTCCAGCATTTTACCCACAGGAGAAAATTTTTTTGTAGAAAGAAAAACAAGTTTTTACTGAAGTAAGTGGCCAAGAAAGTAGGTAAAGTTAAATTTATGATAAACTATCATTTCAGTCTCTAAGATAAACAAAATAAGCAGCTGTAATAGCATGAAGTTTATCAGAGTGTGATAGGAAGGTCAGGCATGACAAATTGGGAGACTGGGACATTGAGCTGGCGCATGACAATTATGTAACTCACATTGCTGCTAAATTTAAACACAAGCAGCCTTCTCTGGAGGTGTGTAGGTGGAGAGGTGAAGGGGCAGATTGAAAACAATGGCCTTTATTTTCATAAGGTACTTTAATTTTAGGCCAGCGTTGGATGTGAACTTTCAGCTAACTGTACTTTTTGGTAGTTCTGTATTTTTTGAACTGAGGTTACCCTTAGCCCCATGAAACCCCCTGTTTTTCTGTCAAACTACTATATTGAGTGCAGTTTTCTCTGGCCTCCCTGGAAGTGGAAATGTCTGGGCCTTTCCCCTGCAGAACGCAAAACATAAACAGAAGGGCATTAAAATGGAAACAGGATCTTGGTTCTCACTGTTTCACCAGGCTCCTTAGCACTGACCTCTGACCCTCATTTAAGATTCCATGGAAAGTCTGGGCATCTGGGGTGTGTAGCTCACTGTGGGAATTTTTTTGTTGTCATGGTTGTTGTTTTCCTCCTCCTGGATTATTTTGGCTTAACCTGAGGCTATGATGTAAAATAAGCCACTTTCAAGAGCTTTCCCTGACCTTGTTTGGGGATAAGGTTAGAAGATGGGATTTGACTACTGGCACTGTCAATTCAAGAATCCATTTTCAAGTTGTTATCTAAAATTCATGTGAGAAAATAAAAAATAGCATTTCTTCCATTCTATGACACTGATGACAGGTACATTTTGATTTTTGAAAACCCATGTAGAATTGTTGAGGATATTGAGTCTTCATGATTTTTTACTCGCATGTTACTTTTTAAAAAAGTAGGCCTCCAGATCAGATAACGTCTTCCACAGTTCCTTGAGCTACACTGTATGACATTATACTCTCACTAAAGAAGTCACCTTTCCTGATCAGTCTATGGGAAAGACCTCAGAGAAGTTAGTTTTTCTTTAAAGGAATTCTATGTGTTCTTCTTGAACAGTTTGAGAGGCTAAAGTCCAGAAATATAATTGGAAGGCAATTTTATTTTATTTATTTTTATTTATTTAGTTTTTAGGCTCTCTCATCCTGTCACCCAGGCTGGAGTGCAGTGACACGATGTCGGCTCACTGCAACCTCCACCTCCTGGGTTCAAGCAATTCTCCTGCCTCAGCTTCTTGAGTAGCTGGGGTTACAGGCATGTGCCACCATGCCTGGCCAGTTTTTGTACTTTTAGTAGAGTCGAAATTTTGCCATGTTGGCCAGGCTGGTCTCAAACTCCCGGCCTCAGGTGATCCGCCCGCCTCAGCCTCCCAAAGTGTGCAGATTACAGACATGAACCACCATGACCAATCTGGAAGGCAATTTTAAATATTCTCATTGAGTAGCTAATTTATATGTACATTTAGGAATAGTTAGTAGAGGATGTCGAAAATTTTCAATAAAAGCATGAGAGCAGCCCTCCATGATGAGGTGGAGTAATCCTCCCCTCCTTGGTTGGATTGCATTGCATGTCTTAGGGAGAGTCTTCTGTTTCACAAGGGCTGAGTCTCGTTTTCAGCCTTTCTCATCCATAGTGGACTTTCTCATGGCTCAGTTCCAGTTAATATAGAAAAGAGTAAGTGTTCTGAAAATTTTGTACTCAAAGGCTGAAAAGTTTTCTTACAAATATTTTGAATTTTTTAAAAGAGAATCTTAACAGCAGCAAATAATTCATCTTTATGAATTCATCTTTTTTTCCTCATGAGAATTCAATGTGCTGTATGAAGAACATATGAAATTCTTATTTTGAGTGGAAGTACTGAGACTTGGCTGGATAAGTGACTTGCCTAAGGTCACTCAGCAAGTCTCACAGCATATAACACTCACATTCTCAGCCTCTAGTGCTGTACTGTTGTATCTATAATAAAAAGAGAAAGGAAAACCTTGCTGTACTTCTGCAAAGAAAAAGGAACAGCTAGGAATGCACATTTGTGTCCTTTTAAACTCTCTACATGAAAATCCATCTTTTCCAGGAAGCTCTCTCTTACTGGATATACATATGTGGGAGATTCTAAAATCTTTCTAATAAGTGTCCGTTTTTGCTTTAATTTTATTTTAGGACTTATGGTTCTAGAAAGCAGATATATATTTGATCTCTGCAGTACTAAAGCTATAGTTATTTATTAGACAAATGTCCGGAGGAGAAGCAAGGGAGAATATATGACTGAGAGACTAAACAGGCCACTGAAGGAAGCCATGAAATAGGTCCTTGCTGTACCATACCACTATTTTTCTCTGAAAATACCTTTACCCCTTGCACTCTGCTATTCTAGGCCTAGGACCTTTTAAAAGTTTCTTCGTCAACAATGTCTCCTTTATTGATAGAGTTTAGTCATCTACGAACACCTACATAACTTCATTTGTCTTGATATTTTTTTCTAAGCATTCTTTATCTTGTTCATGTGTCTGCTCAGTACTTTCAATTCAATGATATATCTTTTTTCATTAATTTTTTTTGAAATTCCACAAGACTAAACATACCGTTCCACACAGAGCAGGTAGTCAATATGAATTTGTTGATTGATTGTAATATGATATAAATCATGGGCACAATAAATTACTTGGCTACATACAGAATTCTTACAACTCTCTCTTCTGTGTGGAGATGGGACAGAACCAGAAGGGTATGTCTGTGTAGGCCACATGTCCCGGTTCAGGGAGTCCCACATGAGGAACATGGTCTTACATGGTAAAATTGAGTTACCTTTAGTAATAGCAGCAACTTATATATGTATAGCTCCTGGGATTTCAAATATATTTTATACCTATTAAGTCACTTGATTTGGGAGTCAATATATATTAACTTCATGTTATGACTGAGGAAACTCATAGGAATTTGGTGATTGTTCTTGTTTGCATCTTGCACGTAGTTGAATCTCAAAACCAGTATTTTGTTTGTTTTTTCTTTTACCTCTTGGTCTGATGCTCTTTCTAACCCGCCAGGCTGCTTCCTTCTTTCCTTAAAGCTAACACTGCAATGGTCAGTTTGTGAATCATCTTGGAATACCATCCTTGCCTTAACTGATATTTGCAAATACTCTGAACAAAGAGAGCCCCACCACTACTATATGCCCTGCATCTCCTGGCATAATAAACTTGTATCCTGAAATAAGTCTTAAAGAACCACACGTAGCTCAAACGTTGTACTCTGAACATATTGAGCTCTTGTGCATCATTTGCCCAGCATGAACCAAAAGGAAATTTAGTATAAGCTTCTGGGCCAACTGACCTACCAGAAGGAAGATTATAACATACTTTTCCTTTTTCTCGGAATTGGGAGGGTACATTTAGTAGCAACTTTCTGAAGGAGCAGAAAGTCCAATATCTATGAAATTGTCAAAAATGATTAGCTAGTAATACAAAATAGTCATTACCATAATGTGCTTTCAGAGCAACATGCAATAATAAGGTATTTTTAAAAAACTCTTTAAGCCACATGGAATTCTTGGTGGGCTAACTTCTCATCTACCCTCAATGGCACCACCTCCGCCATACCATTTGTGGTACTTCCTGTTTTGTTTTGTTTTTAAGGGTTGGTTTAATTTCAGCTAGGTTAGACTTCATAGTCTCAAATCTCTTAGGGAGCAAGATCTGACTTAGATCCTTCCATTGAGCCCTGTTACATGCCTACTCTTCGCTGTACAGACCCAGTCTTGCAGATTTAGTAGAGATCATTACCAACCATAAATTTTATGTGCATTAAAGGTAGTTTTCCTCTCTTGTAATCATTATTAATATTTGATGGCCAAGGTATTATTCTTTATCGATAATTTTATAGATCATAGTTAATTTAGAATGAAAAAAATCAGAACCGTAATGCAAAGTAGTGCAGCTCCACTTTAAAAAGTGACCTTGTCAAAGGGATGCATTTTTACTTCAATTAAATTCAAAGTCAGTCAGTCCCATAGGTAATGTTAGCAATTATAAGAATACTTTGCAAAAGTAGTTAAAAAACACTCAGAGAACTTTTATGTGATGCTAGTTTTTAAAGCAAGAATGACTTTCTTCCAAAACTTCAATTCTTTATGAGATCATTTTGGAGTGTACTGTTACATAAAACATGAGGTCAGTAACTAAGGCTAATTAAATTTTAGTAGGAGCAAAAGTCACCAAAAGGTTTTTGCATTCATCCTACCAATTCTAAAACAGTGATACAATACACCATTAATAGCCTTAGAATTGCTAATTATTTCAACATGAATAGCGATATCAACGCTGTCAGCTTAATTTAATACACTCAGGAGAATTCCTGCAGAATGCATGATTTCTCTATTATTTCCTGGTTTTCACAACCATTAAAAGCTATAAATTCTCTTTCTTTTCTTCAGAAAGAGAGAGAGATTAGTAGTCTAGAGTCTTCTCACTTTTTTGAGAATGTTAAAGTTTTTATTTTTAAAATAAATGGGAAGTAAAAACAGAATAGAAATTAAAGAATGAGAGTACCCCAGGCTTTATTCTGTGATCTAGTACGAGGTAAATGTTCATAACTCCAAAAGATTTAAAACACTCATGCCTTCCATTAGTTCCAATGGAGTTCCCACTCAGGGAATAACCTTACACTTGGGGTTGAAAGTGTCTTTTTTTTCTGGAGGGAAACTAAAATTAAAGCCTGGAGGAGTGAAAGTTATAAGAAGTTGATTAAATAAACAAGAAGGTTTTATTTATTAGAAACTTTAGTAAGTTAAAAGGAAGAAGTGAGTCACTCATTTCCTAACGTACACTATTTAGAAGACAATAAGAAGCAACTACAGTTTTTTTTCATGGAAGAAAGGTGAGTTAAAATGGATTCTACAAAACATTAATTTGATAGTAGCAAACTAAAAACTACTGGGTTAGACTCTAAAATCATGGACTCTGAGAGTTAGTCAAAACCTTCAAGATCGTCTAAGTTTCTAATGGATATATTTCCTCTACAACATCCCTTATTGACCAATCTTGGTTTGCATATCTCTAGTGAAACTTAGCACCTCATTTTCAGAATATTCTAATTGTTCGAAAATTTTCTTCACACCAAATACTGTCATCCTTGAATATTCACTCATTTGCTGGTTTAGTGTCTCTGTAATGTGGTCCTTGACATGCTTTTAGGTGCCAAACAGGAAAGCGTCTTTTAATTTTAATGGTGGTATATATTTCAACATACATTCACAAATATACTAGTGATCCCAACTCATGATTTCACAGATGATGATTGCTAAGAATGAAGTTAAGTAGAAAAAAGTGAGTCCATGTAAAGCTCAGTTGAGAAAACCATTACATAAATGTTAAAATGTATGTGAATATGAATATGGCTGAAGCTGTGAAGGTGATTACATAAAAGGCCAAGCATGAAAAACAGTCCTGTAGGTCTACACTGTGGGCACCAGAGCAGACACCATACTCCTGCCTAATGGTGGAAGAGCTGTGCTGTCATGAGATTAGTCAGCAAGAGTAAATGAACCGAGACCAGGAGGAGAGGTAGAAGGCTGCTGTCATAAAGGAACAGGCATAGTGATGGCTTGCACCACAGCGAAGGCAGCAGAAATGTTGAGAAAGAAGTCTATCAGTGAGGTGTCATGGAAAGAACACTGTCCTGCATGTCAGAGGACTTAGATGTTGGTCCAACTTCTCTTCCAATTAAACCTCCCCTTATTCCTACAGATCTCAGTTTGCTTCATCTGTGGAATGGAGATGGTTTCCTGTGTGAGCATGAAAATTTCTCCCAGCTCTGAAGACCTTTGATTTCGTAAGAATCATTGTGAAGGTGTGGGCTTGGCAAATGAATGGAAAGATGAGCAATGGGAGAGGAAAGAATTGAAGAGGACTGTGAGGTTTGAAGAATGGGTAACTAGCATCATTCACAGAAATGAGAGGGACAAGGGGTGAGAATAATTGGGAATCAGTGGGCGAAGAAAGACTGGTTTGGATCTGTTGCAATGGAGAGGCCAATGACATTTCTTTGTGATGTCTAACAGGTCCGTGGACAGAGAAAAAGGTGAAACTTTGTTTACTTGTCTGTAAAATAGGAATGAGGTGATATATAGAGATGTGGGGATCGCTTACATAGAGATAGCAAGTGAAACCATGGAAATGACAAAAACTCTCGGTAAGGAAAGGGAGGATAAAAAAAATGCAGTTAAGGGAGATAACATTTATTGTGAAGCTACTACGTGCTATGCACATTATCTATTTTATCTCATTTAAACCTCACAAAAATCTTGTGGACTATGGGTAATTCCCTCCATTTTATGTGTTAGAAAAAAATGATGCTCAGCAAGGTCCCAGATTGCATAAGAATTAATATATTCCTCAGATTTGAACCAATCTCTCTGACTCCAAAATCTACATGGTGCTGGTCCAATGTGAAACATTGACAATGAGAAGGGATGAGGACACAGCCTAGGAGTTCTCAGAAGGGTGAAAGAAGAATCCTTGAAACTTTGATAGTGTGAGGTCAGTTCAGCCAAAGCTGGACAGAGGGGAAGGAGGGGAAAATCATATTCAAAGTTGCAGAGAAGTCAAGGGGAATAAGAACTATAAAAAAATTGGGTCAGTGGGGGGATTGAAGGAGGCCAATTATGCCACCTCAGAGGTTTCCAATATATTGATTGGGGTGAACCTGAGAAGGAAGGGTGCAGATTATGAAAATGGTAATTATAATACTAAATATATACTGAGCACTTAATACATACCAGACACTTTTCTAAGTGACTGATATGTATTAACTTTTAATCCCAACAGCAACTGGCTTATTGAATGGTCTAGGCTTGGTAGGGTTCAAGGCAGGAAACAGTTTTATCCTCTCCTGATACAGCTTTTCAGTCACATCCCATCATTTCTCCATGACTACTTCTGGATGATATGTTGGGCAAATCTCCTAACCTTTTTTGATCTTTTTCAGGTACTGTATTAGAAACTAACATCCATACATTAATATAATGGACGCCATGTTGTAGCAAAAAATGATGTTCTTTATATAGTGACATAAAATACTAAAGGGGAAAAAGAGCAGGAGAGTGAATAGCATAAACTATATGTAATAAAAAGGAAAGCATATATATTCATATTTAATTATGTATGCACTAAATATCACTTGGAATATCACCAAGGAAGAAATACAAATATTTGCTGATGGGAAGGAGAAGTTATTGGCTGGAATAACTGTAGAGGGAGGGAAACTTTTCACTGAATATCTTTTTAGTCTCCTTGACTTTTAATCTATGTGAATGTATTACTATTGATCTCAGTCAGCTATTGCTACAATAATGATGTACAACAACCATCCTCAAACTGAGGCAATATGCTTTGTTTCTCATGCTCATGGGCAAGTGGTTCGGCTGAGTGGCTCTGCATCAGGCTGCAGTTGTTCAGGTTGCCTGTAGTAGTTTGCAAGGGACTGAATGTTTGTGTCACCCCCTCCCCTACTCAGATGTTGAAAGCCTAACCTTCAATGTGGTGCTATTAAGAGGTGAGGCCTTTGGGAGTCAATTAGGTCATGAAGGTGGCGCCTTCATGAATGAGTAAAGGGGACCCTAAAGAGCTCACCCTCTTTTGCCCATGTGAGGATACAATGAGAAGATGACAGTTTGCCACCTGGAAGAGGACCCTGATTATAAGGGCACCCTGATCCCAGATTTCAAGCCTCTAGAAAAGCGAGAACTACATTTCCATTGTTTATAAACCACCCAGTCTAAGCTATTTTGTTATTGCAGGCCAAACTAACTAAGATGTAGCTCTACTCCATTTGTCTCATTATGAGGTCCCAGCTGGAGGGGCAGTCTTTCTGGGGCATGTTCTTCTCTTAGTGAAGTCAGGAATTTCCAGAGGGTGACAGAAAACACTCATGCTTTCAACTGCAGGCCTGGGCTTGGAATGTTCACATACTCACTTCCAACCCAATGCTTAAATAAGCAAGGCAGCATACTCCTCCAGAGTTAAAGGGGCGTGAGTCATTGCTGAACAATACTCTACCCGCCTCTTTAAAAAGTATTTTAAGTCCACTTGAGCCTAAGATCAAAATTGTAATCTCTCATCCAATCTCAGACTTCTCCCTTCCCCACTGTGGCTCAGCACCTCATGCTTGACCCATATTTAGAAATTTATGGTAGGCGTCGGGGGTGGTGGTTCATGCGTGTAATCCCAGCACTTTGGGAAGCTGAAGTAGGTGGCTCACCTGAGGTCAGGAGTTCAAGACCAGCCTGGCCAACATGGAAAAACCCTGTCTCTACTAAAAATACAAAAATTAACTGGGTGTGGTGGTGCACGCCTATAGTCCCAGTTACTCAGGAGGCTGAGCAGGAGAATCACTTGAACCAGGGAGGCAGAGGTTGCAGTGGGCAGAGATTACAGCCACTGCATTCCAGCCTGGGCAACAGAGCAAGACTCTGTCTAAAAAACAAAAAACAAAAAACAAAAAACAAAAAACAAAAAAAAAAAAAAGGAAAGGAAAAAAAAAAAGAAGTTTATGGTAGGGAAAGGGACTATGCTAAGTTTCTTTTCTTCTATCCCTCCTTCCCTCCTTTCCTTCCCCACTTATTTTTCTTTCTTCACTTTTCCTACTTTCTAACTTTCAGATACTACTAAAATTTCTGGCTTCTTAAAAGTTGGGTATAAGAAAGAGGTATAATGAGAAGGGAAGAGCTATTTCTTTTTTTAAAAAAATATTGCTTTAAAAAATTTTTACTTTAAGTTCTGGGGTACATGTACAGAACATGCAGATTTGTTACATAGGTATACATTTGCCATGGTGGTTTGCTTTACCTATCAACTCGTCATCTAGGTTTCAAGCCCTGCATGCATTAGGTGTTTGTCCTAATGTTCTCCCTCCCCTTGCTCCGCACCCCATGACAGGCCTCAGTGTGTTGTTCACCTCCCTGTGTCCATGTATTCTTATTGTTCAACTCAAACTTAAGAGTGACAACATGTGATGTTTGGTTTTCTGTTCCTGTGTTAGTTTGCTGAGGATGATGGCATCCAGATTCATCCATGTCCCTGCAAAGGACATGATCTCATTCTTTTTATGGCTGCATAGTATTCCATGGTATATGTGTACCACATTTTCTTTTTTCAGTCTGTCATTGATGGTCTGGGTTGCCATGTCTTTGCTATTGTAAATACAGCTGCAATAAACATACATGTGCATGTGTCTTTATAGTAGAATGATTTATATTCCTTTGGGTATATACCCAGTAATGGGATTTCTGGGTCAAATGGTATTTCTGATTCTAGATCCCTGAGGAATCACCACACTGTCCTCCACAATGGTTGAACCAATCTACATTCCCATCAACAGTGCCAAAGTGTTTCTAATTCTTCACAGCCTCACCAGCATCTATTGTTCTTGACTTTTTAATAATCACCATTCTGACTGGTGTGACATGGTATCTCATTGTGGTTTTGATTTGCATTTCTTTAAAGATCACTGATGATGACCTTTTTTTCCATATGTTTGTTGGCCACAGAAATGTCTTATTTTGAGAAGTGTCTGTCCATATCCTTTGCCCACTTTTTGATGGGGTTGTTTTTTTCTTGTAAATTTGTTTAAGTTCCTTGTAGGTTCTGGATATTAGACCTTTGTCAGATGGGTATATTGTAAAAATTTCCTCCCATTCAGTGGGTTGTCTGTACACTCTGATGCTAGTTTCTTCTGCTGTGCAGAAACTCTTTAGTTTAATTAGATCCCATTTGTCATTTTTGGCTTCTGTTGCAATTGCTTTTGGTGCTTTCGTCATGAAGTCTTTGCCCATGCCTATGTCCTGAATGGTATTGCCTAGGTTGTCTTCTAGGATTTTTATGGTTTTGGGTTTTACATTTAAGTCTTTAATCCATCTTGAGTTAATTTTTGTATAAGGTATAAGGAAGGAGTCCAATTTCAGTTTTCTGCGTATGGCTTGCCAGTTTTCCCAACACCATTTATTAAATAGGGAATCTTTTCCCCATTGCTTGTTTCTGTCAGGTTTGTCAAAGATCAGATGGCTGTAGATGTGTGGTATTATTTCTGAGGTCTCTGTTCTGTTCTATTGATCTATTTGTCTGTTTTGGTACCAGTACCATGCTGTTTTGGTTACTGTAGCCTCATAGTATAGTTTGAAGTTATACAGTGTGATGCCTCCAGCCTTGTTCTTTTGGCTTAGGATAGTCTTGGCTATAAGTGCTCTTTTTGATTCCATTTGAAATTTAAAGTAGTTTTTTCTAATTCTGTGAAGAATGTCAATGGTAGTTTGATGGGAATAGCATTGAATCTATAAATTACTTTGGGCATTATGGCCATTTTCATGATATTGATTCTTCCTATCCATGAGGACAGAATGTTTTTCTATTTGTTTATGTCCTCTCTTATTTCCTTGAGCAGTGGTTTGTAGGTCTCCTTGAAGAGGTTCGGAAGAGCAAGTTCTAATGTCTTTGGGGTCTTATGTGTGGCCCAGGGAAATGTACTGGTTCTGTGTTTCATGAAAGACTTTGTGGGTTCTTTTCAGATTCATGGCAGAGACCTCATGCTGCATCGTGCCTTGTTATAGGTGATGCACCTCTGAATAACTACACCTGGCTCCTGTTTCTGGTCTGCTTCTCCTGCCTCTACAGAGACTTTTAGTCTATTCCATCTATTGGGTGGGAAGTTTTCAAATACTGAAGACCTGTTGCTGTATGCAAACTATAGGAAATAAGTGCCCTTACCTGTTGTTGATCAAAGGGTAGCTTGTATCCAGTGTGCTTATTTTCACTGTGTTCACAGAGCCAACTCAAGCCACTCATTCATCATTAAACTTTTCTAGGTGAAAGTCAGGTACCAGTTTTAGCATTCCTAAGGTCTTCTTGAAACATTTCCCCAATGTGGCATGATAGTAAGGAAGCACCCCATCCCTTCAAATGCTCAGCTCTAACCAGCTCTTTCCAAACAAATTATCATCTCTCTTTCCTCAGTTTGTATCAAGCCTTTTATTGCACAGGCTGAAGATGGATAATGGGTTAAGGGAGTGGATGGTATCCAGAAGCTTGGATTCCAGACACAGCTCTACCACTAACTATATAAGTGACATGAATGACAATCTAGTACAATACCATTTTTCTAAAGAAGAGGAAATTGAGGCTCATACACTTTTCATAATTTGTCCTCTTTCATCTGATAGTGGCAAAGCTCTGCCTTAGAATTTGTGTTTCTACTGAACCAAAGTAGCAAGTATCTCCCTATGTTTAAACAATCCTGTCTTTGTGATTTAAGATCCTTTCTTCTTCTTCTGGTTTTGGCAAAGACCAAATCAGGAGAACAGCTGGATACCATTTTTTATTTGGAAACATTATAAATAAAAAGCCTTCCAAACCTTCCCCAAGAGTTAGAATTTCTTTAGAGTCTGGAACCTCAGAGACTCATTTTAAGTCCATTCAAACTACAAAATACTTTGGTTCTGAAGATCTTCTTCTGAAAGACCCCAATAAAGATATCTCCTCACAGCCCATTCTTCAATTAGTCCCTCAGTGGGACTGGAGGGAGATCCACAGAGCCAGCTGGACTTTGAACTTGTGATTCCTAAGGGAAGGTATATTTCAACCCTGATACTTAGATTGCAGGCTCTTTTCTCTGTTAGGAGTTGTATTATTGAAGTAAAATAACATTCTTAACTCTGAATGTCGAGTTCTTAAATGAGAACATACATCTTATTTTTTCTATTTTTGGAAATTTAACATTCATTAAGTTGTTAACCTTTGAAAACTTCTATCCTCCCACTTCCTTGTCTGTCAGCCTAAATCTCCCCTCCTCTCTGTCACAGCCTCTTTCCTTAGAAGGATATATTCTGCTCCTTTAGTGCTTCATTTCTCATGCTTCTCAGCATTCCCTACATTGCCCTTTCTTTGAAGGCTCCCGGATGTGAATTCGCATACCCCACATTCACACGCCCAATTCAGATAAAACAACAAAGTCTATTGTCTTCTGAGAAAAATTCTAACTCTCCTCAGGTACTGTAGGTGTCTCATTTCATATTCCTGCTTGAAAATATAAGAGGAGCCCTGAATCATGATCTTGCATTATGCCTCAGAGCAGGCCTTCTTAAAAGTACAATTCCTTCCCCAAAGGAAATGAGAGAGCTATTTAAAACGAGCAATCAATCCATTTAGAACTCTCCACAATCTGAAGAACATTTCTTACAGTTATGAATAGAAGGAAGAGAGGCAACGAATTTTTTAAAAATGGATTTAAAAGGAGACTTTTGAGCCCATCAGCATTCACTGAGTCCAAACATAGAAATTCAATTCAATTTATCATGTAGAGAAAAGATTAATCACTTGCAGGAATCTTGAAATTCGTATGTTGCCTTCAAAGTCGTTAAATGAGAATCATTTCTAATTACCACTATCTGCTCAGTATTAAACTTTTCTACATAATTTGATTGTCTTGCTGCAGCAAGAGTCATCTTAAGTTCCATTTTCTCTCAATCCCCCAAATCCAAGTCCAAAGATACCTACAACAATTTTTCAGAGGGTTCAAGTTAATCTCTTCTTCTCTTGAAAAGCCAGCACTTTAGAGGCCATAACTATGTCACATGGGTGTCTAGTAGTGTACTTATCTACTGCTTTTATCTTTTTTAAACATTTTATAACCTATATGTAAGAGTAAGGTTAATATTCTATAAACATTATTTAGGGAATGCCAATTCTATGTGCATTCTACCTACTACACCTTCTAGCTATTTTGTAAGCCAAATATAAATGCCCTGCAGGACTGCATTTCAATTGCTTGGTTTTGGTGTACCTTTTCTTTCTTTCTTTCTTTTTTCTTTTCTTTTCTTTTCTTTCTTTTTTTTTTTTTTACTACTCAACATTTGTTTCTCTGGGTGACATCATCTCAATTTGGGTACAGGGGAATCTGCTTGTTCTATTGCATGATATACTGGGACTATCTATCAAGGTGTCTTGCCCCTGCTATAGCCTATGCCAAAGTCTATGATTCAGTCCTTTTCCCTGGAATTTGACAAGTGCAGAGTAACAGAAAGCCTGAAAGTGGCAACCAGAAAGTGGCAGAAGCTCAATTATCCCTGAGGAGGTTGTCCATCTTTCCTTGCACTCTGGACTTCCAATTTTGCTTTGATTCATCCTTGTTGAGACTGTTCCTTTAGATTTCTTTACAATGTTGTCAGCTATTCACTATCCTTCAAGTAAACTTTGTTTTCTGTTTAAATTAGAGTTGGATTTTATTGATTACAGTCAAAGATATCTGACGGCACTGGCCTCAAATATCCTCCAGTTAGTTTTCCCGCCTATGGTCAAGACCAGGGTGGGCCCTTCTGTGGCTATAAATTTACTCTTTAGTCTTCCTAAAATTTCTTCCTTCTTCTGGCTACTGAATCTACCCTTTTCATCCTTTATGACATTTCTTTAAGCTTCAAACTTTTTCACGAAAACTAACATGATTTGACTTTCTCCATTAACATCCCTCCAGAATTTGTTTAGCATTTATTTGTTACTTGCTAGATCCCAACGTTGCCTTTTCCTGCACAGAGAAGTTCGCTCAGTTTTGCATCAGGATAAACTGCCAAATGTTCAGCCAATTAAAAATTGAGCCACAGTGGATCTACTCTTGGCTTTTTGGTAAAATAAACCAAAGAAAACTTACTGATTAGACCAGTTGTGAATCACTGCTATCAAATGTAAATTATTCACAGGAAAACCATTAGCAACATTTCTCCCATCAAAAAGCAGGAAATAAAATGCAGCAGAGACAGGGGTGAATCTAAGCAGATGTTTAGGGCACAGTTTATTTTTTGATCTACTCCAGCAGAATAAAGCTAGCAAATGGTCTTAGTATCTCAGTGACTTAACACAACAAAGGTTATTTCTTACTGATGCTCCGTGTCTAATGTGAGTTAGCAAAGATATTTTGTACATCATAACCTGTCCAAGACCCAAGTTGGTGGAGGTGTCCTGTTAATTAACAGTACTTCAGCTTACATTTTATTGCAAAGTAAATAATGTGGCCACACTATCATTAAATTGGGCAGGGAAATGAAATCCCTCCATGTGCCTGGAAAAGGCATATTATACATATTTGATGAATACTACTAATGAGGGACTACTCTAGATGCCTTACCCCTTATTTGTAGTCTTTTCTCCTCATCACGCTCAGCATTCTTCAGCTTAGAACTGCCCACTTCATTCCAGACATTTTTTTTTCTAGGTCTCAGAATTGATGTAACTAAGCTATTACTTAATCTTCACCAAGATATTAATTGATAATGATAACACATTGAATGGAGAGAGCCTCTATAGTTTACACAGCATTCCTCTATAAATGATCTCCTTTGACCTTCACAACCACCCAGGAACATGGGTGGGGCAGAGTGTATTAATTCTATTTTATGGAGCAGAAGGAAACAATGTGCCTGACCCAAATTCACACTGATAGAGCTGGGACTAAAACAACATATCTTTCCACAGTAAACCTGTTGCTGTATTTCTGTGTGTATTTTGCCACGCTATACTTATACAGTTAACAAATAAGACATGTGGCCGCTATTAATTTTATTGTCTTATAAAAGTGGAAGCAAAGAAGATAGAAATTCCCTCCAGAAGTAAAGAAATGAAGCTGTAATGATAACCAGGACAGCCCCTCTAGCATATTATGACTAGTGGAGGGAGGTCTTGTCCCCTGTCCTTGCACATACCACAGAGGTGGCTGCCTGCTTTTCTACCCCCTTCCATGAGTAGTTTGAGTGGGGAACATGAGTGTATGAGTGTGAGTCTCATTGTTAACTGACTAAAGATATGAGAGAGGGCCATGTAGGTGAGAACTGTTATAAAGGAAAGCAAGTAATTACTCTGATGTTACCAGAAAAATGAGTGGCTAAACTAACTCCTGTGCATGGTAACAGTTTCTACCTTTTATATCCAAAGAATGGCAAAGCATGCATTTTTAATATCCACTTTTCAGGTTAGAAAACTGACTGAATGTAGGTCAGTTTAATTCTGGAGTCACTAGGAGGCAGCGTGTTGTAAAAAATTATGGTAATTCCCTGTCCTGGAATTTCCTGTTTCAGACAGGTGTCAGTGTATCTCAATTTCTGGATTTGAACATGCAGTCTCTGTCACCAGGGGAAAGGGAAACAGTGTGACTGTGACCCAGGACTTGGCTGCTTTACACCATTCACTTTCCTTGTCAACCTCTCAAAGGCATGAATTGTATTACAGGAACACATTGTGGATAGTACAGAAACTTCAAGGTGACAGGGAGAGAACAGTTGCTGTATAACTGAAAATTTCACTAAAAAAGCCTATAAGACAGATAAAAATGTGAAATTGTCTAGCAACATTTGCCCCTGAATATCAATCACTGTCAATCACTAATAAACTTTTCCAATAACTCAGGCTCATTTTGATTATTTTCCAAGGGGGATTTGGGTCTCTCAGGCATGCAGCACACCTGCAGGCAGGCCTCTTCTGGTGTTTGCCTACAGGAAGGTCATTAAAAGGCAGTGCAAATTAGGGCAGTTCCCCCAGCAGCAGCAATTAACCTTCAGGAACCTGGCAGGCATAGGTGTATTTAGGACTGCAGAAACCATTAACCTTCTCATTATTTAAAGGAGTGAACAGTAGGAGGAAAAACTAAGATCTTCTTCTCTATCTCTCTCTTCACTTCTTCATCCCTCCCCTGTGCCATTCCTTTCTGTTTCATTCATCCTATGGCTGTCTTTGAGATGTGGAGACTGCCCTACTCACACTGCAAACACTGTTGAGGGATGGAGGCAATTGTAACTTGCTGCCACCTTAATGCCATGGGAGGGGACTGGCAGGTGGTTAAGCGAGGTCTTTTCTGCTCTGGCTCCACCCTGAGGAGTCCAGTCTAGGAGGAGTTGGTGCTGGTCCTAATGCCTCCTGGCCTGGTTCCATGTGGTGGCAGGTGCTACTGATGCTTGTTACACATACAGTGCCCCTGCAGGTGCCTTGTGAGTGCCCATCCATCTCCTTGCCATCCTTGTCTCCCTGGCTCTCTGGAAAAGAAGGAAGCCCGCCCTCTCTGCAGGGGAGAGCACACAGCAAGTTGGCTCATCCGTCATTGCTTATGTCAGGTCCAAGTTGTGGATGAATGTTCAGAGACTGACACAGCCTCGGTCAGAACTGACATAACAATATTCCTTTTCCCTGTTAGCTAGGAATTTCTGATTGGGAACAAAATAATATCTATATCATTAAAAATGTTAACACTCCAGAAATAGCATCTTATTTTAAATATCTGTTCATTCTGATGTCTATTAGCTGAGATAACTTACATTTGAATCTTTATGTACAAAAATGTATCTTTGGGGCTTAATTTCACTTTCAATTAATGATGTTTTCTTCTAGAAAAGCAGTAGTGAACATAAAAGCATGGGGCAATTGTTCTTGAATCTCTTCTACCAAATTCCGTTGAGGTATATCATTTAAGATGGAGAGAAAAACAAAACAAAACAAAATTGTTTAAAAAACTAGGTGCTGTTGTTATAGTTATAAAACAATCCCTAGGTTGTTAGGCAGCAATATGAAAATCAAAACTGGCAACATGTTTGTGACTGTCACAAGAAGACACCTATGAAATTATTCTAAGGAGACAACTGATTCAGGATTTGATGTGGGTTCTGGCAAAGGGAAGAGATGCCAGGATTGCCCCAGCCTCTGAGGAAGCCTCTTTAATTTAAATGTGCATGCTGTGATGCAGCTGTGCTGATGAATGCATATTTATTGGACCTGGATAGGAGGCAAATGTGTAACTAATTAAACTATCCTGGCATCAACGACTCTGGCCAAAACTCCCTTTTTAAAAAGCATCACTGTTTAAAATGCATTCTGGAAGCAAAAAGTTACCACTCAGAACCGGTTTGCAAATAATATCTCTGAAGGAATGCGATGGTAATTTTACTTAGATTAGAAAAATAGTGTTTAGAAGTGCCTTTAATTTAGAGGTGACTTTATGAAAGTTTTTGCCCTCTAGCTGAGACTATTTTCTTAAGGACAAACTGTCTAGAAAAATTGTAGAACAGAATGTTAGAGCTCATCTAGTCCACTTTTTCCATTTGCAGCCACAGCAATGGAGCACAGAGAAACGCCTAGGATGTGAACTAAGTAAGCTTCTCTGTTTCCCAACTTTCATTACATTACTACTAGCCAGTGAAGAACTTTATAATGCTGATCTTAAAAAAAAAAATACAACTATTTAACAAAAAAGTTCTTGAAATTTGTTTCTTTACAAAATCTGGGCAAGCTGTAAGTGGCCCTGGCCAAGAAGCACACAAATGGATGAGGCTGGACAGCAGTGGGATGCTGGAGCCCTGTTATTGCCTATACTTTGCGACATGATAAATGGTTCAACCTAGGCATTTATTTCATCTGTACTATGCACACTTTGGATTTTTCATTATCTAATGATGAAGTATGCATTTGTATTTCGAGGTTGAGGAGGAAATTCAAGTTTTGTGGGTTTCTGAGGCACAACAGTAAATGACTCTTCTCTTTCGTGCCTAGATTCTGAACTAATCAAGAAACAAATCAGCAGTGAGCTAATGGAGTCCTGAAAGATCATCTTTACTACTGATAAAATCCAAACAATATATTCCAGAGTACTTTATTTGAATGGGCTGGCTGAGCTGACTCCCAGGACCCAGTGGGCTTAGTCACTAGTTACAAGCAACTGTGACTTACAGTGAATGGGCCTGTGGCAGGCCGGCCTGCTCCCTAGAAGTAAGAGCAGAGGCAGGGTCCCAGCAAATTTTCTGATGTGAAAAGTAACTTCATTTGCTCCTTATGCCTTCGCTCCTGCTGGTGAAATGAAAGGCTGTATAGGCTGAGGAAACTCTGTGTCTGGGTAAGGGTGGAAAGAGGAAGCATTAAGACTCATTAGAGAAGTGATACACAGTGAAAAAAAGAATTAACATCCAGGTTCTCACATTCAAATAAAAATGTTTGCAGTCTTGACAAAAACTTGAACTAGGTGAGAAGAAGAAGAGAGAAAGAGAGTGAGAGAAAAAAATAGCATGGCAAGAACCAATCCTGGCACATTCATCTACCCACAAATATTTATTGCACGCCAGCTATGCATTAGAGACTGTTGTAGGCACTGGGAATAGAGCAGTGAGTAAAATCTACTGGGAAAATTCTGCCTTTGCCGAATTCATATTCTAGTTGAGAAGGCTGAGATCCAGTGGCCTACCATGTTGTCTGCTCTGGGGAAGTAAACCAAAGCAGAGGTTAAGTGCGGGATACCTGTGTCCAGTCAACATTAAGGGTCAAGGTGAATCAGGGGTCACCTCCAGGCCACAGTCAGGTGGGAATGAGCCATACATTAACTCTTCAATGAGCCATACACCAGCTACTGACTTCAGACCTGAATGCCTTCAGAGAAAGTAGCAACCAGGTGAGAAAGAGACATGATAGCAGAGACCAGAGAGGCTAGAGTCACTGTCAGGTCTGAGGGCTCCTTCCAACCCCTGCCACAAAGACCTGGTAAGCCCCTGCCTCCAACATACACCCAAATATCATTTTAATAAGAGAAGGGAGAAGGTATCAAAATCTACAAGTGGCTACATTTCTAAAAGAGAATACTTAAGACAATCCTGATGGAGAGTGAATTATCAGTGAGCTGAATGTTTAAACTAAAATATTTTTATTTGGATTAAGTTTACTTCCTTTTCCATGCTATCTATTGGTATGAAGGTAACGAGGACAGATAAAACTTCTATAGAAAAATCAAAACTGCATCTTCTCTGCCAGAGTGGGGTGTGGCATATGCTGTTATGTAAGTGATGTCACTCCTATGGAATGAATGTTTGTGTCTCCCTAAAATTCATATGTTAAGACCTACCCCCCAGTGTGGTGGCATTAGGAGTTGAGGCCTTTGGGAGGTTATTAGGTCATGAGGATGGAACCCTCATGAATGGGATTAGTTACCTTATAAGAAGAGACACTAGAGAGCTTGTCTCCTTTTCTGCTCTTTGCCATGTGAGGCCACAAGGAGAAAATGGCCATCTGCAAATCAGAAAGAGTATCTTTAACAAGAACTTAGCTGTGCCAGCATCCTGATCACAGACTTCCAGCTTCCAGAACTGTGAGAAATAAATATCTGTTGATTCAACCAGTCTATGGTATTTTGTTATGGCCACCCAAACAGATTAAGACAGTCATATAAGTTATTTGAATGACTCACTGCTAACTTTCATTCCCAGATATGTTTTGAGATAAAAGAGAGCCATTTTCCTTCCTCTCTCTGAAGTTGGTCCTTAGTAAACTCCACCTACCAGAGAGGGGTGAATTGTCAATGATTCACTGTGTATACTCACAATGTATATGCTATCCTAAAGGCACCAGGAATGGTAGTATAGACATGGTGACAGGAAATAGGACTACACATTGTTTAAGGTAATGAAAGTTGGGCTTCTTTCTAGGGAAGTGAAGAAGTCCCTCAGTGGAAGAGAAATGAAGTTTCTCAGTTCATAGAGGGGCTGGACCAAGAACTGCCATAAATTTATGTTTGTTTTATTTGGTTCAACTGGCCTCTTTAATATTCTTATGATGTCTTCACCTCTTTCCCTTCCTATTCTGACTGAGTCCACAGCCAATTTTATCACTCAAACGGCTTTTCCAAATGTCAGCAAAGACCTTCAGATCTCGAGTCCATTGGCCCCTTCCAACAACTCATCTATCATCTTCACATTGCGTTCTTGTTTCTGGGACTCACTGCTGAGACTCTGTTTCTTCCAGACACTGAGAATGCAGCGCTGGCTCTTTGTATCTTTTTAAAAATTCCCTATTGGTCTCTGTTATGGGCTGAATTGTGTTGCCCCCCAAAATCATATATTGAAGTCCTAACCCCCAGTACTTTAGAATGTGACTACATTTGGAGATCAGGTCTTTAAAGAGGAATTCAATTAAAATGAGATTATCAGAGTGGGCCCTAATGCAATATTGCTGGTGTCCTTATAAGAAGGGGAAATTAGGGCATAGACATGTAGAGAAGGAAGACCATATGAAGACTCAGGGAGAAGACAGCCATCTACCTGCCAAGGAGAGAGGCCTCAGAAGAAACCGTCTCTGCTGACACCTTGATCTCAGACTTGCAGCCTCCAGAACTGTGAGAAATAGATTTTTATTATAATCTACCCAGTCTGCAGTACTTCATTATGACAATCCTAACAAACCAACACAGACTCCTTTATTTCACCTTCTCTGCTTATCCCCTAAATGTGGACATTTCCCAACTTCAGTCTTCACGCTTAGCTTTGCTAGTCTCATGTACCTTCATATGTCCAATTATCATTCCCATTAAACCAATCTTCAAATTTAACAGGTTGAACCATATGAAATGGCCATTTTTGTAGGTTAAAAGTGGTTGACTCTAGGCAGTCTCATATGGTTCAGCCTAATATGCCTCTACTCTAAACATTCTTTGATGCTCTATATGTGCATGTCCCACTGCCTTTTACAAATTTCCTTAAGATTACATCATTGGTTTCTTCCAAATATCACATCCAAAATAGAACTCACCAACTTCTTAGGAAAGCTCTAGGCTTAAGGCATTGGCTGTACTTTGGGTCAACCTTTTCTCTCACTGTCTTATACCCTGGTTACCACTTGTGTGCTGTTGCCTGCCTTCCACATCCACTTCCATAGTACAAGCCCCTTTGGGGAAACTGCTGGGGAGCCTCCTACTACTTTCAATTTAAATGTGGTTTCTGAACCTGTAGCATTCCCACTGCCTTTAAGCTTGTTGGAAATAAAGACACAGTCCTCACCTGGACTTACTTATTCAATCAGAATATGAGTTTTTAAAAAAGATCCCCAGGTGATTCTAATACAAATTAAAGTTTAAGAATTGCCTTAGAATATGGTGGTGCTCACAGGAATTCTTTTAACTTTCCAGAAGGATCATGTCAATGTATTTTCTCATTAGCAGCAGGAGAGTATAAGAAAACCCAAATCACCAAAATTTCACCACTACAGAGTATCACCTGTGATTTTTAAATGCTGCATTTTTGATAGGTGAAAAATTATATTTTGATAATGTTGATATTTATTCCTCTTTAATGACTGGTGAAGGTCTATATTAACATTTGTCCATGAACTCTCTGTTCATAGATTTTGGTAGTAGTTGTTTTTCTAATAGAATTATTTGGTACTTTTCTGCTTACCTTTGTTATTGCAATGTGGACGACTCTCAGGACGTTGTGTTAGTTAACTTGCTGTATGTGAACCGAAAATTCTCAGTATTCCTGACAGTCATGTCTTTACACTATGTACAGTTTGAGGAGTAAATTGTTTTCTTCCCAGATGGTTATAGCCAGCTATACAAGTCACAAATCTTTGCTTAATTCATGAGCTCAATTTGAGGAAATTATTGGATAATGATTTTACAGTGAGTGCTGTGTGGTTCTCTATAGTAGAAACACAGGGGATGATTCTGAACTGAGTTGCAGAGCAGAAAATACAATAAAGCATAGCGCCATTCGGCAGCCTCCTCTCTAAACCTAGTAGCTGTAACACACACACACACACACACACAAGAGTGCTTCTGGGGAGCCAAGATGGATACTGACATACTGATCACTAAAAAAAATCATGCTCCTTCTTATCATTCAGAATGATTAGTCTGCTGGTTGTGGCGATCTGGGCAACCTGGGAGGTGGCTTGACAAGGTTACTTAGGTCAGAGCAGGATAACAAGCAGCAGAAGAAAGAGCTATACACTATTTGAAAATAAATAAACAGCCCTGATCATGCCGCTAAAGCCGGCAGCTTCACTTTGCAGTTGAGTAAGCTGTACCTGTCTTCCTTGTTTCTCTTTGTTTATGAGGATTTCTAAGTCCTTGCTGGTTGATGGTGTAATTTGCTTAGGCAGACAAGCAGGTACTGTACACAATAAGTTCTTCTAAATAAAAGGGGTGATTAATCAAGGAAAATCAAACTGTGAGCCTTAGTACCACTCCTTCCTGGCTGGTCCCAGACTCCCAGCTTGTTTATTTAGTGTCACCCATAGTCTGTCATGGCTGACCTAAAACTATCAGGAACAGCCACAATGGCAGCCAAGCATAAACACAAACCCGAACCGAGGTGCAGAGGGACTGCCATTCCACAGATAAGATCTATTGCTGTAATAGCCCTTGATTATGAAGACCAAAGGAGAAAAAACACCAAATATACAGACACTTTTCTGTTTATTTATACATGAAGAAGGAGGGGGAAGCAAATCATTTACAAAGAGGAGGGGAAAAAAAGGAATAAGGTTTCATTACATGTCAGTGTTTCTCAGTTTATAAAACAAGATTCTGTGATAGCAGGGGGTTGCTTCTGGTCTCCTTTGTTTGTGTATTGACATTTTGCAATGCTTAAAAAAAAATCACGTGCTGGGGCCAGGGATAGCAGAGAAAAAGAGGAATTGAGGCAGGAAAACCTACTAGACTGTTACCTGGAAAAAGCATGCTTTTTTTCTTCCATCTAACTACTCCAACAGAGCACTAGGTTAGGTCCAAAATGAGTAGGCTGTTAGGTGATCTTTCACATCAAATGATGTGTTATGAGATTATGCTTTTCAGAGGAACAGGATCCCTTCTTATTGCAGATGTGCGCGATGCATTTTTAACGTGCAAGGAGCAGTTTTTGGCGAAATCCTCACTTCTCTGTTGGCCATGATATTCTTTCTGTGGTTATACCTTTTGACGTTTTTCATCAGATTATTTAATTTTATAAAGTTTAGGAGTTACTTGGAAAGAAAGTTAGCTGGTGATGTCTCCTGCCAGAAAGTGACAAATGTAGGCACCAGCTTCAGAGCCAATCTGGTCACTGCCTCAAGATAGAACGTGAAAAGATTACTTTTGCCCTTAAAGAGGTCCACAGGTTCTGGGAAGCAATGGAAATGGATCTCTTCATTGTTGTTTGTAGGTGCTCTGCTGCTGTTGTTCATGTTGAAGGGGTCAAATTTATCCATTTAATGGAGAAGTGTGCTTGTCCTACTAGCATTCCAATTTATAAGATGTGTAAGAGGAAGGGCAAGATGCTTCCAATAGGATATTGGTATTGAGGAATACTGCTTTATTGTTCTCTATTGGTCAATTACTGGGACAAATGGCTGCAAGAAGTTCTCTCCAATCTATTTTTTGCAGCCCATGCAGCATTACATTTCACTCTGAAGAGTAAAGCTCTAATGCTTTATCACATTCCAGTGCTCAAAAGGGAAATTGCTAGTAAGGTACTTAACACTAAATGCATCCATTTTGGTACACTGACATTGCCTGGGACTACAGATAAATTTCAACAAATCACACTCCTACTGTAAGGAATTGGGATCTCATTCTCTGAGGCAGTCTTGGAGATAGAAGGCTCTGCCTAGAGGGGGCACAAAATGAGTATTGGCATTATCAAGACACTGTACTGAAAAGGTGCAGTGTTCTAGCAGCTACTGGAAAAAACCCCAACCATGTTCACTTGCATCACTGGTTGAAAATTCATTTTCTTTCTTCTCTTGAATATTTTGTGGTACAGAAAATTCGGGGGAAAGGCTGGCATTAGAACTAACACAAGGGACACAAATAGGTCACACAAACATCATGGCTACTGGGACTCAGCTGAGTGGTTAGCACTAAACTAATATCAAAATTTGTATGGATACTTCAGTTCATTTTCTACAAGCTGTTCTAAGTTCCTATTTCTACTTTAGCAGCCTTCTAGTGATTACAGATTCAGAGCCCCCAAAATGTTTCCAAAGTAAAATACTATTTTTTTCTGTGCCTACTTGAAGCCCAGTGTGGTATTCTCTTTCTCTGGATTCCTCCCAGTGCTTTAAAATGTGGCTTCCACTCTACCCTGGAGGTGTTATTTATGCATGGTGAATATCTGTGAGGGGATGCTTCTGTATATACAGATTATTAATTGCGTTCAGGCCATTTGTTGATAAAATATGATGCACAGAATCAAGTGATTTATTACCACACGCATTGGTGATGTTCTATCTAATTTTCCTTGTCTGAAAACACTTTATTCTCATATACTTTTTAAGTTGAGATGTAATTCACAGACCATAAAATTCCCCCTTTAGAAGGTACAATTCAGTTGTTTTTAGTATATTCACACAGGTATGTAACCATTATCACTATTGAATTCTAAAACATATTCATTATCTCTCCAAAAAACACTATACCCATTAACAGTCAATCCCTATTGTCCCCTCTTCCCAGCCCCTGGCAAACACTAGTCTATTTTCTGTCTCGATGGATTTGCCTATTCTGGACAATTCATGTACATGGAATCATAGTAAATGTGGCCTTTTGTGTCTGGCTTCTTTCATTTAACATAACATTTTAAAGGTTCATCCATGCTGCAGCATGTATCAGTATTTCATTCTTTTCATGGCTAAATAATATTCCATTGTATGGGTACATCATGTTGGGTTTATTCATTCGTCAGTTGATAAACATTTGGGCTTCTCCCACTTTTTGGCTACTGTGAATAATACTGCTACGAACATTCATGTACAAGTTTTTGTTTGAATGCCAATTATCAATTCTCTTGGGTATGTACCTTGAAGTTTAATGACACCTAGAAGTATAATCATGTGGTAACTCTATGTTTAACTTTTTGAGGAACTTTCACACTGCATTACACAACAGCTAAAATATAGATTTTTATAACTTGTTAATTTATAATTCATATTCAACATGTTTTCTTATAACTTTAAGTGGTATATACTAAATATTCTTTTATTAAAGCTACATTTTATATATGGGATGATGAAGTTGAATTTAGTTTAGCTTATGTGCCCATGCTTGTATTCATTCAACTTTTTCTTATTCAAAATTTTTACCATGCTGTTGTAGTTAGTATCAAAGCTAAACTCAAAATACAATTACATTGGTAATTGATAAGTAGAATTAGAAATGACAGTCAGTATTATAAATTGTGCATTAATAACTATTAGTAAGAAAAGTACTTTAAAAACATTTATTCTCATTCTTTTTGCTTTGTTTTGTAATTTTTTGTTTACATATACTGTTTTTGGAAATCAAATGTCAGTTTTGAAAAAGATTACCTGAGTCCATATTCCTGCTGTGAAATGTTCTATTTCATTCAAACATATTTATAAAAATCAAATACATTTTAATTTACAGTAGAGACAGAGCCTTTAGAACAAAACAGAATACATCATAATTAAAAGCAAGCAATTGTTAACTTTGGCAGTAGAATAGTAAATTAATCACTTTGTTAATTGTTTTCTAGGCTATTAAGAAATGATTAGCTAATTGATTGATTATTAAAATGTTAGCTTGTCGGGAGGCTGAGGCAGGAGAATGGCGTAAACCCAGGAGGCGGAGCTTGCAGTGAGCTGAGATCCGGTCACTGCGCTCCAGCCTGGGCGACAGAGCAAGACTCCGTCTCACACACACACACACACAAAAGTGTTAGCTTGAACTATGTTGCTGGGGCCAGTAAAAATTTGGAGGCTAAATGTCTCTTAAAACATCTGATAATATCCAAAACCTTTTTCAGGAATAAGTACAAATACTGGAAAAAAAAACCTTACTATTTGTGTTTCTAGAAAAGGAGAAATTACTCTTTATTCTGAGTCTTGATTGTATAACCATGTTATTTTTAATAAATTAAGAATGGGCTGAGAGGTCATTTAAGAATTGGCTGGATTGTCTGCTAAAATTGGCTCCCTGCTAGCTCTATATTTTGGTTCCATTTACCCAGCTCCTCAAATTTATAATTAGTTTAGTTGCTCTGTTCCTGTATGCTGTTTAGTGATGAGAATGAGGTTAAAAACCCACAAGAAATTGAATGGAGAAAAAAATCCTCTGGGAGAGAATACCAAGTACATTTTAGAAAATATGAACTTTCAAAAACATCAATAACAGAACATTTCTAAAGGTAAATAATATTAGACAGGAAGCAAACAAGCACCATTATGGTCAGTGGTCAGATTAGAGACATGGTCTCTAGTAAGGACTTTGTGGCACCAGGGAAACCAACACAGACTCTGTTAAGATGTTGCAATTGTTATTCATTTACGAGAGTGTCTCAGATAAAAGATGTCCTAGAGTGTTTGAGACCACATACCCTCCTTAGACAGAGAGTTACTTGCAGGTCTAAAAGGCTTGATTGTTATATGAAAGGCTGATGCGCTTTTAGAGAGTGGCAGATCAATTTGCGTGTAGCAAATTAGCAATATAGACCTACATAGCAAACTTAGGACAGGTAATAAAGCCTTTTTGGGAAGAACTTGCACATTTTTTATGTACAAATAATTAATAGTTTATTCTAACTTTAAAAGGGTATTCAGGCTGGGCGCGGTGGCTCATGCCTATAATCCCAGCACTTTGGGAGGATGAGGCGGGCAGATCACGAGGTCAGGAGATCAAGACCATCCTGGCTAACATGGTGAAACCCTGTCTCTACTAAAAATACAAAAAAATTAGCCGGGCGTGGTGGTGGGCACCTGTAGTCCCAGCTACTCGGGAGGCTGAGACAGGACAGTGGCGTGAACCTGGGAGACGGAGGTTACAGTGAGCCAAGATCACATCACTGCACTCCAGCCTGGGCAATACAGCGAGACTCTGTCTCAAAAGAAAAAAAAAAGTATTCATTGCTTTGTTTGTCTGCAGTTGAGATTTGTAATAATAATGTCACCATTATTCTTATTTCAGAGATGAACTCTCTAAACAGCTGCATTAGAATATTCCTTGTTTTTGCTGTCATAGTAGCTGGTAACAGTACACAACTCTAATAAGCTTAAGTAGGCAAGGGGAATTCATTATAAGAATAAAGGGATGTCTAACGGGGACCAAGTAATATGAAGAAACTTGTCTTAGAAAGGAGTTGAAACCAAAAAAGCTACTTTTTTCTCTCTCTGAAAACTGATTTTTTCCCCTGCATGACAAAGGGAAATTTCCTTTCCATATTTCTAAACCTACATCTCACAGATCCAGACACCCCAAAAAGGACTACCTTTCAGTTCAAAATCCAATTTCCAAGAGGAGGTACTTTGTTTGGTTGAGATTGAGGCAGGTGCACATTCCTGGTCTAATCAACTATGGCCAAAAGTATGGGGTTATAAATACAATGGCTGCTGCTATGTCCATCACGATAGATGGGGTGGCATTAGATGTAGGGCACCTGGCAATGTAATGTAGTATGTTGTATGTGAGGTGGACAGAAGTTGATATTAGCTAGAACTAATTTCATGTAAATCACATAGAAGGAGAATGTGAGCAGAAAACTATTTGTCCTACTCCCAAACAACAGTAGCAATATTGTACTACTGTTCCAGGAAAACACTGTATCTGGTTATTATAAAAATGAAACAAATAATGACTTATGTGCATTTTTTTTCTTCAAAGAACAAATCAAAGGATGCATTCTTAAGGGAGAGCATGGTAGATATTGTTTACCAATCTTTTGAATACATACTTCAACCAGGGGAAAATCAATTGCTTTTTAGCTGTCTTTATTAAAGTCTTGTGAGGTCTTCAACAAAGAGCTGTTGGTTCAAGAAATTTCAGAGCCAAGCAACTATTTATTCAAGGGCAATATATAAAAGTGCAATTGAACACAGCAATTGGGAGGTTGTTGGAGTGACTGCTAAAATACTTATGTATACAATGTTGTCTTTTTCTCACACCCTTGAGGAATAAAACTCATATATACTTTGCTCTTAACATAGATGTTTTAGAAGTATTCACTGTTCTATGAATACCTAAATAAAAAGCCATAATCTGTTTTGTAGATAAGTTCTGCTTTAGGATTTTTATATTTATGAAAAACAGAAGAGAAGTTCTAGTTTTTCCTCTCTTAGTCCATTATGTCCTTTTTGTTATATGTATGTGTTTAGCACTATGGTAAGAGGTGATTGTTGCTAATCAGACAGGAGTATTTTTTACCATAGTAGGGAGAGGTTTCAAAGGAGGGAGAAAGCGATCACTTTAATTTAGTGAGCAGGAAATCAGGAAATGTCTTAATGAAGGAGTGTACATTTAAATTGTAAGGAGAAGAAGATACGGAGTATAAAAATATCATGATCAAAGTCACTAAGCCAGGAAGGAGTGGTGGAAAAAAATTAGCTAATAGTATATGGCAGAAATACTGCTAAGAGATGTACAAATATTTTAAATTGGTGGTATAGTGAGTATTTAGACTGAAATATGAACTATAGAAAATAGAGTACAGGCTGCTGTAGCTTTGGATAAAGAGAAGGGATCACAGAATTGGCTGTGCAATGTGGACTTAATAATCAATGGGAAAAATCATAATTGTTCGGTAACTTTAAATTCTTTTTTTTTTTTTTTTTTTTTTAAGATGGAGTCTCACTCTGTCTCCGGCGTTAGAGTGCCGTGGCTTAAACTCGGCTCACTGCAATCTCTGCCTCCCGGGTTCATGCCATTCTCCTGCCTCAGCTGGGACTACAGGTGCCCACCACCATGCCTGGCTAATTTTTTGTATTTTTAGTAGAGACGGGGTTTCACTGTGTTAGCCAGGATGGTGTCCATCTCCTGACCTCGTGATCCGCCGGCCTCGTCCTCCTAGTGTTGGGATTACAGGCGTGAGCCACCACGCCCGGCCCGGTGACTTTACATTCTTTTGTCAGAAGAGTAAAAGCTGTCTTACTGTCAATTATAAATATATCAGTAAATGGAAAAAATGATTTAGTATACATAATGTATACTAAAGTGTATACATCTCTGAAATAAGAATAATAATGACATTATTATTACAAATCGCAACAGCAGACAAACAAAGCAATGAATACTTTTTGTTTTTTCTTTTGAAAGAGAGTCTCACTCTATTGCCCAGGCTGGAGTGCAGTGGCGTGATCTCGGCTCACTGTAGTATAAATGATTTAGTATACATTAAGCATTAAAGCACAGCTGACCGTTGAACAACATAGCTTTGATCTGCATGAGTCCACTTCCGCGTGGATTTTTTCCTACCTCTGCCATGCTTGAGACAGCAAAACCAGTCCTTCCTCTCCTCCTCAGCATATATATATATATGTGTGTGTGTGTGTGTGTGTGTGTGTATCTTTCTTACAATTTTCTTCATAACGTTTTTCCTCTAGCTTACTTTATTGTAAGAATGTAGTATATACTATATATATAACATACAACATATGTGTTAGTTGACTGTTTATATTATCAATTAGGCTTCTGGGTCAGCAGTAGGCTATTAGCAATTAAGTTTTGGGGGAGTCAAAAGTTATATGGGAATTTTACGGGGTTAGCAGTTCTAATCCACAAATGTTCAAGGGTCAACTGCACTTTTTTTTTTTGGTAAAAACAAGAGTAGCTGTAACAGTGTTTGTTGTTGTATAATTTATAATGGGAAACGAGCATTTTTTTCTATGCATTGGCATATTGTCATACTGCTTTCTAAGTTTTAATCAGCTTCCAACATTTTATCCTTTGAGCTTTCAATGTCATAAAATATCTCTGAGAGTTTCTTTAATGTGAAGTTATTTGCTGGCATCACTGCCTCTGGAATATCTTCATTCTTTTTCATCAAAACTGCTTCTTCATCTATGTTGATAAGTTCATCTTCACTAAGTTCTTCTGGTGTTTTATCCTGAGTCTCTCAAAAGGGAACCATATTGTTTGTGTCACCTGCAACCCCCAAACTCAGATCTTGACATCCTGGCCCCCAGTGTGATGGTATTAAGAGGTGGGGCCTCTGGAAGGTAATTAGGTCCTGAGGGTGTAGTTCTCGTGAATGGGATTAGTTCCCTTATGAAAGGGACCCCAGAGAGCTCCCTCACCCTCTTTCTGCCAAGTGAGGACATGAGAAGTCAGCCATCTGCAGCCTGGAAGAGGACTCTCATCAGAATCTGACCATGCTCGCACCCTGATCTAACATTTTCAGCCTCCAGAACTGTGAGAAATAAATTTCTGTTGTTTTGAAGCCATCCAGTCTATGGTATTCTGTTATAGTAGCCCCATCTGATTAAGACACTGTGCTAACAATCTCATGGTCAACTATTTCTTTCATAACTCCATTTACATTAGATTAGAATTTCACTTTGATGTTATCACTTTTCATTTCCTCATTTTCATCTTTATTGGCCAATTCTTTCTTTCAATGTTCCAGTTTTACAAAACGTCATATGGATTTATCACTGGGAGACTGTAAGGCAACACAACTATATTCACTGTCTGGGCATGAACTGAATAACAGAAGTGTAGTGACCAATCACTGGCCGATTTTAAGAAGTGATGCAATTGGTCACTGATTATGATGCATAGCTGTTATTTACATAGCGATTTGTGGACTAACGCACTAGGTGTGAAGCTTGTTCTTTATACAGTTATTCACAGTTAATACACTGTGATAACTCAAATTGAACCATTTTGGGGGAGGACTGGTGTAATCTGACTTAACTGTGGTAACTGAAGTTTGTGCCAGTATCATGCAAAGGACTCCCTGTATAAAACAGGGATACCTTTTCTGGAGAAGATGAACTTAAAGAGAGAAAAGGGCCATTTTGTAGTTCTCTTCTTGTATTACTTGAGGTGAAATTCACATAACATTAAATGAACCATTTTAAAGTATACCAGTTCAGTGGCACTGACTATATTCACAGTGTTGTGAAACCACCACCTCGCTCTACTTTCAGAACTTTTTCATAACCCCAGAAAAGTATGCCACACCCATGAAGTAGTCATTCCTCATTTCCCCCTCTCCTGCCCCATGGTAACCGTCATTTTGGTTTTTGTCTGTATGGATTTGCCTATTGTGAATATAGCATATAAAATGAATCATACAATATGTGACCTTTGTGTCTGGTTTCTTTCACTGAGCATAATAGGTTCAAAGTTCACCTAAGTTGTAGTATGTGTATTTCATTTCTTTTAAATGACTGAATAATATACTATTGTATAGATATACCTTAATTTGTTCTTTCATTCATCTATGGGCATTTGGGTTTTTTCCACCTTTTGGCTGTTCCTACCTTTTGCATAATGCTGACATAAACATTGTGAATAAATTTCTATGTGGACATATATGTTTTCGTTTCTCTTGGAGTGAAATTGCTAGGTCATATGGTAATTCTATGTTTAGTTTTTAAGGATCTGCCATGTATATGTCTTGTGATATGCATGTATATAATTGCTTTTTAGGTGGAATCTCTGGGTCTTAGGATTTGTATACATTTAGCTTTAGTAGCTCCTGCTAGTTTTCTGAAGCAGTTTACCAATTTACATCCCAGTAAGAGCATAGGAAAGCTCTAGTTGCTTCATACCGTTGTCAATTCTTCGCATTGTCAGGATTTCTAATTTCAGATATTTGGGGTGGGTATGTGGTGGTATATTGTGATTTGACTTTGCCTCTCGCTGATTACTAATGAAGATGAACACCTTTTTATATGGTCATTTTGTATTTTGGATATCCTCTTGTGAAATCTCTTTCTATTTTTCTACTGAGTTATCTTGGTTTTAAAAAATTGATTTATAGGAATTCTTTATATATTTCAGATATGAGTCATTTATTGGGTATGCATATTATGAATTATTTACTCCCACTCTGTGACTTGCCTTTTCTGTCCTTAAATGGTGTGTTTAATGAAGTAAGTTTCTAATTTTAATGTCTTCTAAGTCATCAATCATTTCCTTTATGATAGCGCTCTTTGTGTGTTGTTTAAGAAATTTCTGTCCTCCTCCAATCTCATGAAGTTATTTCCTGTGCTATCTTCTAGAGGTTTAATTGGTTTTTCTTTTAGATTTAGAACTACAATCCACCTTCAATTGATTTTAGTGTACGATATGAGGTATAGAGATCAAGATTAGTTTTTTTTTCTGTATGGATCTCCATTAGACTCCAAAGACCACTTTTTTCTTCTCACCACACTTCAGTGCTACCTTTGTCATAAAGCAGGTGTTGATATATGCATGGATCTGTTTCTGGTTGCTTTTGTCCATTGGTGTTTTTGGTTATTGTGCCAATAACACCGTCTGAATGCGATAGTTTTATGATAAATTTATGTATCTCGTAGTATAAATCCCTCAGCTTAGTTTTTTAAGACTGTCTTGGATATTTTTGATCTCTTGCATGTTCATACACATTTTTAGAATCAGTTTGTTATTTTGTTAACACACATGCACCATTCTCCTCTGCAAAACACCACTATCACCACCGCAACCAAGAACACCTCACTGGATGTGATTCTGATTGACCCTATACATCAATTTGAGAAGAATTAAGATTTTTAGAGAGCTGAGCACAGTGGATCACACCTGAAAGCCCAGCACTTTGGAAGGCTGAGAAAGGAGGATTGCTTGAGACCAGCTTGGGCAATGTAAGGAGGCACCATCTCTACAAAAGTAAAACAAAATAATTAGCCAGGCATGGTGGTGTGCATCTGTGGGTCCAGCTACTGAGAAGGCCGAGGTGGAAAGATTGCTTGAGTCAAGGGGTTTGAGGCTGCAGTGAGTCATGATTGTGCTACTGCACTCCAGCCTGCATGACAAAGAAAGGCCCTGTCTCAACAACAACAAAAAAAAAAAAAAAAAAAAGAAAAAGAAAAAAGATCTTTAGAGCATCAAGTCTTCCAATTCACAACCATTATATATTCGTCCATTGTTGAGTTCTCAGTATTATTTTATAATTTTCTGTATAGACAGCTCACACAACATTTTGTTACATTTATTCCTTGGTATTAAATGTTTCTGATGATATTCTACATGGTTTTAAAACTTTTTATTTTTAGTTGTTTTTGCTGATATATAATTAATTTTTTACATTGCCCTTGTATCTTGTGACTTGGCTAAGATTTTAATTCTAGGAGTGTATGTAGATTATTTAACCAAAGTCATTTCATCAATAAATAAAGAGCTTTATTTCTTTCAATTTTTGTAAACTTTTTGGTTCTTTGTTCTTGCCTTTTTGCACTGTCCCAGACCTCCAATATAGTATTGACTAGAAGTGAGAATTGCAGATGTTAATTGTCTTGTGCTGCATTTCATGGGAAATGGAATGGGGAGGTCTAAACAAGGGAGGTGGGGACCGAGTGCTCTCTGCTCTCAGTGTTCCCTTTTCATGGACTTTTTTTTCTTTTTCTTTTGTTTTGAGACGGAGCCTTGCTTTGTCGCCCAGGCTGGAGTGCAGTGGCATGATCTTGGCTCACAGTAAGCTCCGCTTCCTGGGTTCACACCATTCTCCTGCCTCAGCCTCCCTAGTAGCTGGGACTTACGGCACCCGCCCCCACGTCCAGCTAATTTTTTTTTTTTTTTTTTTTTTTTTGTATTTTTGGTAGAGTCAGGGTTTCACCTTGTTAGCCTGGATGGTCTCGATCTACTGACCTCATGATCTGCCCGCCTTGGCCTCCGAAAGTGCTGGGATTACAGGCGTGAGCCACCAGGCCTGACCCCTTTTATGCACTTTTAAGGCACACAGTCACACAGAATGCTAGTGTATTAGTCAATTTTCATGCTGCTGATAAAGACATACCTGAGACTGGGCAATGTACAAAAGAAAGAGGTTTAATGGAATGGACTTACAGTTCCATGTGGCTGGAAAGGCCTCACAATCATGGCGGAAGGTGAAAGGTCCTTCTCACATGGTGGTAGACAAGAGTGAGAGCCAAGTGAAAGATGTTTCCCCTTATAAAACCATCAGATCTTGTGAGACTCACCACCACGAGAACAGTATGAAGAAAGCCACCTGCATGATACAATTATCTCCCACTGGGTCCGTCCCACAACACGAGGCAATTCAAGATAAGATTCAAGATGAGATTTGGGTGGGAACACAGCCAAACTATATCAGCTAGTCAGAGTGGAGTGATGATATGTAAAGCAGTAGGTTGTCTTCTCATGTAATATGGATCTGTTATTAAAAAAAACAAAAGAATACTCTCCAATTACGGAGGAGAAAGTGATGGCTCAAGCGGTCAGTCCATGGGTCAATGGAAGGGAGGGAGAGAAGAAAAGCTGGGCTGGATTGCTGTTACCACAAAGTCCTCATATGCAAACATGAGGGATCACTAGCTTTGCATGGGTGTCAGCTCTATTCTTTTGAGAGTAGCATCTTGTGAGAACTATCTGGTTGAGTGGTGTGTATGAAATATGTAATATTTCCACTGTCTGTAGGTTGGAAGGTCTTTCCTAGCTTCATCATTCCTGCATACTTTACTGGCCATCACCAACCTCCCTTCCAACAGGGATACTCATGCATCCCATCAGTTCCCAAGCATGGAGAAAACTCCCAGGATGCCTTGCCACACTTGGCTGCTTTGCCCTTGCTTACCTTAGAGATTCCATAAAATTGCTGACTTTGTGGGCTACAATCAGAGGCTAGAACAGAGGGCCCAGAGGGGAAAGGCAGGTAGAAAAGGGCCATTTTGTAAAGAGGGTCTTAACTGTTAGGCTGAGACCACTGGACTGAATTGAGTATACAGTGGAGAACCATTGAAGGCTTTTGATCAGATGAATGAAATTATCAAAGTTATATTTTAGAAAAGTCAATCCCATAGTAGTGTAAAAGCTGCTTTAGAAGAGGAGAGATCTATTAGAAAACTATTTTGAGAATCCAGCAGAGAATTAATGATCCATGATTGTGAGCATGGGGAGGAAAAGAGGGGCAGGTAGAAGAAACATGGTCCCAAACCCTAGCCCAATCCCCTTCCCAGAGGCTGCTCATTAATTGTTGAGGTATCAGGTAGATCCAGGACAATATCTCAATTTATAACTCTGTTTCCAATAGTAAAAGAGTGCTTATTAGATGATCTCATCTCTGTTCTCCATCCTACTAGGAAGCCATATGCAGCTGGTGCATTCTTGGCAAGTTTACAGGACGGAGTCGCTGCCTTGCATACATCTGTATCCAATATAGACTGCAGACACTTTTTTATTTTCATTTCCTTGTATAGGGTTCTTGACACTTTCTCCCCAGCTTTTCCTACCCAAGATCCTCCCATTCAATTTTCAGAGTTTGCCTGAAGTGTCAAGACTAGAGGGAGAAATCCTAGAAGAGATAATGTAGGAACACCAAATTATAAAACTAAAAGATGGTTGACTGTGGCTAAGTTTTCTGTTTCAGGTTGCACTCCATTGCACTTCAGGAAAAAGTGTCATGCTGAGCTACTCTTGTAGAAACTCAGTGCTTACCTACTGTCAGTCCTCTCAGCCAAATTCTAATGACTTCATAAAGAATAAAACAGGTGCAACTGAAAGCACCCAAGCATTCTAATACTTAAGACTCCCTCTGAAATCTGGCTGCCAACAGAAAATGCTAAAGAAGTGGGTCACAAGTCAAAGTAAGGTGAATCTTTAGCCTGGCAAGCTGCTCAGTGCAAGAAGAGTGAAGGGAAACTGTCTAATGATAACAGGTCTGTGTGGATCAGATGCCAAGCATCTGGAAGACTCCAAGGTCTACAATGTATGAAGTGATATTATTGGTTGGGAAGTGTCAGTAATGAAATGTAAATGTTGCTACTGCAGCAACCCTGGAAACTACAGATCCAGCAATTGTTAGCTCTTATTCATATAAGAATAAGAGGCCTCCACACCTCAGGCTGTTAGGAGGCACAGAGATCAGTTAAATTGGAAGAGGATAAGGAGAAAAAACGTGATATGTGTTAAGTGAAAAAACTTTAGAGCACTTTGTAATATCATGGCATTGGGAAGACATACAGATGTTCAATAAACATTGCTGATTGTTGGAATGACAGGAAAAACTGTCAAGCTTTGCCTTAGTACTACTCCTCCACATAAAGGCCTTGCTGTTACTGTGGGTTGACAAGAGCTAGAATGGATTCTTGGTTGCAATACTTCTGTATGTTTAGAGGTATTTTAAAAGTCCAGGTAAATAACTCGTTGTTTTCTTCTTTAATTTTCTTGACTTTATAAATTATTTCAGTCACTCAATTCTATTTCAACATGGCTTGAGATCTCTGTATCCAGTCACCATCTCGAATTTCCTGGGTTCTGTGGTGACAGGATTTAGATAAGGAAACATCTTTAAGACAAACTATTAGAATTTAGACTTAACACTTTAGTCACAAGGCTTTCCTGATAAGGTTTCCACTGGATCTCATTTTGGATTATAATAACTAACTTAATCCACATAAATGATATCTTGGGCCAAGATTGCTGGTGTGTTATTTTGCCTATGAAAAAAGTAAGAGTTCATGAATTTTAGAACTTTCTTGAGCTCATTTGGGCACCGAATGATGCAGCCCTGATCATCTGACTCCAAAAGCAAGGACTCCGAAACCTTGCTTTTTCAATTTTGCTATCACATTATGAGAATTAACTATTTGCCTTTTTTCTTTCATTCTTGATTTTATTGCTTTGGAACCTTTTGAGTTTATTTTGTCACCAACAGCATTTTTGTTTGTTTGTTTGTTTGTTTTTTCTGTTGATGGCACTGTATGCCTCTTCTGAATAAGAGTAATGCTTTATACTTTTTTTTTTAACTTCTATTTTAAGTTTGGGGTACATTTGCTGGTTTGTTATATAGGTAAACTTGTGTCATGGGGGTTTGTTGTACAGATTATTTTGTTATCCAGGTATTAAGCCTAGCTGTCATTAGTTATTTTTCCTGATCCTCTCTCTCCACTCACCCTCTGCCCTCCGGTAGGGTGCAGTGTCTGTTGTTCCCCTCTATGTGTCCATGTGTTCTCATATTAGCTCTAGCTTATAAGTGAGAACATGTGGTATTTAGTTTTCTGATCCTGCATTAGTTTGACAAGGATAATAGCCAGCAGCTCCATCCATGTTCCTGCAAAGAATATGATCTCATTCTTTTTTATGGCTGCATAGTATTCCATGGTGTATATGTTCCACATTTTCTATAAGAACATGATCTCATTCTTTTTATGACTGCATGGTATTTAATGGTGTATATGTTTCACATTTTCTATAAGTCTGACTTACAAAAAATGGTATGTTGTCTCTAAGAGTTTAGCCAAACTTTTTAGTAGGCTGTGCTTCTTCTATTTCCTTCATTTCATCCCTACTTCTTATTAGTCAATCAGTACTCATTTATTCAGTGACTGTCACATTCTTTGTTGATTTTTTAAAATCACAAATCAATTGACTTCTGGTGTAGGAGACTATTATCTTGAAAGTGGCCTAGGGATACTCGGGATTGTTTTCATAGGCATTGTAATTTATACATGTATTTAATTCAGATGTATATGTAGCCTTGCCAACCAGTTCCTACTTGTGGCCATGGTCCTTCAATACAGTGCAGGAGAAAAAGGGGATGAAGGTAAAGGGAGGAAAACCACATGAACTTGTTATTGATGGATTTTTCTAAAAAAAAAAATAAGCCTGCTAGAATCATATTTTATCTATGTCAGCATTTTCTCTTGAGTCCAGAAGCCAATCTTTCAGGTAACTTGATGGCTTTTGGCTCCTTTGTGACTGTGAACTCCATGGTTTGCTGACTCTTGATGTGCAGAGCAGTGAAATCAAGGGTACGGACTCTCTTCCCACTTACTTTGACTAGCTGTGGGGCCATCCTTTCCCTCAGTGTCTCCTTTGTAAAAAAGGAATAGTACTAACACAGCCCACAGGATTGCTTCATAGCCTATTAAAAAAGAAGTGCCAAATATTAGCAAGGATGGATGGCACATATCAATGAAATTATGAGAGGCAGAGAAATAGCACTTGATATACTTACCATACCTGTGTACTTCAGGCCACAGCTTCTGATGTGTATTTCCTATTGGATTTTACTCTGCCATTATATTTACACATGATATGAATTTATATGCTTACGTTTTTCATGTGTAGTTTTGGTAAAACTAGAAAAAAATATTTATTGAATGTATTATTATCATTTTTTTTGGCTGACACTTTTCATCACTACTCTCCATATTTAGGGGTTTACAACTAGCCTATAAAAATTTGGTCCAAGCTGAAACTCAGCAGATGAGGTCTCTGTCAGTCTTGAAGTATGAGTTTAGTATACATTTTCAAAAGCAAGAGAGAGCTGTGTTTAACATAAATGATATCTAAATCATATTAAAATCTAGTTCAACATAACGTGCTTTAACATTAACAAGTTATGGCAATATCTTTTCAAATACATTCAGATGGGTAGATGGCAGATAGCATTTCTTCTGTTAGGAGGGTCTGGTGGGCTTTACAACCATACTGATTTTTATTCAGTTATTCAGGTATATCTCCATTCTTCAGCTTTATCATATGCCTCAATGGCTTCACCATAAATAAACATATATATTTACCTGAGGTGCAGAACAGGAACCACTTCATTTTATTGTTTTTTAAGGGAGAATACATGGTTAGAAATCATGTCTGCTTTCTTGAAGGGGTTTAAGGACACACTCGGAATCCTAGAACACTCTATATACTATTTTTGCCATGTGAAAAATGAGTCAGGTTAATATTGGTAGAACCTATTTTTTATTTTCTTTGGTTTGGGGTGAAAATCACACCTTTCTCTAGGTTAATGAGACACTTTTCTGAGAATCTCCTGATGCTCGAAAGCATTGCTATCAAGGGAGTCACTCTTTGTCATTTTATAGGAGAGAGAAGAAATAATATTTAAAGATTTAGGAAGTCACTTGACCAAAAGGAATTGTTTAAATGCCAGTGTTCATAATCAGGTATGAGAACATATGTCCCTCTGTGTATATTTTTACTTGTTTAATGTCATCTTTTCACAAGCTATCTCATTCATTCTAAAAATGACTGGGACAGCAGTAGGAGTAAAAACCTTTCCTCTCTCTCCAGGGAAAGGTGGTTGCAGATTGGGGATTGGCTCTTACTACTGCCGAGAGGGCAAATACATTACATGTTGCTGAAGGCAGGGTCCTTGCTGACAGTCTCTTACTGATGGGATATTAAGTCCCATGGGGAGAAAATAAGTAGGAGGAAGGGCTTTTCTGGATGAAAGACAAAGGGTAGAGGAGGTGGAAATAAAGAGAGGAAACTTGAGAAGGAACAGGGAGAGTCAGGGTAGGAGGTCTGGACATGACTCCTCCATTCCTGAACATTATTCACCAGGGAGCCTGTGGTCAAAAGGCACTGTGGCTAGTGACCTGGGAGGAGAACTGATATGAGGCTCAACACTCAAGTTCTCAGGAGCTGTGCAGACCAGAGAACCAGAATCTGCCCCACAGTGGAGGCCAGAGAGGATTTGTCCTACCAGCATTACTGCACAGTCATTACAAAGAGGGAATAGGCCGGGTGCGGTGGCTCAAGCCTGTAATCCCAGCACTTTGGGAGGCCAAGACGGGTGGATCATGAGGTCAGGAGATCGACACCATCCTGGCTAACACAGTGAAACCCCGTCTCTACTAAAAAATACAAAAAACTAGCCGGACGCGGTGTCGGGCACCTGTAGTCCCAGCTACTCGGGAGGCTGAGGCAGGAGAATGGCGTAAACCGAAGAGGCGTAGCTTGCAGTGAGCTGAGATCCGGCCACTGCACTCCAGCCTGGGAGACAGAGCGAGACTCCGTCTCAAAAACAAAAACAAAAACAAAAAACAAAGAGGGAATCAGTACCATTTAGGGGCTGAATCTATGCTTGCCATATATTTGGACCCTTGAGGCTTACACCTGTGCTTTACACCTGGACTCAGGTACTTCAGACCATCTGGAGTGAGCAGGAAGTGGACATCCTTTGTCACATTTCTTAAGTAAAAATATATAGAAATGTTGTAAATGAAATTTCTAGTTTATTTTGTTGATTTTTACATTAATGTCAGCTTCTCCTTTGTCTGTGTTTCATTTGGCTATGTATTAATGTTACTATTGAAATTCAGTTATGTTCCCAACAATTACATTAACATCGGTGGTCTCTCCTTTTTTACAACATTATATTATAATTGGAAACATTAATCATTAAATTCTCATAATCATCTATGTCAAGTAGAACATTGACTATGGGATTCTATTTTACCTGAGAAATTATCAACCAATGGTTATTTTGTCTTTTATGCAAGAATGTTAAGAACAATTTACATCCAAAGTAATGTCTTTGTTGTCATTTAGTTGCATTCTTCATCTTTGCTTTGCATTCTAAATCTTTGTTTACTAGACATTAACAAATTTAGAATTATATTAGAGCTGATAGATTCTTGTTTCGTAAACAATATTAGTAGAAGAATGAAGATGAATATAATGGCTACCTTTGTCATAAAGATAAAATATCACTGAAAAGTGATTTTTAATTTTCGAATAATTTGATATCTAGTAGAGGATCAATCTTCAAGTCAACTGTAGCACCATTTCATTTCATCTTAGAGCCAAGAGACACCCAAGGTGTTTTCCATTCTCCTGCTTTGTTCCTCTAACCACAGTTTCTCCACAATCACCATCATTCTTCCACTCCCACACAGGCTTCCTCCTCCAGCTCCAGTACCGTGGTTCATACCCTCAGGTACCCCTCAGCAACAGTGACTAACACACAGCTGCTAGTGACATCAGCTGAGCTCTACTCCTCCTCTCTGTCCCAAATACCCCTGGTACACAGGAACTGCAAAGTAGAAATGGAAGAGTAAAAACCTGCAGGATAATCTTCTTTTAATTAAATGCAGTGAAAGCCTTATCAATCCATGAGTTCTTTCTTACATTTAGGACTGGAAATTCCTCGACAAGATTGTTTTTGGCTTCGGGGAAAACCAAAATAAGAAAAGGAATAATTAAATGTTCATAATCATTAATGGGCTGTTATTTGCATCTCATAGTGGTGCCTTCTAATCTAGGCAGGATATCTGCTAAAGTGATATTTATATAGTTCTAATGATATTGTGTCATCATGAGGTAAAATGTCAAAATGCTTAAGGATTCAGTACTCTGAAAATAGATTTTTAATATTTAAAAGGTTTGTGCAATTTTAAATAAGGCAGTGCCACCCAATATCATAGCATGCTTCATGAGAAAAAGATGCTAAATTTCCTTGACCTACTTTCATCTTTATGTTTAGGAAACAGTGTCTGTTCATAGATCAACCTTTATTTAAATTGCGCCTCAGTGGAGAAATACTAGACCTGAAACAGACCTAAATGTGTTACCAGAAACTTAGGGTCTGGCTCAGGGTGATTAAATGCATCCAATTTGAATTTGTTGTCCTACCTCCAGGTCTACTAACTCCTCCCTCCCCACCATCTCAGGCAAAAAAATAAAAAAAGAAAATCTAGAAATAATTCTTAATTTCTCACTTTTCTTCCTTTTCACATTTAATTCATCAGCAAATTGAAATTATTTTACAAATCCATCAATTTCTCCTCTATTGCCAATACTCCACCCTACTCCAAGTCAAAACCATTTCTCACTTGGATTTCTGAATTGGTCTACTAATCTGTCTTGCTTCTGCATTTGCTATTCTTCAATCTACTCTTTAAACAGCAATAACCAGCATGATCTTTGGTCCTCCTGCTCAGAATTTTCCAAGAGCTTTCTATTGAATTTTGAATAAAGCTCCCAGCTTTTTATAGTGGTTAAAAAATCCATAGACGATTCGACCTCTGTGTACCACTCCAATCCTTTCAGTTTAATTGAATGTCTGCTATGTGCTAGATACTGTTCTAAGTGATGGAGACACAGTGACTAAGACAGTCTAGATTCCTCCTCAAAAAGCTTATGTCCCAGGAGATGCAGATATGCGATACGCAGAGAGTTAAAAGGGGTATATAAGATATGCTATAGTGAGTAGATTCTACTTGGATTAAGCCATGAAGGAAGGTGGCATTTAAGTGAAAATCCAAAAGACAAGCTAGAACCCATCCTGCAGATACCAGAAAGAAGTGCAGATAAACTATTAGAGGGCTTTATATAGGGTAGTTATGTGAACTGTTTTACATTGTCAAAAGATGACTCTGGCTGCTGTAAGGAGAATTGAAGAAGGCTGGGTGGAAGCAGGCAGTCCAGTTAGGGAGATATAGCAGTAGTCCAGGCAAAACATCATAATAAGTTGGACTAGGATGGTAAATAGAAAGGAGTGGACGGAATCAGGATAACATGTCCAAATTGAAACTTGTTATTGACTGAATGTTGGTATGAAGGCCAAGAGAAATTGATAAAGGTAATAGACTATTAAGGAGAATATGGGAAGTGGGTGTGAAAACAAAGAGCCTTCATTTTGCACCCATTAACATACCATGCACATTTCTGGTAAGTGCACACTTCGGTTTCTCCAGCCTCAAGCCATTTGCACATGGCATTTCCTTTAGACTAGAATAGTCATCCTATTGATACAGCTCCGATGACAGGGTCCTTGGTCTTGTGCCAATAGGATTAATGACACAGACACACATGAAGTGGTTTTAAGAACCGAAAAGTTTAATGGGCAAGAAAGAAGGAAGAAAGAGAACAGCTCCCCTGTACAAGACAAGGGGCAGAGGGCGCAGAACAGAGAGAAACGCCATGTGTGGTGGAAAAATGGTTGGTTGTATCAGAGGCTGGAGGAGGCAGTGTTTGGTTTGCATAGGGCCCAGGGGATTGGTTTGACCAGGTGTGTCATTCACATAGCCCGTGAAAAACCTGGCCCTCTTACCTTACCCCTTTAATATGCAAATGCAGGTTGCTATGATGTTCTGAGCACATGGTGTTATCTGGAAGTGGCCATGACACTTGGCACACCTGGTGACAAGGAGAAGGAGGCAGGAATGGTCATGTTGGGTAGACTCAGTTTCTAATTGCTAGCATTTGCATATCAAAGCTTGCCAGCCTGGCTCTTTAAAATGCTTTTCTGTTAGTTTCCACCAAGAACCTTTACCCTATCTAGCTGCTTAAAATTATTTCCTAATAACTCTGGTATTACTATGTCCTAGCATGGCAATTCCTTAAGGTCCTAGTTTAAATGTCACCTATTCAGAGACATCTTCAGACCACTTGCCCAAATTACATTATTCTCTATTCAGTTTGATTTTTAAATTATTTTATTTGTAGACTTTAAAAATTGTTTTATTTTCTCCACTACTGTAAAAGCTCTTTGAGGGCAAAGACACCTTCATTTTGCTAAGCACTGAATTCACACCATCTAGCAGAGAGTGGTACTTAAGTATCAATAAACACTTTCTGAATGATTGCATTATTTAGATCACTGTGCCAGCTTATTAGTTCCATATGAGTACCCATACATTGTTTAATTTCAATTGAATAGGCTTGCAACCAATCAAATTTTATTTGTCCCCCTTGGTTTATATACTGATAGAAAGTTTTAATGAATAGATTATTGGTTTCTTCAATAAATAGCCCTTCAGCCCCCCTCTGATTGCTCAGTGCCTGGCTCAGAGTGACCATTGAGAAGTCACTTTTCTTTCCAAGTCTCAGTTTCACAGTCTGTAAGACCGATATAAATATGATCTCTGCTTTAAAGAGTTATTGTGAAATTAAATGGAATAATCCATATAAAATACATAGCACAGTTCCTGGTATATTGTAAGCATTTAATCGATCTGACCATCATTATTGTTTATTGATATTAATTGCTGAAAGAACAGAATGTTTTTGACACCAAAGGAACTTACAGATGAGTGAACATACCATCTGTAAGAAGAATGAGTGAACATTCATTCTTATTGCCCACAAATAAAAATTGTTAAGTTAATGTTCAAATTTTGCATTCCAAACAATATTTTACAATTGTATGTTCTTCCAAGGTAATTATCAGAACTTGCGTTTAAGTAATTTAACATCATGATTCTTCCTATGATTTGAATGATTTAATTAAAGGCCATTCTTCTTAAGCTTAGTGCTTAAAAAAGTCTTAGTAGAATTACGCTTTTAGAAATTCTAAAAATATGAAAGAGAAAAACATTTGACTCCCCAGATAGGTGCAAGCAACAGCTAACAATCAGATCAACTAAATAGATTAAAAGTACCATTTAATATTAGCTAAATATACTCATCTTCGATATAAAAAGCATAGCAGAATTCCAGTGGTAACTAATGTAAATCATTTATTTTTCCTCATTTAGTGGCTATAGTTCTAATGATATCATGTCATCATGAGGTAAAATGTCAAAATGCTTAAGGATTCAGTACTCTGAAAATAGATTTTTAATATTTAAAAGGTTTGTGCAATTTTAAATAAGGCAGTGCCACCCAATATCATAGCATGCTTCATGAGAAAGATGCGAAATTTCCTTGACCTACTTTCATCTTCATGTTTAGGAAACGGTGTCTAAGAAGTAAACAAAGTAGTTGTGCCTCACGTAGGAGATGATTATTGTTTGAATTTATGATTCATGCCTTGAGCAAAATTTTGTTTGTGGCCTCATTTGCAACCATAATTTACAACTTTACCAGAGATATGCTGTGTATTTGGAAGGTAATATATCAGACTTGCTTTGTACTGGAACAGTTTTCTAGCTCTGGGTATAGTATTTTCTGTGTTTCTGTTAGCTATAAAATTTCTAAGCATAACATTTATTGTAGCAAATATGGAAATTAAAAAAAATTGTATTCCCCTTAGGAATGTCTTACTGTATTTATATTCTGATTATGGTTAAATCCAACTAGTGTCTAAAGGAGTTGTTAATCCTGCAAATAATCTGGTTGCAAAAGTAGGAAGATTTAACTTTTTCAGATTTAAAAAAAATAAAGATTGCATCATTTTTGTGTTGTGTGTAATCTCTCATCTAAGAAACTAATAAACAACATGTGACTCCAATATAATGTTTGTATGTGCCCTTAAAATTCAGAATTGTTTTTGTTGCAAATAATAAGTGACTATAATACTGTGAAATGAGTTTTGCCTGTTATCGTTCATCTATAAGTTAGTGAAGAATTTCCCACAGTATTTACTGGAAATTCCATTGTCCATTCTAATTTCAATTATCTTAATATGTATGGAAATACTGGGGATTTTATAATCAATCGATCAATCTACTTCAAGTTGTAGAGATCCTCAACTAAATGTAATATATTTTCTAGCACTGACATTTGTTTATTTGCATCTCTATACTGCAATTTTTATTAGGATGCTCTTTTATTAAGGATAATACTTATTCCTCCAACTCAACATTTAAAAATTAACTCTAAGCTTCCATTAGTTTGAAAAATTTCTGGTAGCTTGATTTGAAAATGTAATTTTAATAAATCTTAGTAACAAATATGATCCCATGCTATAATTTTAAAATATTGAAATTATTATTCTGTATCTGATTATATACATTTAAAACACAGTTAAAAATAGAAAATATTGCCATTTTTCTTGTTTTCTGATATAATTAATAAGAAAAAAGCTAAAAGCCCAAGGGAAGTTTAAAAGTGTAGAAAAAACTTGACAATGAACATTTGCCTAATATGCTTGGTGCTACATGTACTTACTTCATAAAAAAATAGATCAACCTAGAATCAGACTCTTCCAGAAATTCTTTCCCTTATCCAGTTCTTAGCAGAGTTTCTCCTGACATATAAGGTAAGTAGACTGAATAGTCTAGTGAGAAAGAAAGCGACCACTTTTTCTGGCAGTTACAGTAGGGAAGGGAGAAGTAGAATCATGCCTTTAGCTACAATGCTGGGACTTCAAAACAGAATTAAAACTCTGTTTAGGAGAATGTAGGCTCAAGAATCATTTCGACACTATTACATATTTCTTTTCTTCCCCCAGTAATTATTCATTCAGCTATTATAACTAACCACAGTAATTTTCTTAGAACAAAGGAGAGCATGGCAACAATAGCTTTAAAAATGACGAAGTTTAAATGCCCAAGGTCAGAGTGTAACATTTTGATTTCCATAAGTATTTCAAATGCTACAGGCTTTATGTAATAATTTTAATGTAAAAAATATGCAGGCCACGCTTCACTGCTCTTTGCATATACTGCAAAGAGGAAAAAAACTTAAAAATTGCTTAGCTTTAATTGAGCAAAGGGATTCACATGTGATCTGAACTTGTGGCTCATAATTCCTCTAGACAGCTTCGGTTGCCGTGTGATGATCCTAATTAAATTATGTAACGGCACTGAACTAGCTATGCTAAAGGGCCTCTTCTTTCATATCACCTGGTAACTTAACTCTTTACAGGACTCTGGGTTTGGGGTTTCGTCTTCTACCACGATCTTGTGTGTTTTACATTGTTGAAGGTAGAACACGTTATTGATGGAATCCGCTTTAGAAGTTTCGGCCTGTAGGTGGCAGCATTGTAAGGTTTTGGAAGTTGTGAGCTCGAGGTGTCTGCCTGCCTTTCCCCCAAGCCTCATCCACCCGCGCCACATCAGGGGAGCTAACATCACTATACGCTCATGTCAGGTAAAACTAAAATGGAGAGAAATGTCGTAGCCAAAAAATTAGGCTTTGTTCACTCCCGTTTGTGTTTCATTATATTTCTGATGATTTGGTACATTTCTATTTCTGACCTGAGGTTCAGCTAAAGGAGTTTTCTCAGTAGTCAGGCGTCAACCCATGGCAAACCATACTTTTTCAAGATAGGCGTTTTACCAAGTAAAGAAAGGAAATTATTCTGGGGGAATAATTACTTAACTTAAGCATGCCTATTTTAATCACTTGGGAGCAAGTTAGATGGCTTCGTGGGGCCATATCAAAATCACCTAGCAAGGTCACCTCACAGTCATCTCAGTGTTCCTATAAAGGTTGGCTTCCCTCTCTCTCTCCCTCCTTTTCTCCCTCCCTCGCTCCCTCCTTTTCTTCCTTTTTGCTTTCCTTTCTCCCTCCCCCTTCCTTCCTTCCTTCCTTCCTTCCTTCCTTCCTTCCTTCCTTCCTTCCTTCCTTCCTTCCTTCCCTCCTTCCCTCCCTCCCTCCTTTCTTCCCCCCTCCCTCCCTCCTTCCTTCCTTCCCTCCCTCCCTGTTTTCCTTTCCTTTTCTCCATGTGCGGTCACCCTTTCACTCAAGATCTAAGATTACTCTTCCGATTTGGCCAGGGTAGAAAAGAAACAAAGGTTTAGCAAGTAGAAAAGAAAGAAAAACTTCACCAAATTTGACACAGTTAATTTAAAAGTCATGATTCATGTAACTTTTAATGATGTATTGTTTTATGCAATATGAATTTCTCAGATTATATCACTATAATACATAATAAATGCATATATGTGGATGCTAGCATGGATTTGATTGACTGTGATGTTTTTCCTAAGACCCACAGAGATCTTGCAGTCTCACCTTGCACACTTGTCCTCTCTGAAAGTTATGCTTCAAGAACTTCCCTAGGTGATAATGGCAACAGTGTAGTGTAAGGACACTGGTTTCAAGCCTTGTATGAAGTCTTTGGTTAACTGAATCCTTGGGGAAAATCGTTTCTGAGGTCAAGATTGACAAAATTGTTTAAGTATTATTGAAAATATAAAACAAAATTGTTTCCTCAATAAACATAATTAGCTGTATATACTGAAGTTTCAAGAGCAAGCACTGATGTTGGGACCAGCTCTTTAAATAAAATAGGACCTCTGTGGTCTCTGGAGGGAACATGCATAAAGCAAAGTAAATGATTTTCTGTCAACACTAAGTAGACAGGTGCTTACATTGAACAGCATTCTAATATGTCTCTGAATATTTATGTCTTCTTTTTCAAATGCATTGCCCATGAATGTCACAGCTGTCAAACGTCTGTACACAAGAAGATAAAAAATGAAATTAATAAAAGGCAGATCAACATTTCGTTTGTTTGGAACACTTTTCCCCCTTGCTTCTTTCTTTTTTCTTTCTTCTTTTTTTTCTTCTTCTTCTTTTTATATTTATTTTTTTATTTTTAACTCAGCTGTGTGTTAGGATTTTGGCACATCTGCATGTTCTGAAAGGCCAACGGAAATGTAAGTTGACTAGTTGTATTTTGGGCTGGCACCAGGGCCTGTCTCAGTATTTAAACACCAAAATAATCAATGGAATTAATGACCAAGAGGACCAGGGTCTGAGGATTTTTCTAGCCATTTCCGCTGTCCATGTGCTTGGTTTGCTTGGGTGCCACAAACGAGATTCTGACAGGTTGTCACTGCCCTGACCTGAAACTCAAGTTTGTGAGGTGAGAGGCTCTTAAATCTTTTGGCTTCTGTAGCCCAGAGTTTTAGCTGTACAGAGTTAATGCCAAAACAAGCCATCGTGTGCCCTCGGAGTTATAAAGGAACTTGGTTTTCAGAACAGAGATGACTAAATATAATTGGTGGTAGATCAAAGCAATGAATTAAAAGGTCTATTTAGTCATCAGATCCCTGCCTCTCTGCTTCTCATGGTACTGAGGGAGCCAATGTGTATAAAGAGCATGCGTTGGGATGAACTCAGCAGTCACTTGACAAGCATTTATTCATTAAGAAGCCGCACATTTTGAGGTATCTGGTTGTTCTTATTAGTAAGTAACCCCCAGCAAAAATATCCCCCCAGATGTTTTCATATTTACTTTGCAATGTCCGAATGAATCATTTGGAAACAAAGGAAAATACAGTTTAAATACTGAACCAGGAATTTAAGCTCAGGAACTCTTTGTACTTGTTTTGCCCTTGATGAGGATTTTTCTAAATTAAAAACTCTCCAGATTGTCAAATCGCTGTTGCAAAAACCTCAGTTTAGTAAGACTTAGAATTTGTTTTCCAAATTTTGGTCATGTAATTGGTGTTTTATTGATAACCACAGATATGAACCAGATGTAATCAATATTGGTTTAGCTCAGATTTGATTTGGAGAACATACTCGTTGCTTTGATTTTTTGTTGTATTTATAAAAGTTAAAAAAAAAAACCCCACATAGATTCAGTTCTGATTTGAAGAGGGTCACTAGACATTTTTTTTTTCTTTTAAGAAAACTGTAGTTGGTTGGCAGTCTGATTAAACAAATATTCGAGTATATTTATATTGGGAGTTGTACAAAAGTAGTTTGTAATATGGCTCAGTTCGAGTTCCTTTGATTGGAACTGTGCTATTGAGATGGACCACTTCAACAAAATATCAACCTCTTCCAAATCAGTAATTTAACCTCTTCTCAGTAAAATTAGGGCTGATCGAATTGACATGGACCATGAGGATTTTTAGAGGTTGATGCTGATGCTCTTGTGGCTGGAACCTAGAATTTGTCTCCATCTCTGCCCTTTGAAATCCCACTCTTTCTTCAATATCCAACACAAACACTGCATTTTCCATCAAGCCCTCTCTGATTCTCCCTAGACGAAAGTTATTTTTTCTCTTCTTTTTCTATATGACACTTTGTAAGTACTTTAATGAAAGTGATTATCATATTCTGCTTCCAGTTATAAATAGTGGTTGATGTGTTTACTTCTTTCAATATATCATAAACTGTTTGAGAGCAGAGGCTTTGTCTGTTTTAAAATTTGTATTACTGCAGTTCTAGTACTCTTGTTTGCAGATTACTTATAAGCGTTGTGGCTTTCAGTGCTGGTTGAATCTTTGTTGCTGTTGCTTATTTTTTGTTTTGTTTGTCAGTTTGTTTTGGTTGGAATGGCTCATTTGGCAGGAAAAACATTGCAGCTATAAAATAGAATCTAAATGCTTATTACTGAAAACCTTCTAGGGCATTTCATAACATATATATAGAATATCTAAAAAATACGCAACTATTACTAGCAGTTCACTCAAGTTCACATTTCAAATAGGTTGCATCTGTTTCTAATCAGGTAACTGAATGATTAGCAGGAGAAAACATATGATTAGAAAGCATACAGCCCTTGCTGATACGTATTATTTTAAAGCTCTCTAAACTAAGGTCAATAAAGAAATAGTACGTGCAGCAAGAACAGCTAGATTAGAGGGAAAGTTTCAGCTATAAACCCTTTTGTGAGCTGTTGTAGAAATAGAACTAATTTAACTGATGGGTTGAGGCATTTGGGACTGACATGCAAACTAAGGAATGTAAGAATAGATGAGAAGAATGGTGACTAGGAAAATTATGAGAGTTGTAGTTGAAGAAAATAAAAAAAGTTTACTGAGTAGAAAGTCAATGAGCAGATGATTTCATCCCTTTTTATAGGGCTATACTTTTAACTCAAAGAAAGCTAGTAAGAATAATGGAGAAAAGCCCCACGTTTGATAAAAGAAAATAAACAGACACAATTATAAATAAGAAATGTTGGTATGCTCTTTGTTTGCTTTCACTACTAATGGGGAAGATAAAATGACTTTCTTGAGGTAGTATATCATTTTAAGATCATACTTATCTCTTAGCTTAATTCATCAATGGAGCTACTCCATTTTTGAACAGTTTTTACACCACTGAGCTTGAAGTTCACAGAAGGAAAGAACAAAAAGCTCTGTTCTCTGCTATGATTTGAACCAGACACAACTTACTTCAAAACTGCATGCTGTCCTTCAGTTAATTACTCTCCCTCTGAATTCTATCAGATGTCCCTTTTTGTGCAAGTTGGACAGTCTGCAATAGAAAAAAGGCATGGGGAAACTTGGTCTTGGTTTTATGTTGGTGACGTGCTTTATGAATTGACTTGATATACTTTTCTAGGATTTATTACAGAAACCGGCTACACTTGTCTCTAGACCATCCCTACTCAGTGTAGTCAAGGCTCACTGGCTTAACAGAACTTTATGTCTGACAACACCAGTGTGCCTACAAAGCTATTCTAAAAAGAATGAAAATTTGGTTTGATGTAAAAGTCTACTGTTCATACAGTCCTTGTAACACTGTATTTCATTAATGCTATTATTATTTTTAAACTGCAATGTGAAACCCAAGTGTGAGACAAAGAATTTCAAGTTCAAAGTAACTTGAAGCCACAGTACCCTCAGCTTTGGGAAATTCTTGGAAATGTTGGAGGTCATGGGCCTTCCAAAAGACATAGACAAAGGACCTTGAGCTAATTTTAACTAAATGTAAAGGACCAAATGGCCTTATCTGACACAGGATTTACTTTTGGCCATTTTTTTTTTAAATCTTCTGCTTATTCATAAACCTACAGCTTAACTAAACTACATGCTCTGGTTAACACAATTTAAGCAATTATAGATCATAGTGATAGTTTTCCTGAAGGTTATACTTCTGATCAAATTCAAAGGCTTGATTGCCAAAGTTTACATAAACTGTTAATACAAAATTTAAGTATGTGTCTATATTCCATATGAAACACTGCTATGATATTTGTAGAATCCTAGCATCTTATTTTTAAAAACTTTAAGAACAAAAACTTATTGATTCTTATAATTTTCATCCCAAATATTTCTTTTGCAACTTCTGCCAATTTCAGCTCCATGTTCATGTGCAAATAGAAGAGCTGGTTGTCTCTGTGGCATGATAATTTTCACAGACTTGAAGACCTTGTTATATTAGGCCTCAGCCTTCCTTGCTCCAGCCCAAATTATTACATGTTCTTGGATCTTTTCCCAGGGACCTTATTTTCTATAACTGGTCACAAAGTCTCTGAAAACGTAAAATCTTATAATCCAGAATAGGTTATGTAAATATTATTTTATTTTATTTTATTTCTTCTCCTTTTATTACTGGTTTGAATAAAGAGACTAAGAAATGCTCCTTCAAAAGTCATAGCAGAACAGAGTATGTAGATTTTTACTTTTACAATTGAAGTTGTGGGTCTCCCTCATAGTTTATCTTTTGCTCAAGACGTTCTATTAAACCTCTTTTCTAAAATCCAGACTTTAAATTTATGTCAATCAATTTACACCCTGGAAAACAGACCAGCTCAACACTCAGATCAACCTCTAAGCACATAGGAATCCAGGCAACAAGCACTTGTCTTTATAGAGCAACTTAGTTTAAGCAATTAACAATCAAGCCCTATACACATAAACACACTATAATTAACTGTTTAATAGTGGAAGCTCGCTTTTCAATTTTTTCCCTTTGAGTGTAGTCAAGGTGAATTACTTGATTTTTCCATCACTAAATGCTGCAACAGCTCGTTCTTTTGCAAGTCTCTCGTCTCCTCATATTTTCCTATACTCACTATATTTGACAGTAAAACTGCCAAGCTCCATTATTTCCAACTGGCAGCAATTTAATACATAGTTGAGTCAGTTACTTAACTAAATAAATTGCTTAAAGTTAACTCTATTTGTAAGACCACAAGGTGTTTCTAAAATGTGCTGCCCTTTTATATCATAAACCTGGATTAGGTTTACAACCCCATTTCCCCTCAGCAGTTTATAAATCAAACAAAGAACATAGAACAATGCATAAAAATCCCTGTGAAACCACCCTCAGAGTTTTTGTTAATGACAAAAGCATACTGGGAACTGGATTTACTCTGTACAGGGGAGAAAAAAAAAGTTTGGTTTAAATCACCAGAGTTTGTAAGAGTTATCGAAGCTCCTTTAAGAGCGATCAACTTTGAAACTAGAATTTTGTGAAGCCACAGCCATCTGTTCAGTGCTTTCTGTATAAAAAATGGTAGGACATGCTAAAAAGCTTTGGGCATGCTCTTCCATCTCCTTTGCTCCTGCCCCTTAACAAATAACCTGCCAAATGTTCTTAAAAGCACATGGGAGAATAAATATTGACTTACTTATGATGTCTCTCCACAGGTGCTCATTAAACATAAATAGACAAATACACATACACACAAACACACAAAAATACACAATGCCCAAAGTGAGCACCATGTAATCTGGCCCAGCTGTAACATTTTCCTTTGCCAGTTACTAGGGATAGGTTTCTCAATCAGATTAAATGTAGCCACTGTTTCCATAGAAAATATATTTAAAAGAGTAGAAGGAAGCTGAAGATGGGGACATTTTCTGTAAGAGACCAGTGACTAACTCTCTTGTAAAAACGAATATACTTCGTTTTTATGACTTAGTTGAAGATCTGTATTTAGATAGGAGAAAAAAAAAAAAAACCCAGAAATGCTTCAATCTGCAAAGAGTAGAAAAACAAACAAACAAACAACAACAACAAAAACTGTGAAAGCCACAGTTACTTTTGCACCAGTTTAATACATGGTTTTGTTTAGATTTAGAAATCTCACCATGACAGGGTTTTTAGGGAATGACTTTTATTTGCTTAGTGAAGTCTTCAGTGCTTTTAGAGCAGAACCTGGCATTTCTGGTCTAGCTATTTTCTGAGAGGGTAAGGACTACAAGAGTAGGTTTCTCTGGCTAGTAAGATACTGTAAACTTCTCCAGACCCACACTAAGAGAAGGGAGATAATCCCCTAAGCGTTTGTATTTGTCTCTGGAAGGGCATTTTAATATTCGTTTATATTTGGATTCAAGCGCATTGTACTCAGGAGATAACCGAAAGTCCTCACCCTGTCTCTACTCACCAGGGCCTAGAAAGTCTGACACTTTCTCAGCTTGCCTGCCTTCCACCTCGCTTGTTCCACTTCGTGAAGGGGTAGACGAATGTCTGGGAGGTGGGAAGGGATTGATATATATTTCTGCCTCCTGCAGAAAGCAGAAACTCTCTAGAAAGGACTCTAGTTAAAAGCCCTTTAGATCATATTTACCACAGTATAAGGTGTCTTCTTTTTCCCCTGTGCTGTTGTTTTGGTTTAAATTGCTTGTCATTTAACTATTTCATGGACTTTTATGAGTGTATCACAATCACTTTTTATTCATTTAATAAATATTTATTAAGAACCAACTACTAGTTATAGGGCCAAATCATAAACCCAGGTTTTCTGACCCTGAAGCCATCCATTAGACTGTAAGTCTTGCTTGTCATGGATTTAAAATCTGAAGTGTAGAATACACATTCCATTTGAAATAGAAGATAGTTCTTTATAGAACCAGTTTCCCGTATTTAACCAATTCTGGGCATTTTAATTTCATAGCCAAGACCCATCAATTTCCCGGCACATATGCTACAGGGAAGTCAATGCTGAAACAGGGAAGTTTGTTTTAAAAGGTGACATTAGTTTTGAGAATGGGTTGATATTTATTTTATTGTTTGTTTGTCTTGCTGATCACTTGCGTGGCATGTTTTGATTTAATTGTGTTAAGAATTTCTTTTTTCTAAAGTCTGCCTAAGGGCAGTGGGGATGGGTTCATTGAGAGACACAAATGGAAAATTAATAAATTCAGAGCGCATTTGGTTTGCTACTGCCCTTTGGAAAATAGCTGAAAGAATGTCTTCTTTTACTCGTATCGTTTACATGCCAGAATGACATCTATCTACAGAAGCAAATACTCTATACACTGGAGTTTTAATGGATGGAAGAGATAACTACCCATAGACATAGAGGTTCTATAATACTGAAAATACTGAAGTGCTAAGACTTCAATGGCTTTTACAAATGGGACTTTTGATGTTCTTTACTTAGCTACATACACATAATCCTGAAGTTTGCTGCCAATCCAAGGTTGTCTCTGCCTCATCTGGAACCAGCTTGAATCTTTCTAAACAATTTGCAAGCTCTTGCTACAATAAATACATATTTCTTTAAATTTTGCACTGGAGACCTTTTGTGGCACTGATTCAGAGTTTGAATTCTTGCCTAGAATTTTTGGTAAATTTTCTATTATTTATTATGTTGGGGGAAGACATTCTTGGAGTGAGGAGGATTAGATTGTTAATTAGCACTTACTATGGGCCTGGCATATGCTAGGCAGTTTACATATATTATCCCATGTAGTCTGTACAGTTGCCTTTTCCTTTTTCAATGAATGGAAACTTAAAAACAGTACATTTGCTATCATGTGGGATATTTGCAAATAATTTTGATCTTCAAAAAAATGTGTCAGACTTGAAAACTTTGGGAAGTCATAATCTTATTCATGTTCACTTACCACATGAGCTTACAAAACTGCTAGATGATTGACAGTATAATATGTTTGTAATAGTCCCATCCTCCAGGTGAAATTAATTAGGTTTTTCACCTCTACTCTTGTTTTTCATCATACCGGGATTTAGTTTGCTGAGCCAGAGTTCAAGCTACTTCACTGTTCAAAATTTTTAACTCATAAACAAATGATAAAATAATTCTGTCTATAATAATATATACGCAATGATTCTCAAAATGGGGCTCAGAGTCTCCAAAAGTTCTTTGAGATCCTTTTAGGATGTTGCAAAAAGAAAGCTATTTTCATAATAACACATAATAGTGACCTGACAACCAGTAGATTTTTTTTGTTGTTGATGATGAATTCTTGTGTTTTTCTAAAAGAGTGGTTTGAGGGTATACATATATGTGTGGTTTTAGATATGAACTGTTTGTTTTCCATCACTTCTATGGTGTTTATATGAGTTATTTGTGATTATGCCTCCTGTAATCCCTGAAACTCATTATTGTTCAATAATTTTTTTATTTTTAAGTGATGAAACTTTCTCTGCATCTATACAGAGATACAAGAAGTATAGTTTGTGTCTTGCCTTGCAACAATATTAAGAAAAAGATTTTAAAATATTTTATAAATGTTACAATTTATCTTAACTGTACTTAGTATTTAGAGAGATTTATTCTAAAATTAAAAAAAATTGGTCAATTTGAGATATTAGTCCAAGGGTACAGAGTTTCAGTTATGTGGGATGAGTAAGTTCTGCACATCTAAAATACAGAAAGGTGACTATAGTTAATAATATTGTATTGTATACTTGAGATTTACTGATAGAGTAAATCTTACATATTCTTATCACTAAAAAAAAGGTAATTATGTTGATTACCTTGATAGTAGTAACGATTTCACAATGTACACATATATCAAAACATGTATACTTTAAACATATATGATTTTTGCTAGTTCCATCTCAAGAAAGCCTGGAAATTAAAATAAATAAGTAATATATTTTTGCATCTCAAGTTTGATTGTTGGCTTACAGAAAGGAGATTAGAAGGTTTGTCTTCCCAAGTAGTTGCATGTTTTGTCTAAAATTTCTGAAAAAGATGAAATCTCATGGAAGAATAATTTACACCAAATAAATTGTGGAAAAAAAAATGTAAAAGAGGGAGGAAAATCTGATGAAAGCTATCTTATCCTTGGCTTTTTTTTTTTTTTTAGACAGAGTATCCCTCTGTCGCCCAGGCTGGAGTGCAGTGGCGTGATCTCCGCTCACTGCAAGCTCCGCCTCCCGGGTTGACGCCATTCTCCTGCCTCAGCCTCCGAGTAGCTGGGGCTACAGGCGCCCGCCACCTCGCCCTGCCAATTTTTTTGTATTTTTAGTAGAGACGGGGTTTCACCGTGTTGGCCAGGATGGTCTCGATATCCTGACCTCGTAATCCACCCGCCTCGGCCTCCCAAAGTGCTGGGATTACAGGCATGAGCCACTGCGCCTGGCCCCTTGGCTTTATACATACTAGAAATTATGTCATTGTATCTTATGCGCTAGAATATTTTTGAATATTATTAGGGTATCAGCTACGTTGCAGCATCATTGAGATATTCATGTAGACTGATAGGCTCATTAAAAAGCAAAAAATGTTTATTACAATTTTTCAAACTAGAAATGAAAAATGAATCATTTTGTAGGGTAAGTTATTACACTGCCTTGGCTGGAGAAGCTCATACAATAGCTTGTACAGTAGACATTGCTGGATGCCCGCTGGATTAAAAATCAGTAAAAAAGAAAAAAAATGACAGTGCCAACTGACTCATTTTATTAGAGATTTAGCTATAAACTGGAAGGCTGAGTTAATATTTCATGGGCAGTGTTGTACTTTTGCCTCTCAAAAGCAGGGCTTTGCAGCCATGGATGGACTTGCTGTTTTGCTTATGTTTGCTTTATGTTTTGCCTACAATACCAGGAGGTCTTACCACCAAGTAATCACCCAAAGATGATTGTTTTTTTGTGAATGTTTGTCAAACAAACAAGTGGTTGAAATATTCAAAGCATTGGAGTTACTCAAGTATTGAATCATTGTTTTGAATCTGATGGTTTGTCCTGGTGAATATTTTCTTTTCTTGTTATTTGCACTTACGGCACAAAAACATTGTTGGGTAAAACTGCTAGTGCTTTGTAGGAGTGTGGCACCAAATTGTACCAGTAGTCGTTGTATTTATCACCACCATGCGCTCACAGTAAAATACGTATGTTTCATTGAATAATGTCTTTTGTCAGGCAAAAATGATTAGTTTTATTAAATCGTAATCCTCGAGTAGTTTTTTAGTAATTTTTGAAAAATATGCGTAAAACACTGCTGTATGTCGAAGTACAATGGCTATCTTGAGGAAAAGTTCTTGTGTGATTTGGGGAAATTTGTTTTCTCCACAGTGAGCTTAACTGCTTTCCAATACGTACATACTTACATACTGTCTTATGAGATTGGTGGTTACATAGTCAAATATGATTTTTGATGTTGTACAAAAATATATCAACATTTGGAAGATCTGTATTATTTTGTAAAGCAATATTTTCTAAATGAACAGTTTGTAATATTGCAAAATTATGCATGGATAAAAGATTCACGTAAATGTAAGATAGACCAGTGGGTTTTAATGTAACAGAATATGAAAAGTTCATTGATATGTTTCAGATTCCATGCCACCAACCTTTAAGAAACTACCAATTGTTGATGTATTACTGTCAAAGAAGAATAATTATCTGAAAAGGTGACTATATTTTTCTTTCCTTTTCCATTTACATATCTGTGTGCTGCTGGATTTTCTTCGTGTACTGCAACCAAAACAACTTACGATAGGTTGAATGCAGAAGTTGATGTATATCTGTCTTTATTAAGCCAGATTAAAAAAAAAAAAAAAAAAAAGGCCTGCCAACACAGGTATAATAGAATAAGAAAGATGCAATTATGCAAGAAGTCCTTACATGGAGGTCAAGTAGACCGTGGTCACTTTACCATGTGTGGATGTGACCACTTGTAGAAAGGGAATTGAGTCCCTGGGCATCGGTTTCTCATTTTTGGCAGTTTCTCACTATCTGGGGTCCATGTTGATCACTGAACTTTAGGGACATGTCTGTGAGGAGCTAGAGAGGCACTGGGGAGCTGTGTACATTTGCTCATCTTCTTAGTTTATATATCCTTTCCGGTACTTCCTTACTGGTTCAGTTATGAACCAGAGTAAAGGCAAAATTAATCCTAGTGTGAATTGTCTTTCATGGTGATCCTCAAGCACAGGACAGACTGTGGGTCTGTCCTAGACCAGTCACCAATGATGTTAGGTAAAACTTGGCTTGAAAGTGTTTTCGAGCCTGGTTTCTGGGAAAGGAAATTCCTGTAAATAAGAAGTACTGACAATCTCTTAGAAAATTGAACATAAAGTCTTTTAATAAATTTGGCAAAAACCAGTCTTGTGACTCAGGAGCAGTTTGCCTGTTTACCTTTGACAGACGGTGGAAACATGGCATTATTTACATGAATTTCAAACCAAAGTCCACTGTAAATAACACTGGATTTTTAGTGAAGAAAGAACAAGTGGGGAAGCGTGTGAGAGCAGCAGGAATGCTGATTATAACTTTTTCTCGTTAGTAAATATGTCTTTTTACTTACCTAATATTCCTGCTACAAAGCAAAATCCTCCCTAGACTTTAAAACCTTGACAACTTGTTGTAAAGGGTTAATGATACTACAATTTCAAGGAAGTTTGCTTTTAACCTGATAAAAAAAAAGTGTATTGGTGAAGAGTCTGCTCTTCTCTGCTCATAAAAATAAATAAAATTACCGGTTTTGAGTAAACTTTCATTCCTTAATGCATTTCAAATAAACAAAAGTTGCATTTTTCAATTGTCTCATTTTTTACTTGGGAAAGAAACACATCATTGAAATGAAAATGATGCCATTGCTTTTGTCTTTGTGATACTGTGATTTTTAATGCCAGAAGTTACTGATCTTCTGAAACCTCTGCCTTTCTTTTTCATAGATAAAAATATTCTTTATTAATGAGATTTGTTTTGTTTTGTTTGGGGAAACACATGTTCTGTTTCCTCTGAGAATTTGGTGCTTAAGTGAAAAGCTGGCATTAATAGGGAGAAGTATATCTCCTTTATAGATTCATTTTCTGTTTTGAGAAACACAGCAGGCCTGTAGAAAGGAGCAGGTCATGTCATTTTGTGGTGATGAATAAAAATAATAGAAATTATTTATACAACCCAAAAAAAAGAATGCAAGAAGAATGAACAGAAGTTAATTAGTAAACCATGAGAATTTAATAGAATCCAGATATCTTCTTATGTACAAAAGTAGTCAGTGAAGTACCACGCCAATGAAAGGCACAAACCCTAACTAGAGTGGCCACTCAAGCTGGAAGAAAGACTTCAAGGCTGATAGATGACCATCTCAAATAATGATTTGTAAGAGACCTGGTTTATGCTAGGATGAAAGGTAAGACAGGCAAAGTTGGTCTCCTGATACGAAAGAAACTGCATGTGATGATACTTTATAAACCATTTGAGAATCGTAAGAAACTCTTACTGGTGTTTGAACGACACTCAGTGGGAACTTCCATGACAGGAATGCAGATGGTCTTCCTATGTTATGCAGATTTCATAAGTCTCACAGAAGTTTTGGATGGTTAGACTTTACCCAAGTGTCTAGTTTGTTAGCTCTAAACATTGCATCTCAGACCTCATAAAGATGCTTCAAATCTTTTTTTATGGTTACAAAGACTTTTTAAAACTCGATAAACTAACAGAACTTATTTTGACGGCCCTCATAGGTAATTTAAAATTTCTATTTCCATGATACATTTCTAAAGGTGGAAGTAATTGAAGAAATGACAAGGGCAACATTCCAGATTGTAAATATTTCCCTTTCATTTGTGGCTTACTTTTCTCCAATTAAGTCAGCTAAAGGTATTTCTGCTGCTAACAGTTAACTATGTAGGACAAAGTAAGTTATAAGCATATCACTTTTCTCCTTACCAAGGTTAAGAATCATGCATTTGATGTGCTAATAAACCATAATAAATAATATTGATTAGTTAAATAAAACATGGTTTAAAAAAAGTGTCGAAGTAGAATTAGTCTGCTAAGTTGATGCTGGATATTCACTAGTTGAAAAATATTGGTCATAGCAAATACCATAAACTTTTAAGACTATATTTTAAGTAGACAAGTTTTATAGAAATTTACAGCCATTAAGTTGGGAAAAAAGGGTAGCACTAATTAAGATCATAAAACCATTTTGTTGTGCCTGAAAAATATCTTAAGCTAAAAAAAGTAGGCACTGTTACAATAACGGCAAACATTCATTGAGTAATTCTTATGTGGCAGCCACTAAGCAGACAGATTAACTCTTTTAGTCTTCATAACAACATTTTTGGATAGGTATTAATGTTATAATTTTCACTTAGAGATGAGATATCCCTGGTCTACAGTATGAAGTCTCTTGTGTAAGGATAAACAGCAAGTGGCTGAGCTGGGATTTGAACCCTGACAGTATGGCCTTGAAGCCCAGTTTCCTAGTCATTATGCTAAGATTATTAGAAGACATGAGAAACTAAAAACAGGTATGAACACATCCCAATTCTGCTGATTTGTAAAAAGTTAGACCAAGTGAAGGTTAGAAGAGTAAATTCTAGACATTTTAGATGCATGTTAGAAGGTCGCTATGAATTGCAGACATTCTTATGGCCTGGAAAAAAATCAAGATAAGGAAGATAGGAGAGAAAGGCAAGTAAATAAGGAGGGGGTGCCATGGCCAAGAAGATACTGCTAACTATGAAAACACCGTTCCTCATCTCAGTGTTTCAACTTAATTACTTGTGAGACTTATTTCCTATAGAAAAGTCATGGAAAGCGATGGAAAAATAAAAGTTGTGTAAGTTTGCTTAAGTGATATTTACTTAATAGCCCTCTTCTTTTCATAAACTAAACATTAATTCTGCTTACATTTATGTATGTGTTTCAGTAGTAAGAATATATTTACAATTGGACAGTGCAATTTGAATATTTAATATGTTTAAGAATAAGAATAGATAAGACTGTTGCTGAGAAAAATGCCTAATTTTCAAAGACCACACTGAAGTTCAACTTTAAATAATCTTTGTTGCCTGTGATACAATCCTTTGGTTTCTCACAAGGAATATAAATTATTATAATAATAGTACAAATCATTAATTATAAGAATAATAGTTACTATAATGTTTATGGGGTATCTGCTAGTCTTGACTATGGTCTGTGATTTACATAAATGTTTATGTACAACTTACAAGGACCACGTGTTAGGTATCCGAATCATTTTACAGGTGAAGAAACTGAGGCTCAATAAAGAAACTAAGTTGTCCAAAGAATGTATGGAAATACAGGGTGGTTGAGTGGCCATTTATGCATCAAACCTGTATCATTTGCTTTCCATCTTTGTACTTGAGCAATACTGTTGAATTTATTGTCCTCAGATATTTCAGAGGTGTGTAATGAAGTCATTATAGTGATATGTATTTTTTTTTTTTTGATGGAGTTTTGCTGTCGCCAGGCTGGAGTGCAATGGTGTGATCTCGGTTCACTGTAACCTCTGCCTCCCAGGTTCCAGCGATTCTCCTTCCTCAGCCTCCCAAGTAGCTGGGATTACAGGTGTGCACCCCTATGCCCAGCTAATTTTTGTATTTTTAGTAGAGACAGGGTTTCATCAAGTTTGCCAGGATGGTCTCAATCTCCTGACTTTGTGGTCTGCCTGCCTCGGCCTCCCAAAGTGCTAGGATTATAGGCATGAGCCACCATGCCTGGCCGTAGTTTTTAATTTCAAAGCAGTATTTACTGAGGTCAAGTAAAGTAAAATGAATTATAATTGTTCTCAGAAAATTACTTAGCATAGTCAGTGGTGATATGGTAAAATTACATTCTCCACCAAAGAGATATATTTGACCAACTTTGCCTTCACCTTAATTACTGGTGCATACAGAAAAGCTATGGTCTGTATTTTTCTTTTTTTCTAGGTTCTTGCTGTAGATGCAAAAGGAAGGACTCTTTTTTATTGAGCTACTAAAGCTCAAAAATACATTATTGGGCAAAAATATCAGTTTCTTAAAGGAGAAATGAACAACAGTATTTTCAAAAATTAGTTTCTTATCAACACATTGAACTGCTCTCCATAAGTGAGTGTTCCCTCAATATACAGAAACAAAGGAAACCATTTTTAATAAGGCAGCACTTAAGCACAAACACACATACATTTTTTCTTATTCCTTTGACTCATCAGCAGGTGATTTGACATGCTGTGTTAAAGGGCTGATGTTTTTCTTGTGGGTGGAGACCCAGCCAGCTTTGATTGGGGTTGTGGGTGGAGAGCAGCATGCTTGGCCTTCTGTGAATGTTGATAACTTAACATTGACAAATGATCACATTATCATTAATCGGAGTGTTTGATTGAGGACCTGCATATTCATCATGTAGACACTGGCTTTAAACTTGAAGCATTCCTAAATAATCATATATATCAGGTTTAGAGGAGGGGTAGAAATGACATGGATATATGGACAGTAAATCTGAATTACCCTTCTAACTTGAAAATCATTTCATTGATTTGGAAAGAAGACCACAAACTCCATCCAGTTTTTCATGAGCTGAAATGGAATAATGAGAATGGGAATGAAGAAGTACCCTTACTCCCCCAATGCCCCATGTCTGGCTGCATGCTATCTATCATTAATATTTACAGTTTTTGAAAAGAAAATTATCCTTATTCCAGGGACTTTCACTACTTACTTAACATATTTAAGATCTCAGCTAGCCCTTACATATGCAGCTGTGGGCTACATGGAATTACCAAATCAAATAATTAAATAACGGCTCTTTTCGTGTTGCCCAAATGTCATTGATGGTTCTGGTGTACTCAGAGCATATATAGATGGTGTGGAATAATGTCGAGAGCATGGAGTAGACTGCCTGTATTTGTATCCTGGAGCTCCTACTAACTGGGCCTGAGACCTTGGCCAGTACCTACCTCATAGTGTTTCATGAGGCCTAAACAAGTTGACACATGTCAACCCTTGTGCCTGGCATGTAGTAAGGGCTTAGTAAAAATAACCTATTTTATTTTACATACCTCTTTATGTCCGTCTTAATTGAGCAGTCCTTTGGAATAAGTAGGATGATGTCTTATTCATGTTCACATCTCTAATATGTAATTCCCAGCCAACTAAGGTATGCAGTCAGGTTTGTAGTTACAATATAATTACCCTGCATCCTTCTACTGGATGGAATGCCAAAGAGAGTGTCCTATGTACTGTGGTTTTAAGGTGAAGTATTTTTATGAAAGCACTTTAGTAGCATGAATAGGGCCCCAAACCTTTTGTTGTTTATGAGGAGCTACACTCCTCCTCATTTGAAGCCTGGTGGACAGCTGGTATTGGGATGACAAGGTGTGTTATCAATTTACTCATCCAGGACAGAACGATTGAACACTAACTATGTGCTAGGCACAGTTCTAGGCATTGGGGACATGCAGGTGAACGAGACACATGAAGTCCCTGTTCTTGTGGAGACTGGGGGTGGAAAGGATAGATAATAAAGAATGAGTAAATAAGAAAAATACCACCTGGAAGATAATTCTCTGTTATCAAAAATGAAAGGATGTCTGGAAATACAGAGTGGTTGAGTGGCCATTTATGTCAGGTGAATCAGGAAAGGTCTTTCTGAGGGAGCAGCACTTGAGCTGAACTTTGAGTGAAAAGAAAGACCGAGGCAAGTGAAGATGGAGGAAAGGGTATTCCCAGAAAAGGGGCCAGCTTGTGCAAAGACCTGATTAAGGAATTTAGAGAGGACAGGGGGAAAAGGGAGAGTGGAGCAGGGTGGGGTTAAAGAAGAAGGCAGAGGCTTTGTTAGCCATCTTAAGGAGTTTGGATTTTATTTCAGATGCAGTGGGAAACCATCAGAGAATTCTAATAAAGCGGAGAGATGTTTAAAAAATGCCACCCTGCCTGCTGTGTGGAAATAGATCTTGGAGGGCAAAAGAGTGTCTGACTCTTGTAGTTAAACTTGGAGCTGCTTGAGTGAAAGAGGATCTACTTATTAATGGAAACCCAGGAAGAATTGAAGATTGAACCTACAGAAAAGCCAGAGATGCGGCTGGTTTCAGGTACAATTGTAAACCAGAGTCCTGGATACTATGAGGACTCTGTCACTCAATCTTCTCATTCCACCTCTTCTGTATAGACTTTATTTTCTCAGTCCAGGTGGTACTACTTCTTTCTTGTGAGGCAATGCAGCTACAGACAAATCCTAAATTTTATCTCTTCACTGCTTCCACCACCAGAATGGATGAAATATATCTTTCAGTAACAGACTGAAATATATCAGAGGAGGACTCTGATTGGCTACTTCTGAACTAAACAACCATTGTCATGGAATGAGCTCATGAGCTCACCATAAAGATACTGAGGGATTGGAGGTACCAATGTAGATCCAATGGGAAATAAAAAGGGAGGGGACCGGGCAGGCAACCCCATACTGTCATGTCCAAAAGAAAGTGTTCTTAAGAAAGGGGGACAGGGAAAGGGGATTACTAAAGTTCACAGGAGTGTCAGTCCTCCTAGGTGCTGGGGATGTAGCAGCAAACAAAACAGATGAAAATTCCTGTCCTCATGGAAGCAGCATTTTAAGGCCCAAGGTTTAAAAAGTGCTATGTATAGCACCATATCACAGTGCAAAGTGCTGTTTCAGCATCTGAAAACACACCGAGGAAGCAAAATAGTGCATCTCTGCCCTCTGCCTTTATGGAGTTTAAGGTACACTGTGAAGTATAAAAGGAGAGGCAGAAGAAAGGGAACAGGTTTAGGGCACCCCTGCCATGTACCGCTCTCAGGGATGAAGATTAACAGGAAAGAGATTCCAGAAGTTTTTTCATCTCCCTGTTCTCCCTAGACCCTCATCAACGTTGTAAATAGTGAAGCATGAGGAAGGTTCCCTGGGCAGAAGCTGCATGGCTGTGGCCCCCTCCCTGTGCCTTGGTAGCATACACCAGGCTAAGGCCTGACCAGCTTCACTGCCAGCCTCTCCTTTACAGTCTGTACATTCCAAGTGTCATGATGCAGGGAGCCATTGTGCTAGCAGTGAGGGCAGCACCCTTTCTGACTGATCACAGTCAGCCTGTGGTGAATCCCTTCGCTTAGTCTAAGTGATGCATTTTGTAAAACCACACATTCTGGGTTTAATGTGCTGGGGTTTTCACTGCCACATCCGTCAATCAGTTTCAATCACTTGCCAATCAGGTAACAGAACTAGAAGCCAACAATGTGCCCAGGGCAGGCAAAGACCTAATGGGTTTGTCTGTCAAATGCAACCTAATCCTGTGTTTCAGTGAAATGTTTTGAGCCAACTAACAACCACAGAATGAGTGACTCAACGTTTTTTCTCTTATTTTAAAACCAGAAAACTATTAGAGATAGAAATGCATCTGGTGAATAAAGGGCAGGACATTAAATTGGCAGAACTTCATAGTCTAGGTATGCTTATTTAGACTAATTGAAGGATTAGACAATTGGACCTAAGGCTGTATTTGTTCTGGTCAAGAAAACTGTGTGTTAGAGCGTTAGTAATATTTTGACTACGCCTAGATGGAAACCAGAATGAACCAATTAATGTTTTTAAATGTATTTTTTTCCTTCTCAGCAAAAAGTGAATAGAGAAATGTTTGTGAGGTTAAATTTGTGAATTTGAGTTTGATATGAGCCAAGAATTTTACCACATTTTGGTGCCACTGGCCTTAGCTACTTGTGCCAGTTATCAATGAATTGTCCCTCAGTTCCAAATTCACTTATTACTAACTGATCTTCAAAATATAGGTGAGCGTTTTAACTATTTTTCCTTTCTTGCTTGCACCATGATAAGCTGTGTTTATTGAGGGCACCAGGAAGACACTGCAGGAGGAAGGAATTTTCCTTCCTGGTTCCTGTTTGCTTCTATTGGCAGACCCCTATGGCAAAGATGGCATCTCAAGCATTTGGTTCCTATAGCACAAGTGTCTTCTCCAGCACCCAATTTCTACACCCAGGACCACCTTCGTGGGCATGCAGCCTGTGCAGTCACTCAAGGCCCTATGATTGCTTAGTGCTCTGCTGTCACTATCTTGAACTAGGCCCTGCAATTATCTAGCCAGTTTTGCCTTTATCTCAAGGCAGCTTCTCCAGTGCCATGCTCTGTGACATGGGCTGCTTCTCCAGCACCTGCTTCTGACAGGGTACTGTGGTCAGCAGCAACCAGTGTCCAACAACTTTCCCAGTACCCCTCCCTGTGAATAGCTTTCTCTACCACACTGCAGTTGGGGCATTCTCTGGTCCCTTTCTGCTCTGACCTTAGTTTCACTTGAGGAAATTGAGCCCTCTTTTGGCATTGGGCTTGACATAACTGATGGCAGCACTCCTCATGGGTTTACTCAGAGGCAAAGGATCCTGAGGACTGCAATGTACATCCAGCAGTCCTGCAAAGGCAGGCAGAACACTAAATTGGAGAACAAAGGAAGGAAGCAGAGAGAGTGCTATGGCGATCAGAAGCAGTCAGGAATCTATAGTAGTAGTAGCAGTAGCACAGTAGGGAAGGCTGGGGGAAGGCATTAAGGGCTGAAGTGAAGGAATATTGGATCCCACTTATGGTTGATGTCAGCTGTTGATATGGCTTCATATCCTAACTTTAAGGTACAGGACAAGTCCATCACTTGTTTCAGCTACACATTCACATACTGACACCAGAATAGATGCTGCTGGCTTGTCCTGTCCCTCTTTCTGTCCATCTTCCCTTACTCCATGTCCTGGGGCAGAAGGTAACTATGCTGCTTGTCTGCCTTCATGGGTAGGCAACAACATCACAACAAATCCCTAGACCTTCAACTGCGCTGAAATAAAATGCTAATTGCTGAGGAACTAATCACTTTCTATAATTTAGGATTCCCTCAACCCACGTATGTTCATTTATGGTTTATACTTGTATTAACTAAGTTTTATGACTTCATTAAAAAATAGATACAAATATTAATCCCTGCTAGCTAGTTTTCTCTCCATAAAAATTTCGTGAGGATGTTGCACATACATTGGAAGCATCTTAAGAGCTTTAGCAAATAATATTATTTGGCAGTAAGAGTGACCAATTTTCTGGTCTATCTCCATCATAGACTGTAGCTGTGAAAATTTGTTTTGGCTTGTATTTTGTTGTCTTAAATGTCAGTATGTGTTGCAGACTCTCTGGGATTTAAAGTTTGCAACACCAACAAAGTTCTATGCTAAATACATTGAAAATTGGGATAAGTATCTAAAGTGGGTCTCTACTTTCAAATGACTTTCATGTTCTCTTTAAAAAGTGGCGTCGTAAAGACAATTCAACAAATTAAATGGTAAGAAAAAGTTTTTAAAAAGGAAAAAATAAAATTGAACACATGTAAAGTATATTCAGTGATGGACTAGAAGGGTTACATAAGCAATTTCGCATTTATTATTCATGACTTTTCTATTGTTGGAACATTTTAGAACTCTTCAAAATAATGTTAATTTTGAAAAATACAGTATTATAGACAGTTTAGTTTTCCAACCCTTGATGTTTTTAACTGTACTGCACCTGTCTTCAAACTTGGAATATTTTCTAGCATTACCTTTTAAAATTTCATTTCTCTACCATTCCACTAATTTCTTTTGCTTGAATTTATATTAAATGTACATTGGATCCTCATAAATTAATTTTGTTGTCTCAACTACTATTTCATATTATTTAATTTATTAATCTTTTGGTGCTGCATGCTGGAGCAATTTTTCAGTCAGACATGTGCCAGGCAGTCTCAGGGCAGTTTGATGGAGCTGTTGTCGACGGGGGAGGCCTGCGGCTTGGGGGATGCAGGGCTGTTCAGGAGGGTGGGTTGTGCTTGGGCTTGCACGCCTCTGACCTCCATGCCCTCCTCCATTCCTGCAGCTGAGGGCGCCCGGTGCACAGACCCGCCTGCAGGCAAGCCCGCTATGGTGGCCAATCTCAAGGGCAGCCTGAAGCTGAATGCCATCTGCACCAAGCTGAGCCTCCAGGTGGTGCTGGAGAAGCGAGCCCAGGCCGGCTCCCACGCCAGGGGCAGCCCACCCTCCAACTTACCCATTCTATACTTAAAAATGTGAAGTTTAAAGTTTAATTTGTGAGATTTAAAATTTCAATTATTTTATATCATAATCCATTTTCTGGATTTCTAATTGTTTCTTTTTCACATCCACTTAACGTTGTTTACTTTTGTTTTCTTTTATGATATCTTTTATTTTCTTTTATGATATCTTTTCTTTTTAAACATTTGGGATTGGGGTTAGTTTTTCAAAAATTCTTTGAGTCCTAACCATAATCTTTTTTGGAAAAGAACTTTGTAGATTATGCTACTATGTTCATTTTATCTGTAGTGAATTAATCTTCCAACTATGGATTTTGTTGGCTGTGTCTGGCCCACCCGCCTTCCTCCCTTTCTTGCTCTTTCCTTCTCTTGCTTCTTCCCTCCATTCCTTTCTTTATTCTCCATGCTCATTCTCTTTTTTACTTGCCTTGTAGTTGTCTCTACTTTATCTCCTAGGTCCTGAAGTTCAAATCCAGGTCTTACACTAGCAACTCAGGGCGGATATTTCACAGTTCCATTAGATACTAGATTAGATATTAGATCTCATCACTAAGCTAGTTGGTGAGTTGGGCCAGGTTTAGCAGCATGACTCTGTCTGCTTTTACTCCCTGTAAATGTAGCTCTTAGTTGCAGTCAATAGAAGCATTATTCAGACTCTTGAGTGGAGATTTGGTCATGTGGGAGGTAAGAGAATAAGAGAGTCCTACTTAGTACTTGTTCTTATGCAGTCGGCCTTGTTTTCATCTCCTGGTAGTGCAATTAGTTTCTGTTTCTCTGTAGAAGTTCAACTAAACTTTGTGTCTCAGGGGTGCCTCAAACATGGATTTGAATGATGGTCTTGACCAGTAGTCTCAAGGTCTTATGGAATGGTCTTTGTGTATGTGTGTGTGTGTGTGTGTGTGTGTGTGTGCGTGCGTGTGCACATGTCGTTATTTTTCATCCCAGATGGGATGGTATATTATGTTAATATAATATACCAGACTAAGTAGTATATTATGTTAATGACTCTACAATAGAATTTCATCTACAAGTAAGTAATCCAATCACTGAAGGAACATTTAGTCAGTGAACACTATGGACTAAATAGAACACTAGGTCCTATGGGTACAGAGAACGAGGTTGAGCCTTCTCTTCAATGCTCATCTAGGGCAGTGGCAGAGGCAGCATAGACAGCGTTCCTTCTCCCTGACTTTGCGGCAGGTTTAACCTATGCTGTTTCTACTTCTGAGATTTTAGGAATTACTATGATTTAGGTGGTTCAGCAAATACATGCATTATATTGGACATACACGAAACAGTCTTGCCAGGTCTGCAATGTCACTTACTTACCTACAAACGTGAAAGGCTGGGGCCATGTGTGCATGTCAGATGACTGCATAGATTTGGTCAATGTTCTGTTGTCTGCCCCAAATATAGCAGCACAGTTTTTGATATACTTATGAAAATAACTAAAACTTTGAAACTTTAGTTTTTATTTAAAGAAATCAGACCTAGCCAGGATTAGTAAGCAGTGCCCAGATTAGCTGTATTAGTAATAAATAGTGCATCAGATGGGAGAAGCACCATCAGGAGGACCAGAAGCTATGCCTGAGATGTGTTGTTTTTACCCATTTTTATCTTTGACTTCTATTATTTTGATAAAGTAAGGAGACAAGCAAGAAGGAAAAGACAGAAGAAGGAACCCAAAAGGCCCCAAACAGGGAGAATGGTTGCAGAGAAAGGAATTATTCCACAAAACAAAGAGCAGCAAGGCTTATTTAAGATAAGAAAGAAAACGATGAGATGAGGTCAGGAAGAAAATACAATCAGAATGGGGATAAACGAGTTGTCCTCTCCTTCACGTGAATGAAGTATAAAATATACTTCAATATAAATATACAATATAAAATTTCCTCTTGTAACTCACTATTTTCAGGGGTAAAATTACCAATGAAAACATCTACTTACTTTCAATACAAGCAGGAGGATAGCTCCCAAATAAACTCATGTCTCATTCTCTCTGTTCTGGTAAGTCTTAAACGGATTCATTCTCCTAGGAATAGGAATTATGGAATCTAAGAGTAAGACAATAATCTGGAAAAAGAGAAAGGAGAGAAAGGGCAAAATTTTCTTTTGTTTGCAAATCTAGTGTATTAATTGCATTCCTGGGAGACTTTCTGGACACAGCCTCTGGTAAACAAATTAGATATAAACCGAAGGCGAGGGCACCAAGGTCACGGTGGTGAGGGAACATCAAGTGACAGGCGCTGGGACCCCCGATGCATGGCTTGCAGAGCAGATGTTCGCAAGGATGCAGTGATTATTGAACTGGTAATAAAAAAGCATCAGCTTACAGGCAGCCACGATGGATGCTGGTAATTATAAAGCATCCCCTGGGAGGAAAATGACACAAGTCAGCCACAACTCCGCAATCACCGGGGCATAATTAAAGCTCCAGTAACAGTTGTTAATAGGGTGCAAATAAAACAGGGGGAAAATTTGAACACAACCTTTTTTTCCTCTTTTTTCTTTTTTTTTAAGAGACGACAAAGGGCAATGTAATTACAGGGACAGCAGATTTTATAATTTTGCTCCACATCATGAAACAAAGGGTTGGGGCTATTAGGCGGACATAGATATTAGTGTATGGAAACCCAGATACACCTACATATATATGTATATACACACACACACACATCAAAGGGAAAAAGTGTGTTTGCTCTTTGAATATGTAGTATGTGGGGGAGAACAGATTTTTAAACAGAATGTTTATATTCTAATTTTCAAAATGGTAGAAATACAAATATGTAAAGAAAACGGAATGCATGTAAATATTTGGCCATTTCATCCTTTCCGGAAGATCTGTAGTGGTATAATGTGCCAAGCTATATGATACTGTTGGTTAAAATGGTTTAGATATTGTTAAATAAAGTCAGTAAATCACTTACAGTGTTGAAAGTGTCACTTTTTCACAGAATGCTGCCAGCCACTCCCTAACCTAAAACATTAAGCAAAACAGAGCTCGTTTTCCACAGGCTAAATCATGGAAGCTATTTGCCAGCAGATATCCTAAGAAAAATACATCTACACCCATTGCGACCTGGTTGCTTGGGCAATTGGGCAACTAACTATGCATCTGTATGTGCATTACCAATTAGGCCTACATAAAGATCTATTTTAAGAGGCACATGTGTAGTGGGATAAGAAAAGGAACCCTGTTAAGTTTCTGTCTAGCCAGCTTTTCATTAATGGATTTTCAGAAGATTGAGTTTAAAGGGGTGACAAATGTAGAAAACACACTGTAGTTACTTGCACTAAAATTTGTGTAAGAAGAACATGAATACCCATATGTGTCAGTTCCAATAAATTGTAGGAAATAAGAGGAAATGAAATAGCAAATTTCAGTAAAACTTCTACTTCTGGAGTTTAATATGATCACAGTTAGCTACTGGAGAGCTCTCCCCTGCTTTCTTTGGGTATTTGGAAAGCTGGCCAATTAAAGCATAACTAAACACTGATGTATTTGGTTTGCATTCAAAATGAAATGTGTTTGAGATAGAATGCATGAAAAATAAATTATATTTCAAATATGAACATAGATTCCCTAGTTCTGGAAACGACCCAAGAAGTCATCTCCCTCATTACCCTTGAATGCCTACTGTGTGCAGTGCACTGGTAAACATTATGAAATGTACTGAAAGACAGTATCTGTCCCCACAGAAGACTTGACATAGACACAGGAAATGTTAACTAATGATAAAAGGTGAAGTTCCTGACTTCCCTTGGGCCCTCGGGCCATGGAAAAATAATAAAAGCTTCATGAGAAGCTTCTGCTACTCTAAGAAGGAGTCAGAGGCACAAGGCATATTATCCTAAGACTAAGATATTAAGAAATATGAATATTTTGGCTTTGGAGGCAGGGAGAAGTCTTTCTTTAATTGGGAATTAGGTCCTAAAGGAGTATAAAATGCACAACTGTAGAACTGTTCTTGAAAAGAGAAGAACAAAAAAGAATGAGAGAGAAAAAGAGAAATTCTATCCTCACTTTAGGGGTAGAATAGGAAACAGTGTTCTGCAGGTGGCTCAGGATTCTGTAGAAAAAAGGCAGGTTAGAATCCAATAAGTGGGAAATGCTGTTTATTGCATCTCCCTCTTGGAAATTCACAATCACACTAGCCTATTAAATGCTCTGATAAAATCCTGCAGGGAGACTATATATCAAACTGGTTAAATGTATTGCTTGGCTTTGGAGTTAAATAATCCTAGTTTGAACCTTAGCCCTCCCCAAAACTAGGCAAGCTACTTAACCTATCAAACTAATAATTAAGACAGTTCTACCCTTGGTTTCCTCAACTATAAAATAGGGAGAATAGTAGTATCTACCTTCCTAGATTGTGGTGAAGATTAAATAAAATATTTTATGTAAAGCATTTAGCATAGTTCCAGGTACACCGGAAATGGTCAAAATATCTTAGATATTATAAGAATTAATATCTTATCATATAATAAATAAGCCAACCTGTTTAACTTTGCTCACTTCAGTATTTTTTACCCTTTGACTATGGAACTATCTTTTCAAGAACACCTACAAACATATGAAAATATATTATTGTTTTAAGATAAACTGACTATGAAGCAGTGACCTTGTGAGAGAATCACACAGTCCAAGGCAGATGCTTATGACTTACTCCTCTCACCACTCTGAAGTTATTCAACTTTAATGTGGGCAGTGGGGCTTGGAATGGGAAGGGCTGTAGCTTTGATGTGTCAGAGGATGACTAGAAGAAGGCAAGTGGTGGAAGGAAAGGCAAGAAAGCTGTCCATCTATTTTTGTTTTTGTAATATTTGGCAATAATTGAGTAACAATTACCCTAATGGATTAATGTTTATTTGGAAAGTTATCTGTTTATGTTTGTCTCTTAAAATTTCATCACCACACTGTCTAAAGACATTTCATTACTTCTCCTTATAGTCTTAACAACTTCCCCAAGACTTCAAATGAGGCTTTCAATCTCCTACTGAACATAGGAGAAGTAAGACGCTATTCTCCCATTTTCCTTCAATCTGCTGTTGTATGCCAGGAATATTCACTTCTTCTCTTATATGTCTGTTAACAGCAGATTTCAAGCTTTATATAAATCAATGCCTCACAATATCAATTTTAGATTTAAAATAGTCCTAGGATAAAATGTATTGATTTTAGAGAAGGCTTTGTGTAAATTATTACATTTATAGTTTCTCCTAAAAAAGGACAATTCTATACACTTACTTTGTTTCCATAATAGTGGAAAAATAAAGCAGACAATTTTAATCATAGAAAAAGAAGGGAAAATACAGATCAAATTGTTATCAATTTTTTAAAGTGCTTCAAGGTGTGGTCTCTACGATTTTTTGCTCTCATTGCCTATAACTATAACCACTCATTGTGCTTGGAATCCTTGCCAAAATATTTAGCCAAATTTGTTTTGGATTTCTGATGGGACATCCTTTTCTTTTTTTTCTTTTTTCTTTTTTTTTTTTTTAAAGCAAGCTAACATGGGAACAGAAAAACAAGTACTGCATATTCTCACTTTTAAGTGGGAACCAAATAATAAGAACACATGGACACATAGAGGGGAACAACAGACACGGGCCTACATGAGGGTGGAGGGTAGGAGGAGGGAGAGGATCAGGAAAAATAACTGTTGGGTACTAGGACATCTTTACAGATTTATTTTTAATTCTTCCTTTAGGGGCTTTGTGCGCTATTAAAAAATTATATGTACCTCATTGGAATGTTACTCATCTATGAGTTTATAATATGAGAAATTCTTTGCTGTTTTTGAACAAAGCTAAAAGAAAATAGGTAAAGGATTCTGCTTCACACTAGTGAATCTTTAAATTACATACACACACATATTTAATTAATGGGGGTAGCAAATGCTCATTCATTCATTTTGGCTAACAAAGGACTTAGTGGGGATATAATAATAATTAAGACAGACCTGGCCGGGCACGGTGGCTCATGCCAGTAATCCCAGCACTTTGGGAGGCCGAAGCAGGCGGATCACGAGGTTAGGAGATTGAGGCCATCCTGGCTAACATGGTGAAACCCCATCTCTACTAAAAAACAACAACAACAACAACAACAAAAATTAGCTGGACGTGGCAGCACACGCCTGTAGTCCCAGCTACTCAGGAGGCTGAAGTGGGAGAATGGCATGAACCCAGGAGGCAGAGCTTGCAGTGAGCTGAGATCATACCACTGCACTCCAGCCTGGGCGACAGAGCGAGACTCCATCTCAAAAAACACCAAAAATCAGAAAACAAAAAACAAAAACAAAACAAAAAAACACACGACAGTCCTAAGGTCAAGAAGTTTCCAGTCTGCTAGCATGCTAAAAAAAAACCCACCCATATGTGTCATTTGCACTATTGCAAAGGTCTGTACAGGATGATATAGGAGAAGAGAGAGTAGAGAATCCTTGCTAGAAAAGCTACTATTTGAGACTTGAAGGATAAATGGGAATTATAGAAGAAGGAGAGGGTTGTGTGTCAGAATTGTGAGTTTCTGGCCCTTTCTTTGGTTCTTTTCTTTTTTCTAGGTATTCTCACCTCCTAAGTTGTCTCCCATAGTTACATGGCTGTTAATTCCATTTATATTAATGTGATTACCATATTTATTTAGCTCTGACATTTCCCCTGAATTCTAGAATCATATATAACTGCCTATCTAATATTGCACCTAGGTATTTAATATCACATTTTATATATTCAAAACAGAAAACTTTAAAAACTGCTTGCCCACCAATTTGATCTTTTTCTAGTGTTCCCTGTGTTATTTATCTAGCTGTTTATTTATCCAGCTCTTAGATTTCTCTCTTGCTCTGCATATCCAATCTATGAGTACATTTTATGGGCTTTACCTCCAAATTATATGCTTCATCTTACTATTTGCTGCTACTGCTTCACCCAAGTCATCTCTCCCCAGGTTCATTGCAATAGACTACAAGTCTCCCTGCTTCTCCACATGCCCTGCACCTGCAGCGGGCAGAATGCTTCTTTTGAATCATAAGCCACATCATGTCACACCCTGGCTCACACCCTCCAGTGGCTTCCAATTAAGGAATAAAATCCAAAGTCCTGAGCATGGCTTCTAAACTTCCACATGGTCTCCCTGGATACCTCTCTAACTCTCCTCCTCACTCATCCTCTCCAGCTACACTGTCTTTCCAGCTGTCTCCCTAGGACCTTTGTCTTTATTGTTCTCTGTCTGAAATGGACTTCCCTCCTGTAGCCCACTTGCCTTGTTTCCTCTATTCAAGCGTCAGCTGAAAAGTCACCTCCTTGCATTAGCAAAATTAGCAAATCCTCTTCCCCAAGCAGCCTCTACTCTCTTTCTGAATTAATTCTTCATCACATTTTTTACTATGTGAATTTCATCATAAAAATATGTAAGCTCTGTGATGCAACACAGAGCTCATTCTGTTTCATCCACTGCTACATCTCCAATGCTCAGAAGAGGATCTAGCATATAGTAGGTGCCCCGTAAAAGTTGGATGAATTAAATATGCATTTCTCATTCTCCTGGGGTAATCAGGTAGAGATGTTTAGTTGTGTATATGGAAAATGAAATTAGAAAGAAAGATATAGCTTGGAAGAAAAAAATATTCTACATAGAGTAAGTTATTGCATTCAGAGAGATGAATACAGGCAGTATGGCCAAATTCCTAAAAAGTGAGAAAGGAAGAAATGCATAGAAGCCCACCTTCCTCATTTAATAGGTAGTTGGCTTAAAAGCAAAGATTGCACTAATAAACTTTTAAAATCCTTGCAGCCTTTCTGGTGAGAATTCTCTTTCCCTTCTTCTTTTCCTCCCTCTCTCCCTATTCCCCCTCACTTCCTTCCTTAGGCATAGTTTAGAATGTGCTTCATTTTACTGTATCTAATTCATCTAGCGTAGCCGAATCCCTCACTTCAGCAGCTCATGTTCAAATATGGAAGATTTAAAAATATATTTATACTAATATTTGTATTTACATATTAATACGGTTTGGCTCTGTGTCCCCACCCAAATCTCATCTTGAATTGTAATCTCCATAATCCCCACATGTCGAGGGAGGGACCAGTTGGGAGGTGATTGGATCATGAGGGTAGTTTCCCCCATGCTGTTCTCGTGATAGTGAGTTTCTCAAGAGATATGGTGGTTTCATAAGACAGTTTTTTTCCCTGCTCTTGCTTGCTCTCTCTTGCCAGCTGCTATGTAAGACATGCTTCTTCCCCTTCTGACATGATTGTAAGTTTCCTGAGGCCTCCACAGCCATGCAGAACTGAGCCAATTAAACCTTTCTTCACAAATTACCCAGTCTTGGGTATTTATTTATAACAGTGTAAAAAAGGACTATATGTGCATAAGTATATTACACATGTGTATATTCATGTATATGTACACATATAACAATATGTATACATACACACATATAATGTGAATACAAGTTAGAAAGTACTACGTATCTTTATAGTCATGATCGAATGCTATGAGAATTTGGAGGATGAATCTAAGCTGAAGGTTCAAGACAAGGAAAAGGCATTCAAGCAGGATTCTCCATAGATAGGCAGCATTTAGCAAGGTAGAGGAGAAAGCATGGACAAATGCCTGAAAAAATGCATTTGGGAAAACATCATCTCAGTTGGCCAAATCATAAACTTAGAGTTCTTATTTTGATAATTGAAGTTATATTTATAGAGCATACTTTGCTCTTGTTCACATTTTCTTTGCATATCAAAGAAAATAAAATATGAGTAATTTTTATTGTATCTTATGGTATCACTATGTGGCAAAAGGCTGTGATTTTCTTTATTCGATATGCATTTGAAAATCAGTGTTATAAATCTACAAGCTAAATAATCAGGACAAATGTAAATCTTGGTTTACTCTTCTTCCTTGATTTCAAGGACCATTCACAATCTGTGCCGAAGGAGTTATGCTAGCCATAGTTTATTAATAACATTGTCTATCTCACCCAGACCCAAGGCCATACATACTCAAGATCTGGTATGATCTGAAAAGTGCCAAAGGTCTTTTTCACAAAATACCTCCCCCAAATTACTCTTGAAATTCTAGAGGCCAGCCTTTGGAGTTATCAGTGTTTTCTTTGACATTGATTCTTTATGTCATTGATTTTCCAAGTTTTGTGCCATAGCAATCACCTAGGGGAAATGGGTTGATAGGTAGCAGTTCTGATTCATCCAGTGGGCTCAGAAATCTGAGTGTTTAGCATGGTACATGGATCCAGAGACCATACTTTGAGAAACACTGTATTAGATAGCAAACAATTTACAAGGGTAGTGATTCATATGTTAGTGTGAATTCATTTAATGTAATAGCTTTCTTTCTAATAGTAATTTCTATTAGAATTTCTATTAGAATTCTAATAGGTAAACTAGAATTTAATAAATAAAGTTAAAAGGTGAGGCATAAGGTTTTGTCCCAAGTAGGTGTGCACTGGTGGAGTAAAAACCTGAATGCGAATACTGGGCACCTGTAAATAAAAGCATATACAGAATATTTTTTTTGTTACTAAATGGGAGAGGGATGGACAGAGGTGGAAAAAAAAAACACTGCGTATGCTTTCACTATATTTTATGGCTATTGCTTTTTGCTAATTTCTGCCAATATTTCTGTTTGAACTATTTCATATTAGTTCCATCCTCTTTCCACTAGGCATTCCTTACATAGAGTTTAAACCATTTCAGAACATGCTGAGGAAGTATTTGTTTGAAAATTGAGTGACCGTATTTTGGTGTGAGAAAAACTATAATGTGGAAATATTTCTCTTTAGTCTACCAAGATCCAGGCGGATTTGGAAAAGAAAATCATGTTTCTGTACAATAATTTTTCTGGCCAGTTCTCTGCAATTTGTTGGAAATTTTTTTTAAAACACCATCTTCTATTTTTTATCTTTTATAATGTTGCTATTTATCTCTGCTTGGGACTTATCAATTACATAAACACATGCATGCTTCTTAAGACCCAGTTGCTACTCTCTGGCAGCCCTGCTTGTCAAAAAGACTTATTCACTAGTTTCCATCAGTTTAAGCGTTAAGAATAATGTCTTTGGCTTGACCAGCAAGCTATTTTATTGTCTAACTAAATGTTTAATCTCTGCAGAAGCTCTTCATAACTCCCACTTCATAGCAGCACCAGTGACACTTCTTATTTTAACAGTGTCAAATTATGCCCAATTTATTTTGTTTGATTTCCTTGTTGTGAACTGTTATGTGTTCTCTAAACCTTCTTTCTGGAAGTTAACCCACAGCAGGGAGACACTTGTCACAAGGTGACTTTACTAGCAGTACTTTCTCCTCGGTGATAGAATTGGCTCACCTGCCAGCTTCAAATGGCTTCCCCCAAACACATAATGGCTGCCTCCCACTGAGATCTGAAGCAACCCTCTACATCTTGGAACCTGGCCAGAATGACACTGCTGAGATACACACGTAGGAACTTTGTTATGTTTTCTGATGTGGAAATGGGACCACGGAACAGTGAACAAATCTCCTTAATTTAAGATTCTCCTCCTTGGTGGATACATGTTATAATCTTAAATTTTAAATAGAAAAAAAATCTACATTTAATGTTTAAAAATGGGGAAATGATTTCTTAAAAAGACATTTGAAAAAATGAGCAATTTATAGAGATGTGAATGGAAGTCTTCAAAATACATAAGACTTACTCTTACCAAGTAGTACCTTATAGCTATTTTTGTAGCGCTGACATTTTTCTTCAGTTATGCTCCAAAATATTGTGCTATTTCTGTTGTAGTTGAATAAAGGTAATTTATTTAGGAAGATACCGTTCCCTACAAATAAAATATCTGTAAGTATTATACTTTGACTTATTATAGTTTATGATGTTGAAAACATGACAGATTAACTTTCTATAACTGGAATTTTGAGAGAAGAGATTCTAGAATCTGAGTTTTAGGGAGTCAGTACCTCTGGTTGCTGCTTTGCTTCTCATCTCAACAGTGATGATTTTCAGTTTGTTTGGGGACAAATTATAGTGAAATGCATGCACAGTTCCCATTAGTGTCAATAGGAATTACGCACAGTGACGGAAGAATAGACCCCATATGTTTATGAGAAATGAATGATTTGAAGCATCTGTGAAACATTCTTAAAGGCATCTCTATCCCTGCATGCAATCCCAGCAAGGTTTAAAAAAAAAAAAAAACAAGAATTGTATCTCATTATGTAGACCTTAAGGAGCATATCAGCACACGAACAAACACGCGTGTTAGTTTTAAACAATACACTGTAGTGAACATTTCTAGAAGTGTAAAAGTAACTTTAGAGTATAAGCAGCCTCTTCCAAAAAATAACATTTCTTTCTGTGCAATATCCGGTGTGTGTATATGTTCATATGCTTTAATAAAGTATTAGCATTTTTATTATATAAAATCCCACTCAGATATTATAGAGTCATGCTTGGCAGATATTTTTAAAATCTTTTAATTTTGGAATAATTTTAGATTTATTGAAAATTGCAAAGATAGTACATAGAATTCCTGTGTACTCGCCATTTAATTTCCCCTAATGCTGACACCTTACCTAAGCATGGTACATGTGTGAAAATTAAGAAATTTACATAGGAACATTATAATTAATAGACTTTATTCAGAATTCAGCATGTCCTTTTCTTATCTGATCATCAAATCCAGTGTACCACAGTATATTTAATCTTTATCTCTTTATTTAATCCCTATGGCAATTCCCCCCTGCCGTTCTTTTATTTTTTTTTAACCACAATGACAGTTATGGGCAGTACTGGTCAGGGATTTTTTTGAATATTCTTCAATTTGGATTTGTCTGATTTTTTCTCATGATTTGGCTGGGGTTATGGGTTTTTGAAAGAATACCACAGAGGTGAAATACCCTTCTTATCACATAAGGAAGTATATGATACCAACATCACTTACCAATATTGATGTTAACCCTGATCACTTAGCTAAGGTGATGTCTGCTCAATTTCTCCATTGTGAAAGTACTAATATTTTTTTCCACACTAATCATTGGCAGTTAGTCACTGAGTCCAATTTATTGTCAAGTGGAAGGAAATTAAACTCTATCTCTTGGAGGGAGGAGTATCTGCAGATATTATTTGAATCTCTTCTGTCAAGATTTGTCATTTCTTAATTAATTGATTAATTCATGTCTTTATATCAGTATTGACCCAAGAGTATTTATTTTACTCTTTTGGTTATAACACAATACTATTTTTGTTAATTTTGATACTCAAACAACAGCTTTGACCAGTGGGAGCTTTTTTTAAGTTGGCTCCTATATCCTTTATTTATTGATACATAATAGTTGTACATATTTATGGGGCACTGTGAAATTTGTTATATGCATAGAATGTGTAATGATCAAATCAAGGTATTTAGGGATCCATCTCCACGAGTGTTTATCATTTCCATGTTTTAGAAGCATTTCGAGTCATCTCTTTTAGCTATTTTGAAATATATGATACATTGTTAACTAGTCACCCTATTCTGCTACAGAACATTAGGACTTACTTTTTTTTTAATCTGTGTGTTTGTATCCATTAACCAACCTCTCTTTATTTCCCCAGCCCACCTACTCACCCTTTCCAGCCCTGGGTATTTTTCCTTCTTCCCTCCATCTCCATGAGATTGACTTTTTTAGCTTCCACATGTGAAGGAGAACATGGAATATTTGTCTTTCTGTGCCTGGCTTATTTCACTTCACACAACGACCTCCAGTTCCATTTATGGTTGCTGCACGTAACATGACTTCCTTCTTTTTTTTATGGCCAAATAGTACTCATGTGTATATATGCCACAGCTGCTTCATTCATTTGTCATTGATGGACACTAAGATTGATTCCATTTCTTTGCTATTGTAAATAGTGCTATAATAAATATAAGGGTGCAGGTATCCCTTTGATATACTGATTTGCTTTCCTTTGAATAAGTACCCAGTGGTGGGATTTCTTGATAGTATGGTGGTTCTATTTTTAGCTTTTTGAGAAATCTCCATGCTGTTTTCCATAGTGGCTGTACTAATTTACATTCATGCCAACAGTTCATTGTATGTTTTGGGTATTAGTTTCTTGCCAGATGAATAGTTTGCAAATATTTTCTACCATTTAACAGGACGTATCTTTATTCTGTTGATTGTTTCCTTTGCTGTGCAGAAGTTTTTTAGTTTAATACAGTCCTATTTGTCTATTTTTGTTTCTGTTGCCTGTGCTTTTGAGGTCTTAAACTTAAAAATCTTTGCATAGACTTATGTCCTTTTCCCCTATGTTTTCTTCTAGTTGTTTTATAATTTGGGATCTTCTGTTTAAGTCTTTAATCCACATTGAGTTGATTTTTGTAGGGGTAAGGATAGGGGTCCAGTTTCATTCTTCTGCACATGGATATCCAATTTTCCCAGCACCATTTATTGAAGAGGGTGTCCTTTCCCCAATGTATGCTCTTGGCATCTTTGTTGAAAATCAGTTGCCTGTAAATACATGGATTTATTCCTGGGTTCTTTATTCTGCTTTTTTGTTTCATGTGTCTGTTTTTACACCAATACCACGCTCTTTTGGTTGCTATAGCCTTGTAATATATTTGGAAGTCAGGTAATGCTATGCCTTGAGCTTTATTCTTTTTGCTCTTTGGCTATTTGGGCACTCATTTGGTTCCAGATACATTTTAGGATTTTTAAAATATTTCTGTGAAAAATGATATTGATATTTGATAGAGATTGCATGGAGTCTATAAATTGCATTGAGTAATATAGCCATTTTAATGATTTTAATTCTGTGAATCCATGAGCATAAGATGTCATTCTATTTGTTTGTATCTTCCTCAATTTATCTTGTAAGTGTTTTGTAGTTTTCCTCATAAAAGTCTTTCACTTCCTTGGTTAAATTTATTCTTAGTTTTTTAAGCTATTGTAAATGGGATTGCTTTCTTGATTAATTTCTCTGCTAGTTCTTTATTGGTATATAGAAACACTATTTTTTTATGTTGATTTTGGATCCTGCAATTTTACTGAATTTATCTGTCAGATACATGAAATATTTTGGCTGAGTCTTTAGGTCTTTCTAGATATAAGATCATGTCACCTGCAAAGAGGGACAATTTAACTTCCTCTTTCCAATGTGGATGCTATTTATTTCTCTCTCCTGCCTGATTTCTTTGTCTAGGAATTCCAGTATTATACTGAAGAGGTGGAGTGAAAGTGTGCATCCTTGTCTTCAACCAGTTCTTCAAGAAAAGGCTTTCTGCTTTTCCTCATTCAGTAGGATGTTAGCTGTGGGTTTGTAATATATACATGACCTTTATTATGGTGAGGCATGTTCTTTCTATGCCTAGTTTGTTGAGAGTTTTTATCATGAAGTGATGTCGAAGTTTTTCAAATGCTTTTACTGTGTCTGCTGAGATGATAATTTGATTTTTGTCCTTTATTCTGTTATGTGTTGTGTCATGTTTATCGATTTGCATATGTGGAACCATCCTTACATGCTGGGATAAATCCCACTTGATCATGCTGTATTATATTTTTAATGTGCTGTTGGATTCAGTTTGCTAATATTTTGTTGAGGATTTTTGTGTCTGTGTTCATCAGGGATATTGGCCTGTAGTTTTGTTTTTCGTTCCACCCTTGTCTGGTTTGGGAATCAGAGTAATGCTGTTATTGTGGATTAAGTTAGGAAGAATTATCTCCTCTTCAATTTTTTGAAATACATTAAGGAGAATTGGTGTCTAACACCAATTTGTAAGTTTGGTAGAATTCAGCAGTAAAGCCATCTGGCCTTGGAATTTTCTTTGTTGAGAGACTTTGTATTACTGATTCAATTACATTACTAGTTATTTGTCTGTTCAGATTTTCTATTTTTTTCTGATTCAATCTTGGTAGGTTATATGTGTCCAGAATTTTATCCATTTCCTCTAGGTTTTCAAGGTTTTTAGTGTATGGTTGTTTATAATAGTCTCTGATAAATCTCTTGTATTCCTGTGGTGTTAATTCTGATTGTTTATTTGGATTTTCTCTTTTTAGTTTAGCTAACAACTTATTGATTTTATTTATCTTTTCCAAAAACCAATTTTTATGTTTAGTTGATTCTTTGTATTTTTTTTTTTTTTTTAGTTTCCATTTTTTTTAGTTCTGCTCAGATCTTTGTTATTTCTTTCTTTCCACTTACTAACATTAGGTTTGGTTTGTTTTTGCCTTTCTAGTTCCTTGAGATGCATTGTTAGATTGTTTATTTGAAATCTTTCTACTTTCTTGATGTAGGCATTTATTGCTATAAACTTCCCTCTTAGCACTGCTCTTGCTGTATTGCAGAGATTTTGATATGTTGTGTTTCCATTTTTATTTGTTTCAGAAATATTTTGATTTCTTTCTAAATTTCTTTCTTGGCCTATTGGTCATTTAAGAACATTCTGTTTAATTTTCATGCAGTTGTACAATTTCCAAAGTTCTTCTTGTTATTGATTTCTAGTTTTACATTGTGGTCTGAGAAAATACTTCATATGATTTTGATTTTTAAAAATTTGTTGAGACATGTTTTGTGTCCCAACATATGGTCTAAACTGGAAAATGTTCTAAGTGCTGATGAGAAGAATGTGTATTCTATGGCTGTTTAATGAAATGCTCTGTAAATGTCTGTAAGGTCCATTTGGTATAAAGTGCAGTTTAATCCACTGTTTCTATGTTAATTTTCTGTCTAGATGATGTGTTTAATGCTGAAGGTGGAGTATTGAAGTCCCCAACTATTGTAGTATTGGAGCCTTTCTCTCCCTTTAGATCTAATATTTGCTTTATATATCTGGGTGCTGTGGTGTTGAGTGCATATATGTTTAGAGTATTATATCCTTTTACTAAGTTGAGCCCTTTATCATTATATAATGACCTTTTTTGCTTTTTGTTACTTAATCTGTTTTATCTGATATGAGTATTGCTGTACCTGTTCACTTTTGGTTTCCGTTTGTATGGAATATCTTTCCATTCCTTTACTTTCAGTTTATATGTGTCTTTACAAGTAAAGTGCATTTATGGGAGGGAGCATATGGTTGGGTCATGTTTTTTGATCCATTCAGGTAGTCTATATCTTTTAAGAGAAAAGTTCAATTCATTTATATTTAAGGTTATTATTGATATGTGAAGGCTTACTTGTGTAATTTTCTCAATTAATTTCTGGTTATTTTATATATCCTTAATTCCTTTCTCTCTTATTATTCAGTTAACATTGTGGTTTGGTGGTTTTCTGTCGTGGTAACATTTGAGTCCTTTCTCTTCTTTATTTGTGTATTTACTCTAATAGTGGGTTTTATACTTTAATGGGTTTTCATGATGATAGATTTTGTCCCTTTGCTTCCAGGTTTAAGACTCCCTTAAGCATTTCTTATAGGATGAGTCCAATGGTGATGAATTCCCTCAACTTTTGCTTGTCTGGGAGAGACTTTATTTCTCTTTCATTTATGAAGGATAATCTTGCAGGATATAGTATTCTTAGCTAGCAATTTTTTTCCAACACTTTGAATATATCATCTCGTTTTCTTTTGGTCTTTAAGGTTTCTTCTTTTTAACTTTTAATTTTTGTGCATACATAGCACACACACACACACACACACACACACACACACATATATATATATATATATATATTTATAAGGTCCATTTGATATTTCGATGTTTGTAAACAGTGTCAGTGTTGTCTATAATTTTCTCAGTGGCTTATGGTGTGGTCGTTAGTGGAGGCTGCGGGGAATTTTTGCTGATGATAGGGATGCCAGGTGGGCCAGTCCTTGGGCTGCAGTGGTGGTAGCAATGATCTCTGCCTGTCTTTCTTGGGCCACAGGATGACATATGGTAAGGACAGTATTAGTGGATTCAGGCAGATTGATTATTGGGTCTTCAGGCATCTTGCTCAAGTGCTGGCAGTGGCAGCAGTGGGCCAGATAAATGAGCAGGTCCTTGGACTCCTGGGCAGTGGGTGTGGTGCGGGCTATGGCAGAAGCAGTGGCAGGAAAACCTTTTAGATTACGAGCATCCTGTGCTGGTATTGGCAGTGGCTCTGATGAGCTGGGTAAGCCATTCTCCTGCAGGTGGCATGTTGGGGTGGGTGGCAGCTGTGATGGCAGCAGTAGTTTGAGTGGGCCTGTCCTCAGGCCTTCAGGAGGAGTGTTCAGGCCTTCAGGAGGAGTGTTCAGGTGTACTTTAGCTCCTATACTTTTTTGACATGTCTCCATCCTGTCTTATTTTTAGATTTTTGAATACTTACTTCCTTTTTGACACTACAAGGTGCTCCAGATTCGTCCTGCATTTTTCTTGTTCCAATTGTAAAATCACCCATTTCGCTACAGAGCCCTGGATTTTCTTATTGAAGAATTATATTTAGAAATCAAAATCTAGGTGCTAGGTGTGCTCATTATTACCGGGGTTCACTGTTTCTAGACCTTCTCAGTGAATAGTGCTAGGGAATATTTTATGTATACTAACATACACATTTACATTTCTGTATCTTTCTAGTGATATGTTAAAAGAAACATGAATTTATACTGATATTTGTAACTCTAATGCAGCATAATATGGTTCACTCAAATCTCCCCTTCTGCTTTTTTTATTTGCAATCTCTTCCTGTTATAATGAGAAACCTGGCTCCCATTATCTATAATTTATTTATTTGTTCATATTAGTAAATACATTCAAATAAGTAAGGTATATGACATATGCATAATTTTAGAATTGCTAACCCATTCCCGGTGTGAAAAATGCTTAGAGAACAATGACTATGTGCAGTTCTTTTTATCTTTAGCTTTGCCATATAAAGTAAAATTACCATTTCTACAGTTGCTTAGGTCAACTCCTCCCCTCCTGCCCCGCTCCCCAACCCTGCACTTTAATGAGTTTGTATCATGGAGATGTGTGATACAATTAGACTAAGTTTTACAGTCTGCATTCCATCCTGAATCCCTCAACATCCTAGTTGAGTTTAAAAAAAAAAAATTTGAGTAAAATGGTGTGCAATTCTATATTTTTCTGCCCTCTGCTTGCATTAATATTATCAGTTACTCACTTTAAATGTTTTATAATATGAGCATTTATTTCTATAAATTTTCCTCTAAATGCTGTATTAGCTGCATCCACAAACTTTGACACGTATTTTTATTTTCTTTTAGTTCACAATTTCTTTTTAGATGGACTCTTACTCTGTTGCCCAGGCTGGAGTGCAATGGCGCAATCTCAGCTCACTGCACCTCTGCCTCCTGGGTTCAAGTGATTCTTGTGTCTCAGCCTCCCGAGAAGCTGGGATTACAGGTGCCTACCACCAAGCCTGGCTAAATTTTGTGTTTTTAGTAGAGATGAGGTTTCACCATGTTAACTAGGCTGGTCTGGAACTTTTGACCTCAGGTGATCCACCTGCCTCAGCCTCCCAAAGTGCTGGGATTGCAGGTTTGAGCCACCGTGCTTGGCCTAGTTCACAATATTTTACATTGTTTTGAACCTTCTGTCTCACAGATTATTTTAAAACATGCTGTTTAATTTCCAAATATTTGGTCATTTCCAGGTATCTTTCCATTATTTATGTTTTCTTTAATCAATTATAGTCTGAGACCACATTTTGCACAGTTTCTATTCCTTCAAGTTTATTCTCTTGTTTCATGCTCCCCTTCCCCCCACCCAAAAAAAAAACCCAAAAAACAAACAACAAAACCCAAATCTATCTTGGTGACTGTTTCACATGCACTTGGGAAGAATGTGTACTCTGCTGTTGTTGGGTGGCATATTTTATAAATATCTGTTAGGTTAAGTTGGCTGATGGTGTTGGTTAAGTTTCCAATTTCCGTACTGATTTTCTGCCTACTTATTCTATTAATTACTGAGAGTGAAATGTTGAAGTTCCTAACTGTAGTTGTGAACTCATTTATTGTCTACTTCTTTTTTTCCCTATCTCTTAGTACTTGCCTCGTGTACTTTGGAGTTCTATTGTTAATGCATATTTACAATTTGTGTCCTTTGTAGAATTAATTTCATTATTATCCATTGTCCCTCTTTATCCTTAATAATATCCCTTGTTCTGAAGTTAATCTGAAATTAATATAGTCATTCCAGCTCACTTTTAGTTAGTGGTCACATGCTATACTTTTTACCATCCTTTTACTTTATCTAATCTGTGTCTTAACATTTAGAGTATGTTGCTTTGAGATAGCATATTGCTTTGTGTTGCATTTTCTGTTCATTCTGACAGCCTCTGTTATTTAATAGGTGTGTTTAGATCATTCTGATTTAAAGTGATTATTGATATAGCTGGATTAAAATCTACCAACTTGCTAGCTTTTTACTATTTTGTTTTATTAATTCTTTGCTTTCTTCTCCTCTTTTTTGTATTCCAGAGTTTCATTAAATATTTTTTATAATTTCATTTTATGTCCTCTATTTACTATTTATGCTTCTTTAAAAAACTTTTTAGTTGTTTTAATAGGGTTTGCAATATAAGTTTGATATGGTTTGGCTCTGTGTGCCCACCTAAATCTCACCTTGAATTGTAATTTCCATAATCCCCACGTGTCAAGGGCAGGACCAGGTGGAAGTAATTGAATCATGGGGGCAGTTTCCCCCATGCTGTTCTCATCATAATGAGTGAGTCTCACTAGATCTGATGGTTTTGTAAGGGTCTGTCATTTCCGCTGCTTGCATTCATTCTCTCTCCTGCCGCCCTGTGAAGAGGTGCCTTCCACCATGACTGGAAGTTTCCTGAGGCATCATCAGCCATGTGGAACTGTGAGTCAATTAAACCTCTTTTCTTTATAAATTACTCAGTCTCAGGTATTTCTTGATAGCGGCGTGAGAACGGACTAATACGAAGTTTTAATTTAGATCAGTCCATATTCAAATAATATTACAGTCCTTCATGTTTATTGCTAGAACCTTATGTCAGTGTTTTCCCAATTCCTCCTTCCCAACCTTTGTGCCATTGTTGTTATACACTTTACTCTTACATATTGATACAAATACATAAACATTGTCACTATTATTTAGTTATTTAACTTTTATACCACCTAGAAGAAATTTTTAAAACTACCTTTACTACTGACATTTAAAAAATTTCTTTGTGTATATCTAAGTTTCTGTCCTATATCATATTCTTTTAAAAATTTTTTTATTAAAAACTTTCCTTATCATGCTGCAGTGATGTATTCTGCCTAAACTATTTCCTTTAAAATTTCTGGAGATGATCTGATGCAAATGGATTCCTCAGTGTTTTGCTTTGTTTTCTGAGAAATTCTTTAGTTACTCTTATTTTTTTTATTTTTTATTTTTTTTGAGACGGAGTCTCACTCTGTCGCCAGGCTGGAGTGCAGTGGCCGGATCTCAGCTCACTGCAAGCTCCGCCTCCCGGGTTCATGCCATTCTCCTGCCTCAGCCTCCCGAGTAGCTGGGACTACAGGCGCCCACCACCTCGCCCGGCTAATTTTTTTTGTATTTTTAGTAGAGACGGGGTTTCACCGTGTTAGCCAGGATGGTCTCGATCTCCTGACCTCGTGATCCACTCGTCTCGGCCTCCCAAAGTGCTGGGATTACAGGCTTGAGCCACCGTGCCCGGCCCAGTTACTCTTAATTTTTTAAAAGATATTTTTACGGACTATAAAATAATGGCTTGATAGCTATTTTAAATGTAAAACTTCATTGTCTCCTTTCTTAACTTATTTTCTGATGTTTACTGTAATAATTATCTTATCACTTTATAGCTAATGTTCTTTCTCCGTATGACTACTCTTAAGATTTTCTCTTTGTCTTTCATTAAATATGACATGACAGGTATGTTTTCATTTACTTTTTTTTATCCTGCTTGATATCCTCTGAGCTTTTTAAATCTGTGGGTTTGACATCATTTGTTAATTTTGGACAATTCTTGGCCATTATATCTTTATATTTTTTTCATTGTCCCATGAATGCCCTTGCCACTTCTTCCTTCTGGGATTCTAAATATGCATGTGTTAGAACATTTGAAATTATCCAGTAGACCTTGGATTCACAGTTTTGTTTGTTCCTTGTTCTTTTTTTCTATTTGTGTTTCTGTTTGGGTAATTTCTACTGACATATCTTCAAGTTCACTCATTCTTTCATTGGCTGTGTCAAGTCTACTTATGAAGCCATCAAAGAAATTCTTTATTTCTGTGACCATGTATTTGACTTCTAGAATGTTTTTAGCACTTGAATTTTTCATCTTTGTGCTGCAATTACCTATCCAATTTTGCATGTCATCCATCTTTTCCATTAGATCTGTTAACATATTAATTATAGACATTTTATACTCCTTGTCCAATATTTGGTCATATTTAAGTCTGGTTCTGATGATTGCAATGTCTTTTTTGTTTTTCCTTGTCTTTTGAATTTTTTATGTTTTATAATTTTTTGTTGAAAACTAAACATGTTGTATAGGGCAATAAATACTTAGGTAATCTTTTTAATATAGAGATAAACATGGCTTTCCTTTCGCTAGGACTTTTGTGTGTGTGTGTGTGTTACTCTAGTCAAGATTTAGATTGGATATGAAGTTTGTTATGGCTGTGGTTGTCCTCAGTGCATCAAATTTCCCTACGTGATTTCTTGCTTGTCCCTTTGGCTTTGGGACTTCCCTGTATACTGCTTGTCAGGGACAGTCTGTATCTTGCAGCTCTCTCAGTTATATTTCATTGTTATTTTTCTTCAATATATGGTGGTGGGTGTCATGGAGGGACACTCTCTGATGTTTTGATTGAACTTCAGTATTAGGGAGGTCTAGATATAATGCTAGGTCTGGCATATCTTCATACACATTCCCCAAGAAGGGAGTTTTTCCTCTGCTCCTTCTTCTACTTCAGTTGCAGTGGATTTCTGTCATTGTCTTTATGTTACAATTTTGATGGCCTTCCTATTGCATACTGAGGCTTCTCTTCCTTAGGGGAGATGGTTTTGGGAAGGTTTAATAGTGGCTTCTCTTCTTCTCCCACAACCAGAACCATAGGACAAGATTTCTCAGACTTTTTCTTAACTTTCCTTATGAGTTTCCTAGAGAAAAAATTTGCAAGAAGGTACAAGCTCCTTTATGTTGGTGATCCTTTTTCGTATTTTGCAGTCACACACTAGGTCACACTAAGCCCTCAGCATTTGTTAGAAATGTTCTAGCCTAATCTTTTTACCAGCTTATATAGTGTTTGGGGATGTCTTTTCCAGGTAAACAAGGCTCTGTTCCTATTTCTTCCTATAAGCACACGTCTCTCTCTAGATTTGTTGTCAGTCCTTTGTCCATCAACCTGAGTGCTATGATGAGTTCTGGAGAAGTCATTTTTTTTTTCAGTTTTTTTTTTCTTTTTTTTCTAAGACAGAGTCTCACTTTGTCACCTAGGCTGGAGTGTAGTGGCACGAACTCGGCTCACTGCAACCTCTGCTTTCCAGGTTCAAGCAATTCTCTTACCTCAGCCTCCCTAGTAACTGGGATTACAGGTGCATGCCACCATGCCCAGCTAATTTTTGTATTTTAGTAGAGACGGGGTTTCACCATGTTGGCCAGGCTGCTCTTGAACTCCTGACCTCAGGCGATCCGCCCACCTTGGCCTCCCAAAATGTTGGAATTACAGGCATTAGCCACCACGCCCGGCCTTTTTTTTCAGCTTTTATCTTGTTGTAAAGGTGGAAATAACTCTCTTCCCAGCTTTCTACATCCCTGATTTAAAACTGAAAGCCAAGCCTTATGTGTTTTTGAAATGCCATTTACATGCATCAAATGATTTTGAATGATTGAATCAATCCAAAAGGGTCAAGCTGTGTTTTTGATAGACTAGACTCTTTCTTCGATTTGGTAGTTCATATCAAGTTAGTCAAATAATATTGTGCATTTAGTCAGAACTGGAGTATAGGGCAAATATACAAATATACAATATATGGATAGAGCCTTTAATCCCTACAGTCAATGAGTTGGGTGCTGTATGAGCTCTTTTTAATTGCCTACTTCTTTTAACTTCTTGCCTTCACCCCACTTCTTTTTATTATACACAATATTGAGAACAGAAAATGTAGAGAAGAATACCATGAGGGTTTGGGTGGAATCAAGCCAGCCTACTATAGATTCCAAAAGGTAGTGTCAATGATGCAGGCTGGTAAAGGAGACAAGAACCATTGCCTGGCTTATCTGTTGGAGATAGAAGCCCACCAGCATTAGCAAGGATTGGTCACATTGTTAGGAAGGGATTGGAGAGAGTTGAACTGGTCAAAAGAGCAGGCAACACCCTGTCTTGAACATGAGTACAAACCAAGATATTTTGTCTCTTCTTCTTTGGTATCCTGTAAAAATTTTGGGGCTCCTCTTCACCTAAAAGTGTCAGCAAAACCCCATGTTTCTTCTTAAGTTCTGGGCTTTCTTCAGAGATCCCCACTATATCCTGGTGAAAATAAACTGTTATGGGGTGTGTAGTCATGCCGATCCATTTCTGTACTTCTTCATGGTTTCTTCCGTCAGGAGGACAACCTATTCATTCCTGATGTTTACAGTGATACCAGATGAGTATATTTCCCAGATCCATTGGTCCCATATTTTTGGACCTTGGGCCAGATTCTGAGATCCAAATTCCCTTTAAACTTTAGAAGTTTCACCAGGAACTTTTTGGGAGGGTGGATTTTTTTTTTTTTTAATCTTTAAGAAAGTTTGACAATGACTGTTTCAGTTGTCCTTGATCTTCTTTGTATCAACTGTTGCTAAGGAAATATATCTCGCATTGATATATTTGTTTAAAATGTGGACATAAAACTAATGCTACTAAACATCTGTGTCTATCCTTTTCCTTGGCTCTTGTCTTAACTGATCTTATAGACCGTAACCAGGGCCTTTCATTATGTTATTAATAAAAAATTTGAACCTCAATGCAACACAGGGGCAGTTCTTTTTAGTACTTAAGTATCTTCTGAAGCTGATTTGTGGTTTCTTTAGAGGTGTTGGTGGTAACTATCCTCACCTGCGCAGTTGAATCTGGATGGTTTACTTATTGTTCATGGTAGAATTGCTCCTATTGGTTTATTTGGTCATTGAAAGTGGATCTAAAAAGTTGAACACATAGAAGCAGAGGGTAGAATAATAGTTACCAGAGCTGGGGAGGTGGATCAGGAGATGTTGGTTAAAAGATACAAAATTTCAGCGAGATAGGATGTATAAGTTCAAGAGATCTACTGTACAACATGAGCACTACAGTTAATAACGATGTATTATATACTTGAAAATTGATAACAGAGTACATTTTAAGTGTTCTCAAGACAAATAAATGGTAAGCATAGTGAAGTTATGCATATTTAATTAACTTAATTTAGTCACCCGCAATATATACATATTTCAAAACATCATGTTATATGTCATAAATATATGCAATTTTAATTCGTCGATTAAAATAAATAAAGAAGAAACAGATGAGATTTTTGTCTGGGGAACTAATTTGTAGGGAAAATAAAACAAAAGAAAGTATACTTGTTGCTTCTCTTTGGATCTCCATTTTACCATTCTCCAGGCACTATTTTGTGCTATTCCAGTTACATCTTGCAGGTTACCATGCAGAACCTTGATATCTTGCTTAATAGAAGATTCATTGCCTTTCTTTGGCAAAGGCTGCTAGTTGCTTACCAAATCTATGTGTTCTTCTTCTTTCAGTCACCTAAGCAGAATACATTTCTTATCTTCCTTTGCAGTTAGGTGAAGCCATTTGACTGGGTTCTAGTAAGTGAAAAGTTAGCTGAAATAATCTGTGCCATTTTTGGGCCAAGGCTTTTGAGAAGCAGGCATGTACTCTTCATGCCCTCCTTCCCCTTTCTGCTGCCTAAATGCAAATAGCCAAAGGGATTTAGAAGATTGTGGAGCCGCAAAGTGGAAGGCACCATTTTTCCTGAATTATCACTGGTAGGGAGCCACCAGCTAAGAAGAAATAGACCTGCCTTAAACTGTCTGGTTATTAAGAAATAATCTAATATTTTACATGAGCCATTTGCCTTTTATTTGTTTTTCTCCCCCTACCTACACGTATATCCTTGAAGTCTTTGCTGCTTGGTTGATCATGCTCTTGTGGTTGTTCCAGCCAGAGTTTTTAGAGATGCTGCTCTAAGATAACTCTGTCCAATATTCCAAGCAGTGGGGGGAAAATACCAGACTAAAATAGCTCCATTTTTACTTGGTGGCAGGTAGCATGGGGATTTGGATTTCCTTGTTTTTGGTGCTGAATTACTTCCACTTTTATTCAATGTACACGTCCATATTGATTTTCTTCTTCTTTTTCTTTTTTTTTTTTTGAAGACAGAATCTTGTTCTGTCACCCAGGCTGAAGTGCAATGGCGTGATCTTGGCTCACTGCAATCTCCACCTCCCGAGTTCAAGTAATTCTCCTGCCTCAGCCTCCCAAGTAGCTGGGATTACAGATGTCTGCCACCATGTCTGGCTGATATATATATATATATATATATAGTATTTTTAGTAGAGACAGGGTTTCACCATGTTGTCCAGGCTGGTCTTCAACTCCTGACCTCTGGTGATCTACCCACCTCGGCCTCTCAAAATGTTGGAATTACAGGTGTGAGCCACCACACCCAGCCCCTGTTGATTTTTAAATTGTATGTTTGTTCACACCTATTCCTATATTTCCTTTCAGCACCATCCCAGCAAAAAATCAAATATGGAGTACTAAACACTTCCCATACTTTTTCAAGTCATTTTTACCAGGCCTAAAAAAGAGCAACAAAATTTAAAACTCAAAAGTGGTCTTGTGGTAGTTCTTAAAAGAAGAAGATCTTAAAAGAAGGAATTCTTAAAAGATCCAAGAAATTTATCAAAATAAAACAACCTGAGCACTACCACAGACATTGCAGTCTCATACTTAGAAGATTGCATTTGGCAATTGTCACTCCTCATCCCCCGAATCAGGAAATTCCACAGTTTACTTGCCTTTGCTCCACAAAAGTTATCAAATGATTTTGGGAAATGTGAAATTATACATTCCCAGGTATATAGACCAGGTACTTTGGCATATTCTAGGTTCCGAGAGAGACATCTTGAACCTAAAATATGCTTAACTTTAGTTAGCCCATTCCCGTACTAATGTGAACAAAAGCTAAGTGTATTACAATGATTCAAGTACTTAAATTCCAGCAGATCTCATAATAATATTGCCATTACTACTTGTCATAGTTCATTTGTGCAGCTATAATAGAATACCTGAGACTGGATAATTTATATGATGGACGTCTATTTTCTCACAGTTCTGGAGGCTGGGAAGTCCAAGATAAAAGTGCTGGCAGGTTCAGTTGCCTGGTGAGGGTTGCACCCTCCAGAGGGTAGGAATTCTGTGTCCTCACATAGCAGAAGGTGGAAGGACAAGCTAGCCCAACACTGCATGGAGCTCTTTTATAAGAGCCTTAATCCCATTAATGAAGGAGGAGCTCTCATGGCCCAGCTACTCCTGAAGGTCCTGCCTCTTAATATCAGCACATTGGCAACACTTGACTTTTGGAGGGGACATATTCAAACCATAGCACTATTTATTTTTTGGTTTGCACTTGCCTCATGTCTCTTTTCAAATTTAAGTATATTTCTTATTAACTGCATAGAACCGATTTTGTTTTGTAGATCCAATTTTGTGGTTTTGTCTTTTAATTGGTGATTTGGTCTATGTAGTGTAATGACCAATTTAATTTATTTTATGCCTTTCATTTTACTTTATGTATTAATTTAACCTGTTTTCTCCCTCGTTTTCTTCTATCTGATTTTTGTCAATTCAATTAAGTTGTTATTCTCTTTGCTCATCATGGTTAATTTTGAAATTCTTCTGATTTTCCACATAATTTATGGTCCCCTTCCCAGTTCTCATGTTCAGGCACTTATTTTTCTACTATTGTTTGAAAATAAGATACCATTTCATTCAGCAAGATACCCTATTTTCCTTTCATTTCTCACCTCTCTAATCAGTGAACTGTTGGGAAAATTTTACTTCTCTCATCCTCCCCTCATCCCCACACCTGCAGCCCCAGCCAAGTTTTAGAACATTGTGTCTTCTTCTTCTTACTTCTTACTTAACCCAATTTCTAAGTTACAATTAGATACTTTAGTGGGGTTTTGGGTTCTGGACTGTATTTTTTTTGTTCTGTTTTCAGTTTTAAATGACATAAAAACATTCATATAACATATTTATGTTATCTTTCAGTGTTTATGTCTATTTATCTATCTATCATTTGACACATATTGTCATGCTCCCTTCTCCTCTTCATTGTTCATCATTACAAAGTCTGATTTTTGGCTCATTTGTATTCGGTTAGTCCTTATTTATTTATTTATTTTTGACACAGAGTGACTTTGTGATTCCTCTCTGGTTTTTCGTAGTCTAAAATGAGTTTCCTTCCTGATGTATGACTAATGTTTTTCCATCAGTAATCTCTTTTTGACATCTAGCATTTTGTGACTTCAAATGTTGCAAACAAGAAGTCTGATTTTTGTTTGGGTGATTAAGTGTTATTTATCTATAATCTCTTTTCTGTCTCAAAATGTGATTTTTGTATTTATATGTCAGTTTCAGTATTTTTAATGAACATTTCAAAACTTTTCAATTTAAAAAGGCAACAAAATGGTAAGATCAGTAAATTAAACGATAAATATGTAAAATTGATATAAAGGAAACAACATGTTACTAAGTGGAAATGCTAAAATGCTCTAACTAGAAATGAATTTTTCAATATTACATAGACTCAATATTACAGGTATCAATTGTTACTAAAATAATCAATACATTTAATGGCATCCAAATGGTTTCTTGGCAACTAGACAAGCTGATGTAAAAGACATTTTTGAAGAATAAATATACATAAATAAGTCAGGGAAATTCAAAAGTAGAAAAGTCATCAGGAGATTTGTACTTTCCTAGATATTGAAACTGATGATAATGCTACAATAACTAAAACTCTTAGGCATTGAAATGAGTATACACACAGAGAAATGAAACAGAACAAATGTTCATGAATGGATACAAATAAAACAGATATTTAATAAATGTGAAATTCCTTATCAATGAGGAAAATGTAGCTTATTCAATAAGAGATATCGGGATGATGAAATTAAACATCTTTAAAAATTATCCATGCTCTACTTACCGCCTTTCTTTCAACAAAATATATTTTAGATAGATCAAACATCTAAATGAAAAAGTTGAAGCCATTAAGTTATTAGAAGAAAATAGAGATTTAAAAAATCTCAGAGTGGGGAATGCCTTTTTAAATGTGAGATAACTTAGAAACCTAAAAGTCTTGAAAAATTTGCCTTAAAGTGTACATGAGAAAAGCATCATAAACATACACAAAAATAAATAAACTCTGAAAAAATAATTGGTAATCATATATTATAGAACAAGGGCTAATGTCCTTAATATATAAGGAATTTATCAAATTAATCCAATAGTACAAAGTGAATGGAATATGAACAAATGGCTTACAGAAAAGATAATCCAAATAGTGCTTAAAAGATTTTTTAAAAGCCTATTCTTGTTCATAATAATAGAAATACTCTTAAACTTATAATAAGATACCATATATAAAGTTTTATACATCCCAATGTTGATGAGAATGTGAGAAAATAGCCACTTTCACATATTGTTTCCGTATGAGTCTAAATTACTGTAATTTCTATGGTAGGCATTTGGCAATTTGTTGTAAATTTTAAACACACTTATCTTTTGCTCTGCAATTCTAGAAATATCTTCTACAAATATATTCATACAAATGTGACCACATGTATAATATCCACTGTACTCTGTGTTATAATAACAACATATTGGAATCAATCTCAATTTCCATTAATAGAGGAGTAGTTAAATAAATGATAGTATATTCATACAAGGGAACATTATGTATCCATTAAATAGTACCTTTTGATATGAAACGATCATACAAATAGATTACTAAGTGAAAATGGAAGATACAGAACAGAATATATGGTATTACATAAGTATGTGTCTTATATTTGCCTGTATATTGCATAAAATCTCCTTGGAATAATATTTAAAGTCTTAAAAGTTGTTGCCTCCAGCCAATTACGTGGCTGAGAAATGGTGGTGAAATGACATCTTAGTTTTCCAGGGTTGCCACAACAAAGTACAACAGATATGGCTTAAACAACATAGATTTATTTTCTCACAAGTTCTGGATGCTGGAATTCCAAGATCAAGGTGTCAACAGGTTTGGTTTCTTCTGAGGTCTCGCCTTGGCTTATAGATGGCTACCTTCTCGCTGGGTCTTCACACACTCATTCCTCTGGGCACAGATATCTCTAGTATCCCTTTTGTAGGTTCAAATTTCCTCTTTTTATAAGAACACCAGTAAGACTGGATTAGGATCCACCCTAAAGCCCTCATTTTAATTTACTACCTCCAAGTAGTCACATTCTGAAGTATACTGGGAGTTCGGCTTCAACATACAAATTTTGGAAGGGACAAAATTCAGTCTGTAACAAAGAGTGACTTAATTTTCACTCTATTCTCATTTGTTCTTTTTGAATTTTGTATTATATAATGTTATACTTTGTACAAAATAAATAACTTCGTTATTTTGTTATTTTTTTATCTTTTTGAGACGGAGTTTCGCTCTTGTTGCCCAGGCTGGAGTGCAATGACATGATCTCAGCTTGCTGCAACCTCCGCCTCCCAGGTTCAAGTGATTCTTCTGCCTCAGCCTCCCAAATAACTGGGATTACAGGCATGCACCACCACGCCTGGATAATTTTTTTTTTTTTTTTTGGATTTTTATTACAGACAGGGTTTCTCCACGTTGGTCAGGCTGGTCTCAAACTCCCGACCTCAGATGATCTGCCCGCCTCAGCCTCCCAAAGTGCTGGGATTACAGGCGTGAGTCACTGCACCTGGCCATAAATAACTTTAAAAACAATTCTGTAATAAAAAATTACCAGGCCGAAAATTTACTCTGTGCACAGGTATCTCTAGTATCCCTTTTGCAGGTCCAAATTTGACTTCCTCATGGCCCAGTAGAAAAGGGATCAATACGATTTGGTGTGACAGTTAATTTGAATATGAAAATAAACTTGAATATAGGTGCATATCACTTTAGGCAAATATATGCTTGAATTCATAAAAATATTTATTTTATTAAAATATTTCCTACATGGGTCCTTTGAACAGAGAGCTTTCAATATGATTCACTTTACAGGCATTTTCAGTATTTCACTGTGTAAAGAGAATTACACCTGAACATCTTGATTAATTTAGCAGTCTAATACTGCCAAAGTAATAGAACAAGATTTTCATGTAGAACAATTTTCATTCTTTGAAACTCTATTCTTCTTTGAGTTTCATAGGTTTTACATCTGTTTAACAGTGAATTCACACTTACATTTGAACAGAATTTAAAATGGAATGAGCAGAAATACTCTTAATGCAGTAGCCATAAAAAGGCAGTTGTATTATTACTCACAGATATTGCATAGTTACCATGATAATCTAAGGACTATATGCTTCCTCTGAGCTTTTAAAAGACAGGATGAACAGCTAGCCTTCTGGGTTAAGTATAGTCTTGTCTCTAGACAGGGGAATGTTGAGGTGGTTCTCAAGATCATATTCAGCCTTGTGATTACTGTAGCAACAGTTATTAAAAAAACACAGAAGCTATGCCCTTTATAAGCCTTGATATATAATTTGGAATTTTGATAAAGATGGGTATCAAACATGTTTCATCTACTTAAATGATTTACTTTTAAAGGTCAATATAGGACTACACTAAGTGTTAATGAAAATAGTGTATAATCAGAATATGATCAATTAACTGCTGACTTTCCACAATAGTTCTTTAAAATCTAGAATATACATTGCTATGTGAAGAAATTAGAGCGATGTCTGTGTTACCTAGCGTGGGTGTTATGAACTAATCAGCATTTTTCACTAAAAAATATTTGGTTAGCGATGGGGTAACTTGTTCTGAAGGAGACTGTGACTTTTGAGTGATGACAGTCTTACAGAGATCCTTCACCACCACATAAATACATGGCCCTCTCCTCCAACTCTATTGCCTCCTCATACTCACAAGTACATTTGTGTATACCATAGTGCAAAGCTAGATTAAGTGTTATGACAGTAGACATAAATTTGCACTTAACTCGATTAGCTAGAAAAGTCTGCATGAATTTTAGACTTAAGAAGGAAATATTAAGTACAAGGAAGATCACAAATAATGATGCTTTTAGTATATGTTTATTCTAACATGGAATGTCTAGTGACAGATCCTTTCTTTTTGGGAGACTAAATATCCTTCCTCAAAGCCTAAGGAATCTTATTAAATATCAAGAACCCAACTGAAATGACAAATTTCAAGTTTCATTAAATGACACCACCACCAGCAAATTATTAAGCTATTTTACAATATGTAGCTATTTTACTATGTATTCTAACCATGCGTTGACTCTGTCTATTTTGGTATAAAGTCTGTTATATTAGATACAGGTCACATTTCTGGCATTCTACAAGTGGAAATAATTTATAAGGTCTATAACACTTCAAAATGGTGTGCCTGATCATTGGTGCAACACAGATGAGGTCCAAACTAACATGTCCAGGTATAACAAATACATTGCTATGCGGTAATTTCCAATGTGTGTCCACTACCCCAAGTAATAGGGGAGCTATATTTCTGAGTTAATATGTGTCATAAATTAGGTGGTAACCATTTGTTCCTTCAAAAGTAATATTTTCCATCTGCTGACAAACAACTTATGAATACAAACAACAGATTTCCCAAATGCCTGTTTAAAAGTTTCAGTACAGTATTTGTTGTGTCATTTTACCTCACCTATAAAATTGTTCTCTGAAGTTTCCTGTTGCAGCAAGAAAGGCAAAACTGGAGGTACCATCCTATCAGCGTGTGTGTCTCTGTGTGTGTATGCTAGAGAGTGAGAGAGAGTGAGAGACAGAGGAAGAGAGAGAGAGGAAAAGAGACAGAACTAGTTTTCTTCTTTTCTGTGTCCATTTATCTTTAATTCTTTTCCTTGGCTTGGTTCTTAACTCCCTGGAAACCGTGACTTCCCTTCACTTGCCTTCCTGTCTCTTGGGTCCAGTTTAGGCATTCAGCTTTCAGCCATGTACACAACCTTCGCTGGTTATTGGTCTTATAGTGGGGCTTGTCTATATCCCCTTCTCGCCTACCAATATGTGAGTTGCACCTCCTTGATTGCCTGAGGACAGTTCTGACTCTAGGCATAGCCATGTATCCATGGAGTCTACCATAACTCCGTCCTGATCAGCAAAAGGTGGCAGTCATTTAGTCCTATAAAGACTTTTGAAGGATGAAAAAATGTAAAAGCTTGAAAAATCATTAGCATACTCTCTCTGAAAAAGCAAGAAAAACATAGTCTTCCCATAGCCTTCAACCGTACGCATGACTGTATGTATGGTTGGGAGAACCCTGAAGGTTTGCTTTCTTGCAAGCCTTGTGGCTGATGTAATCTTCAGCAAACTTTTCTCATGACAACTGGAATAATATTGCAAATATAAAGGAAGCGGGCAAGCATATAATTGGTGCAAACTTGCTGATATATATTTCTATTCTCTGGTCCTGTGCTCTTTACAGGCATCCTCTTATCTCACCCATATAACCGTCCTGGGATGCACATTTCAGGTTATTCTTGCTAATAAGGAAACAGGCTCATAGAGTTTGTGTGACATATCTAAAGTCACAGTTAGTAAGTGACAGCTCATGAGTTCCAACTCAGGTCTGGATTTCTATCCACATATCTTTTCCATTACATTAAAGCTGGTTCTGAGGATGCAAAACAAAAGCTTAAACAAAGCAAACAATAACAACAAAACTAACTTACAGATACTTAAAAGTGCCTAAGATATGAACAATTTAGTACTTTTTCAGGAAGACTATTCCAAAGATGCACCTGTCAAAAGGATTGTTTGATATCACATTTAATTCACTGTCTGTGAAAGCATGTTTTAGGTTTTCCTGTATTTCAAGATAACAGGCTACTATTCAAATAATTCTTTCTTTTTATGTCAAGTTCCTGGCAAGAAGCTACACTCAGCTGCTGCTGCATTCGTCAAAGGACTAGTGGTTACAACAAGGTTTCTGAACAATGGGACTCTTTATTTTTTTTAAAACTTGTATCACTGCTTCTATCCAGTGAGGTAAAATTGGCTCACTCTTAAGGTATCAATATCCCACAGAATACTCTCAGAGCTCAGCATGCAAAGAAACACTTTGGGGTTGAATTGTCTGAGTTTGGCCTACATAAGACTCAACGAAGTTGACTTTCTTAGTCATAACAAGAGTTTATTTTAAGAAAAAATAATCCTTGAGTTGGGCTAATTTGGTACTTTTATTCCTGAGATATTTTTATTAAGGAAGATAGTAAACTTGGCCTTTTCCTCTGCCCATTATACCATCAGCTGTGTTTGAAGTAGAATTTAATGTTTTTACTGAGGGTCTACCTTCAGAGAGCAGCTTTCATCACCAGGCTGGAGTCCTCGTTCAGCAGTTTTGGAGCAGTCAGGGCGAGGCCTTCCTGCTCCCACAGTCCCATTAATAAACAGAGATCTGGCTCTGCAGCCACCGGCTACGGCTCCCAGCGCAGCCACCCATTCCAGCGCAGCAGTAAATCAGCCCTGCGTGTTTTCGTAATTTTAGGTTTGGTCTGACTTAATCCATCTAATAGGAAAAACATCTGGTCTAGTTTTACTTTTAATCTGTTCTTTACATCAGGAACTTTATCGCCCTGGGACCAGTAGTAACAAGAGGTTGGTTCTTGTACCTGGGCATGACTATGCGTGGGCCAATGCCTAATAAGGGCCTGCTTTCCATTTATGCTTTCCAGTCCTTTATCGGCCTTAATTTACAACAAAGCATTGACATCACAATCAGCTTGGGGTTGTAAATTCCCCAATTAGTGAAAAGTCTATGTTGTGACACATTTTGGGTCAAGGGGAGCTGGGTATATCTGTGGGGAGGTTTAAGATTATTTTTCACTATTAAATTTGCAAAGATCTGGATATTTAACAGCCTTTTCTATTAATAATACATATTCTACAGCATAGTATTTGAGTTCAGTTTTACCTTTATGTGGTTGTATTAAAGCGTACAAAGCATTATTTTAAAAGATGTATGGAAATAGCTTAGAGGAAATCATAAAATCTTGTCATATGGAGTCAGTTTCGTTTTAGTTTGTCTTGGGCATGCAAGATAGCATAGACTGTTTAATCCTTTAGGAAAGGGCCATAAACTGACTCTACTTTAACATTTTTGACTACAGTTGGAAGTAGTTTGGGTTTTAGAAATCCTTTCAATGAAAAGAGGCCAGTCATTTGGTTTCCCAAACAGCATTCTCCACCTTTTCTCTTGACATTCGTCTCCGACTGTTTTTCCTCTTCCAGCTCTCCTTCTCCCTGATGCCCTCCCTTCCAGAGTACTTTCTCTCTCTTGTTTTTGAGAGAGCTTTTGGTCTAGTCCAAAGATATATTTTCTGAGTGAGGTGAGATCAATTGTTGCAAAAGTGTCTCGCTTTCCACTCAGCGTTCTACTTCTCCGAAGTGGTTAGGAAATCATGGACAACATGAGGTAACAGGGGACGTTATAGGAATTAACTTCAAATAGCCCCAGGCCTAAAAGCTCTTCCCAAATCTACAGTATGTTAGGGGACTTTAGCTCCCCAAAGTAATGTAGCTGTTTATGCACTCCTGCCTCTGAATTCCTTTTAACTGGGGCCTGAGGAGGAGTGCATAAGCAATATTACTTCAGCAAGCAGGAATTAATTATTGAAATCAATTATTGTGTCTTTCCGATGACTGCAGTCAGTCCTCAGTGAGTGGATATAAAAAAATACTTGTCTCAATGGTTGTCTCTGTGAAAAGAGATTGAAATAAATGAAAAAGAAAAGGGACTGACTTTTGACTTGGTTCCATTTCATCTCTTAGGATTTCTAAAAAAATTTACTAGTTGGGAGTTAAAGAAAGAAAATATTTTAACTCTTTAATTCCATGGATGAAGACTTGTTTCCCACATAGTGAAATGCTTTTTCTCATAATGCACAGTTTGTGGAATTTCTGACATGGGTAACTGTTAAAACTGATTTAAAAGTGGCTCTAGTCTTACCCTTGTTGGTTCTGACTGAAGGCTAAACCAGCATCTCTTGAATATGCTGCCTGTGTTCTTTGCCTCTTATCTTTGCCAGGAATGGCCTCTTCCATTCTCATTTTTTTATATTGGAAATATTGAAGATATACTTGGCAGGCACTTTCTAATGGGAAAGGTAGAAAGACACACAAATCATTAATAGACCTTTCAATGTACAGGAATCATGATGGTAAACATTCAAAGGGAGTATTTTGTGCGTGGGCCTTTCTGGGAACCGCCAGTCACCTTATGAGTAAGAACAGTTAAATAGAAACACACTTCTATAATTTCAAGTTGGACCATCAACTTTTTAAAATCGGAGATGACATGAACTTACCATCTCTGAGAAATACTGATTTATAAGAGCTTTTCTAATTGGAGATATTATATGTCTTAGTAAGTTCAAGTTGCCATAATAAAATCTCATAAACTGGGTGGCTTATACACAACAGAAAGTTATTAACTATAGTCCTGGAGGCTGGGAAGTTCAAGAAGAAGATGTCAGTAGATTCAATGTCCTGGGATGGCCCATTCCTTATAGATGCACCTTCTTACTGTGTCGTCACAGTAAGGAGTGAGGGTCTCTCCGAGATTTCACTTATAGGCCACTCATCTCATTCATAAGGGCTCGGTCATGACCTAATCACCTTGCCAAGGCCCCACCTCCTAATACCATAACATCAAGGGTTAGGATTTCAACATAGGAATTTTGGGAAGACACAAACATTCAGTCCACAGCACATGATTCTTAGAAAAGAAAGACAGAGCCCAAGACCAAAATATACACTTATTCCCCTATGAAAATCTGCCACTCGATGGCAGACAAAATTTGAGACCCCCAACAAGCTCGAGACCCTACAGACACCTGAAACTACAAGATAAAGGGAGTGTTTCTGTGGCAAACGTTACGAAAAAGGGAAAGATTTTTTCCTGAGACTAGAAAACATTCCCCTGGACCGGGAGAAGGAGAAGAGATACAGATTCATGATGAGAGTGGAGAGCGCAGTAAGCTCTTGAGAAAGGGGCGCTACAGCCTGCACAGTTGGCATGACCCCAAAGAGGGAATGGCTGAAACATGCAAGCAGGCAGCCTCATAGAAATGCACAGGAAAGGCCTTGCAAGCAGGCCACTGATCCAGGGAGCTGGGTGGACAGGAACAAGAGACAAGTCACCCACAAACTGTGACTACCAGCCATAGCTCCCTTCCTACTCACAAGGTCTTTTCAAAATACCCTGCCCTGTACAAATCTCTTGGAACACTAACTAACCTTGAGGAAGAAGAGGGGAGGCCTCCCCAGATAGGAAGATTAAATCTTCTGCTAACTAGACAGAATCAAGGCTAAAGGTTGAAAGAGAAATGAAGTTGGCTTATGGAGAAATAAGATAATGTCTATTTCTTATACCTGGAATTTTTGGACTATGATTCCTACCTGTTGTAAATTCTGTCCTTCATTCATATCCATTCAAATTGTCCCCAAATCTCTGCAGCTCTGGACCATTCTATGACTTGTCTCCTTTCGGCTGTCCACAGGGTACCACTTCTTTTGCAGCTTGCTATTAGTAGAGACTGTGGCACCTGAAAATTATTGCTATGTAATCTAGATTCTTAATAGAAATTCCAGGAAGCTCAGTTCTGGGCAGCGTATGTGAACTGAAGGGAAATAAATATTCTTTTTGTAGGTCAAGAGGAGGAGTCATGAGTAATTTAATATTGGCATCCCCCCTCCTCTCTAGCTCTCTCTGGAACCAGTGACAATGATTAGGAATGGGTCTCTGTCTCTTCCCGTAGAACTGACATGGAAATATCTGACTTCCCATTCTTTCCTCTCTAGCTGTGTAGTTACTGAGTGGACATCTCTTTTCCTGCTTTCTCTTTTATACCTCAGTTATTAGCTCGTGTAGTGAAATGAATAGATTGAACAGATATTTAATAACTTCTACGATCTAAGATACTGCTCATGTCCTTGCCCTAGAAGTGGTAGATATAATAATATAAAATAGTGAATAGAGCAGAATAGAGGCTGAGTGAAGGGGGAAGTTGAGTGATCTGTATGGACTGAGTTGGGAAATAAACTTCAGCAAAGCCACTGCTGGAACTTTGGTTTTAGCGGGTGGCAAGAGGCCAGATATCAAGGCTAGAACTCACAGCAAGTTAAAATTTCTAGAGCTGGAAATATGAATTCTTATGTATGAAATTATTCCATCAATTGCCATGGTTTCATTTTATTATACGAATATTTTTTGAAAACTGCCTACTAAAACAAAACAAAATAAAATTAATGCTAACATATTCTTCATTACAAAAGACCATGAGAAGTGTATCTTTTTCTTGTGTTTGGCCATTCCAGCACTCACTTGATATCTTGTTCAGATTCTTTAGAAGCAGAGCCTGAGATAAGAATTTGAGTGTATATTGTTTGCTAAGTGAATAGTCTCCAGAGAAAGGTAGAGAAGAATTAGGATATGGTAGGAAAAGGATCTAAGCAAGGATGTTTCTGGTTTCAACCTGATTGCACAGGGAATACTGGAGCAAATATTGTGCCATAGATAGAGCCTCTTATAATTAGGTAAGGATTTGGCCTATTGTACCTCCATGTGAGTCACTTATTGGCTGTAAGCTGTTCATTCCACCTTGTGTCTTGTGTGTGTGTGTATGTGTGTGCACACACACATGTATATGTAAGATTTTCCTGATAAGGTGGCTGGGAATGTCAAGGTTAATCCTCCAACATTCATGACAACTCACACTGACCCAGTCTCTGGTCAAGGCACCAGTGGCATTCAGCTTATTTGAGATTTTTCACTGTTGACATCTTTAATCACTAGCATTCCTCTGCATCAACAACAATCAAGCCGAGAGCCGAATCAGGAGTGAACTCCCATTCACAACTGCCATAAAAAGAATAAATACCTAGGAATACAGCTAACTGGGGAAGTGAAAGATCTCTACACGGGGAACTAATTTTTTTTTAATTCTAAATTTAAAATGTCTAATTTAAAATTAAACACATATTTTTAACTTCTTTGATAATTTTAACATCTTTCACATATAATGTATGAAATATGAAATTTCATATTCTAATACTTTGTTAGAGCTAATTCATTTATTCAATAAACTATTTTTCATAGGTGTTGGAGTTTGGAGTGCTGTTATACCATATGAGTATTAGCACATTCTAATGTTGTGTTACCTTATAGCAAAGGATGCTAGAAATAAGATACATATCTATAATATTTTAGGGATTCTTTCCCAATATTCATTCACCCCCAAATTATTAATAGGATATGTGCTTTCAAGAAATTATTTTAATTTATCCAAACTTTGCTAGAGAGTAAAGTAATAATCCTAATAAATAAAGTAATAGGAAAAATATTCAGGATAAAGTAGAACTGGCATTTAGAAAATAATAGAGTAGAGATAGTATTATAATATCTGGAACTTCCTTTTTACATTTGGAGATTAATACCAAGATTTATAAATTGCTCAGTAGCTTCAAATGTCTTATGAGAGTCATCACTGGGTACTTACCAATAGTTATGGAGAATATGCGTATTGGTGAAGTGAGTGGTTGTTTATTTATTAAAAGAACAAATCAGAATCACATTCCGTCTAGCAATCAGCATTAAGAAAGGAGGGGAAATATTGATTATAAGAGATTGTAAATCATTATGAATTCCTGACTTAGTTCTCTCACTATTCTCACTTTAATTGGCCATTTGGATTTATATAGGAAGGTACAAAGCTCTTGAGACTGAAATTTATCAGTTTTCCCTATCAATGATGACCACGTATATTAGATGTCTTTGTACATCAGATACTAAGAATTTAAACCTTTTGTAAATTTGCAGAAGAATTTATTCCACATTGTGAGGGTTAATGCTTCCTTACTGGCTGACTAGGAACCATTTGAAGAGTTTGAAACTTGTTATTTTCACATTGGTACTGTACATATGTCTCCAGAGTGTGGGAGCTTCATAAACAACACATTTTGATCTGAGCAGATGTACTGCATCTCTAGAGGTTAGGAAGTTCATTATTACAGACAGCCCACCTAACATCCATTTGGTAAGACTCCATTAGGTATATTAAAATACAATGCAAGATGTCTGAATGAAAAGTGTATTTGGTGAGCCGTGGGGTATTCACATGTCCTCCAGAATAGGAAAAGTTTAGTTTCAATAGCAGCGGCCACATTCAAGTGATATATATTTGTAATATTGACTACTATGTGGATACTACTGACAGCTTTTACTAGTTTCTAAAATAAATGTCTTCTAGCAGCATGTAATAGACATGATCTTATCCATTTTTATATTCCAGGGAGGGACTAATGTTATTGTCCTTATAGGGTAGAAAGGAAATATGGAAGCAGACAAGTGGGATACATGCTATTATATGCTTTTGATTCATGTTTCATCTACATGGTCACTTCTCTAGCAGAAGTGATTCCGTTCTTCCAGAAGAGAAGGAAAACTACTTTAGGATTAGCTGGACAGCAAATGGCATCCCTTAAAGCAAAGGACTTAAAGAGGAAATTATGAAATATATTAAATTTATCTCAAATGAAATATGACTTCTAGGATGGCGATCAATTTTTAGTTGAGAGGTAGTGAATGGAGGTTAAATCATGAATTCACACTTTCCCTTGTGATCCTCAAATCAGCACTCTTAAATTATCTTCTTTAAGGCTCAAAGTCACTTGTTGTTTTATGCTTCTTCCATGTCCTGGGTGCTAGCATATTAATGGTCTTTGCCATTTGTAGAGTAGCAAGCTGCCAGATCAATAAGCGTGCTTAGCTGCTTGCCATTAAAATTGATCTGTACTATCCTTCCGATTGACGTCATATCCAGCTGTAAATATCATCAAGTAAGCTGTCAACTCATTTTCATTATGAATGTTTTTCATCTCAAAAGATGGACTTCAGTTGGACAGCACATTAGGATTTTTCTTCATTACTTCTGACAGTTCCCCAATAACATCTAGAGTATCTTTAGAGGAAAATCAGGATTGGCCAGTAACTTTTAAAATAGAGGGGGAATTAATAACGGCAGCAACAACAACAAATACAAAAGACAACAAAAAAATCTTTGCAAGCCAGAATGTTAGAAATTAAAATGAAAATCGAAACAGCAAGGTTTGGATGTTCTCTTTCACATGTGAACCGGGCCCTGGAGATCTTTGTGAGTATATGGGTTTATGTAAAGAAAATTCTAGTGTTATACTTTTGAAGACACATTTCCAATGGATTTATCATTGGGACTTCAAAGGAGCATTTGTTTATGTGATCGTTGATCCAAACTTCCTGCTGAAGACTACAAAAGGTGGCAGGGAGGGTGGGATGGGAAGTGAGGGTTGAAAAATTGACTACTGGGTCTAATGTTCACTGTTCAGGTGAACACTAAAAGCCCAGACTTCACTGCTATGCAATATATGCATGTAGAAAATCTGCACTTGCATCCCCTAAATCTATAAACATAAAAATAATAAATAAAGTGCTATGCAAATAGTTTTTAAATTCTGAGAAAAATTCTCGGTCTGCAAGCCATCTTGGTGAGAGTACCTACCTGGATGTCCATCTAAGTGAAAATCTTAGAAAGGTCACACATTTTCTAATAGAATGTCACCCTTACTGCATTAGTTTGGTTTCTAAAAAATATTCTTCTGCTCTTGTCCAACAGTACAGAACACCATTTCTTAGCCTTTGTCTGCCATTCAGCTCCCATTGAAAATCTGAGAAGAGAAGCCATACTTATTGTAGATGATTTAAAACCGGTTCATTGCTGTAGGAATGCTAAAATGGTATAAACATAGTGCCATATATGTGTATATATGTACATATATAATGTATAAATAAACAAGGATAAAAAATACAAAAATGCACACAAAAATTGGTGAGCATTTTTTGATTTTCAAGCAACATGATTGTTACCTGTTTGTGTTAGTTATGTTTGCCATAGAATTATCATTATTCAATTACTTTTTATATTAGGATTCCATTTCACATGAAAGGTCATACAAGAAAACATTTGTATGATATTCATACCTAAATTTGTTGCAAAAATATTGAGGTTATAGTCTGTATCACTCTCTATATATTCTATGAAGCCTTGACTAAGATATATCTTTTAGAGTTCAATGTTAAACAAACTTTGCTTTTGGTGAGCTACCAGAATCTTCTTATTTATTGATAATGAGAATTGTTTTTTATTGATTATATTTCCCTTTAGCCTTGGATACCAGGGAACTCTGAGTTAAATATGAAATGATCAGATAGAAAATTAAATAGGCTATGATAGCGTATATGACCTGCATATATGCATTCTTGATTTTCTATTTTTATTACTACCACTTTATAAAATCTCCATTTAAGCTGTCTCAGATCCTTTGTGAAAAGAAACAGGATATAAGTAATTATACACAAAGTATTGTTTGTCAAAGTATCAGTTATACTGGCATAAAAACTTGTCAACTACCAATAAAAGTGAAAACCATGAATGATTCATTTCTAGCTAGTTTGTAGTCTCTTTGAGAGAAGGTAAAGAATTCATAGCACTAATAGTGAGACTTACACTTCTGTGAATGCCTAGTTAGTAACAGATGCTAGAAGATTTAATGTATGTTTGCTAATCTTCACGGCCACCTTGCAAATAGAGAAAGTGTGTCCCATTTTTTCTGAAGATCAGGGTGTTTGTGTAATTTATTTAAGGTCACCTACCTGGTAGGGGATTGAGCCACTGCTCAAATTCCCCATGGGAAGTAGAAAAGTAAACTCTGTGGAATATTTATTGCAGGGTCTGGTGCACTTTAAATTGTAGGAGTGGTAAGTTCTATGTTTTGTCTCTCTTTGTTTTCTTGGGTGCTAGTGGCTGGCAAACAGTAAATGCTAAAGAATATTTGATACATAATTGAAATAAGACATAGAACAAATGAGTAAATGAATTTTGAATAATATAAATAGCAGAACTCATAATATATAATTTGGTGAATAGTATTATATAATGTAATAATATCTAATCATTGGGAAATTATTTGCCTTTATGTTATTTGTATTGCTTGTATTATTATATTTAAAGTAATGAGTACTTTTTTCTTCACAAGCATTTCATAGGTGATTCTACATAAATCATTTCCCTGAATTTTCACAGATGATCTGTGAGGTTGACATCTAGGAAACTAGGCTCAGATATCATGAAGTAACTAACTGAAGATGATGAGTAGTGATGTTGGGATTTGAGTCCCTATCTAACTCTAGAGATTAGGATCATATGAAACTATGTCGATAAAGAATCTTTAGTTAATTACTGCCCTAATCCTAACAAGTGGGTTCTGCATTCTGCAAATTTACTCCATTAACCTCCAGCAACATGTCAACATAGTCGATAACATCTTCTTGAGATTTTTTTTTCTTTTTTCTTTTTTTTTTTTTGTGTGGTAGGATCTCACTCTGTCTCTCAGGCTGGAGTGCAGTGGTACAATCACAGCTCACTGCAACCTCGATCTCTCCAGTCTCAGATGATGCTCCCACCTCGGTCTCCCAAGTAACTGGGACTATAGGCATTTGTCACCATGCCTGGCTAGTGTGTGTGTGTGTGTGTGTGTGTGTGTGTGTGTGTGTGTGTGTATATATATATATATATATATATATTTTTTTTTTTTTTTTTTTGGTAGAAACAGGCTTTCACCATGTTGTCCAGGCTGGTCTCAAACTCCTGGGCTCAAGCAATCCTCCTACCTCAGCTCCCCAAATAACTGGGATTACAGGCATAAGCCGCTGTTCCTGGCTTTTCTTGAGTTTCTTTCTTCACTCGACTTTCACACCTTCTCTTAGGTTTCTTCCTACCTCACTGGTCAATCCTTCTGTCTCTTTTATTGATTCTTCCTCTTTCCCCCAAGGGGTAGAATGTTGGTGTGTCACAGTGCTTATACCTTGGTCCTCTTTACTCTCTTTCAATGCTCCCTGCCTTGGTGATCTCATCCAGTGTCATGCATCAAAAATCATTTTACCTCCAGACCCTAAATTTCTATATCTAGCCCAGATCTCTTTTCTAACCTCCAGATTCATAAAATCAAGAGTCCGCCCTATATTTCTACTTGGATATCTACTACGCATCTCAGACTCTCAAGTATCTAAATCTGAATAGCATTAACTTTCCTCCTAAAATTGCTCTCAGTTTTCCCCATCAGTTGAAGGCAATACCATCCTCCCAAGTACTGAGGCCAAAACCCTTGGTATCACCCTTGACTTGTCTCTCTCTCTTCCTCCCTCTTTCATATTCAATATCCACTACATTAGCAAATCCTGTTGGCTCTACTATCTAAATATAACTAGAATTGGATCACTGTACTAATTCTTATTGCCTTTGCTGCTACCCAGACTTGAGCCTCCATCATTTTTCTTTTGGATTATCACAGTACCCTTCTAACTGGTCTTTCTGCTTCTACCCTTTCCCGTTATGATCAGTAGAGTAACCATGTGATCCTTTTGAGACATAAGTAACATCACATAATAATATAACACCATATCAATTTTCTATTCAAAAACATTTAATCATTCTCTATTTCACTCAAGGAAAAGTCAGTCTTGACAGTGGTCTACAAGGCTTCACATATCCTGGCTCTTCATTTCCTCAGCCTCTTTGCTGGTCCTTGAATATGCAAGTCGGGTGTCCATTTTAAGGCTTTTCTCTGTCTCTTCTCTCTGGAATAAGAACATTCCAAATGTGACATTCTCCATGAGGCCGACCCTGATTGCCCTATTTAATATTGTACCTTTTCTCCTAATCCCCATAGCCTGATGTCCTTTTCCTTTTTATTTCCACAGAACTTATTTCTAATATGAAACATTACTTATTGTTTTTACTTTTATTTTTTGTTTTCTGTGTCAACCAACTAGAATATAAATTCCACAAGGTCAGAAATAATTGTCTGTTTTGTTTATCAACATATCCCAGGCTTCCAGAATGGTGCACAAGTCATAGTATGTGCACAATAAGTAGTCATTAAATTAAGAAACTTAATTCATATGTAAGAATTTATAGTGTCTTTTTGTGGTTACTACAGGCTTAGTGTGAACTGCTATAGGACAGATTGCAGCTGACTTTGTGTGAGTACAGGCAGTTATTCTATCTAGGCAGGGCCATATCATGGTCTGCCTTAAAGGTTAAGTCAGAGAATGCTGTGCTGTGATGCAGCATACTCATTTGGCCAGATAGTCCCTAAACGTGTGAAGTGCACATACAAGCGTGCCCTTTTCTCACCATCTCAAATTTCGGCACTCTGCTAATTAATTCTCTAATTAATTCCCTAATAAAGTGTAGCACTGTTTATTACAATTGGTTTCAACTTTTGTTTAGCAGAGGCAACAGCCTGTTTACAGACAAAATACTGCTGGTGTAAACAGGATTTTTCTTTTTAGCATTCATTTTCAATGCCTTGCCTCTGGAAAAGCATTGTGAAAAGTGAGGACTATCCGGAACATATATTTGTTAGAAATCAGAGCCTCATGCACATATGACTTTAATTTTCACTTTGTGATATTTTATCTCAATCCTAATAATTGACACATCATCTTTCTTTGTCCATTAGGAAGCCTACTAGTGATTTTCTCTTTTTTATAGACATAGAAATATTAAAGATATTCTCAATAAAAACATCACCCCATAGCACAAATATATGTTTTTATCATATTTTCCCACCTATGTCTATATTTTTCATAGTTGAATTCGTAAAGTTTAAATTTTTTTTCCAAACATAACCTTTTCTTGTTAGTCAACTATCCATTTTTCTCAGTTTGGAAGCATTGAGTTTCATAAACAATGGATTCCAGTAACTAGAGAGAAACCCAATAAAAAACAGGGTACAAGTCTCTCTATATAACAGAACTGTACTTCAATTTAATGTATTCATTTCCTCTCAAGCATTTGAGAGCATTTCCTCTTTAGCCATGAACGGAAAATAAAGTGACTAATTTGTGATGAGTGTTAAGAGTGTTAAATACTACAAATCATTTTTCCAGGTCTGTAGCATCAACTGGCAAAATCTTAGCATTATTTTTTTACAATTTTATAAAAATAGTAATTTTTAAGGAAAATGTTTGAATTTAATTAATTGCTTTTATTGTTATTACCTTGCTTTCTGAAAAACAACACGTACTCTCTTTTAATGAGTTGCTTAATTTTCTCCCGTCTTGATTAACAATTTAGATTGCCTTGGGTTTTCAATCTGTTTTGTGAGTTTAATCCCCCCTTCCCAAGTTCTATATTCATTTTCCTAGGTTGATTTGATTCATTTTCAATTAATTAATTTGCAATTAATTAATTAATCCCCCCTTGACAACTGCCTTAGTGGCATCACAACTCATATTAATGGTGTAGTGCCTGTTCTAATTAAAATCAATATGTAGTTCCTAATGACATAGTCTTATCTACTAGAAATAGTGAAACACTAGATAGAATATATTCTCTTTTTAGACCAAAGTCCATATGACCATTTGATAGTACAATTGCCATAAAAATACTTATTTTGTATCTTATAATATGACTAAGATTCTTTATATACCAGTTACTATAAATCCTAGTAACCAACACATTAATTAGAAATTAAAACAACTTCATTCTTTCAATCAGATAAGTCATTCTCTTTCCATACGTGTTATCCACTTTAGATTTCAGGGATATAGAATACATTTATTCAAATGTTGTCTAATTCATTAGACTTCACCATAATATAAATTCTAAATTTGTTGCAATTATTGGTAAATTTGTAGAGTAAGGGTTTCATCTTAACAGACTTTTTACTTCCATTTGTAAATTTGACACTGACTTGAAATAACATATTAGGAGAAGACAATATTACTTTTGTATTTGTCCCTGCTGGAGCAGCACTGATAAAATTTTATAGTGGTTTGGTAAAGGACTAAGTTACAATCCCCTCCCAGTTAACAAACTCTCCATTTGTTATAGTATGTTATGGCAGAGAAAGCAGAGAGTTAATGTGACATTAGTTGAAACTTGGCATGCAATTTTGTATAGTGTGGGCTTTGTCCAAATAAAAGTGGTGATATAATTCTAAAAAGATGTTTAGGATCATATGCATTAAGCTGAAGAGAAGCTATGACTTCTTGAGACAACTGAAAGGTCTAAAAAGTGCTCTCAGTGGTCCTGTTTTCTGAAAACAGGTTTGTTTGTTTCTCTGACCTACTTTCTTTGGTCAGCCTTATTTCTTCTTTTTCTCTTTGACTATGCATCAAAATACAAAAATCAAAATTAATATTAAATCAGTCCTTAATCGGTGCAAAGCTCTATTTTGAAAGGCATGTGAAATCTGAAGAAGTCCCTGCTCTGAAGGAGCTAACACCTCTGTTTACTTCTCAATGTCTGTTTCTCCCTTCTAACCAGAGATCAATGGTCCATTTTGACTTTTAAAGTGCCCTAGTTTTCTTGCTTTTATTTCATTTGGATCCTGTCATTTAGCCTTCTTCTTCAATTTTTTTTTCTTATTTCATCTGTATTAGCTCTTGTCACAATATTTTGCTCCCAAATTTAGGTTATTTTAAACAATTTAAGTGCTGCAGTTTATTCTCTTTAATGAACTGTTGAGCAACATAACCCTTGTCTCATATATAGAGTAGTTAAGTTATCTCTTATGTGGAATAAGTGAAAGCTTACTTCAATACAAAAGCAAAACAAACACACACTAATTCTGTAATACATCTATGAGATGCAATTCAAATTATTTATCCCTTGAGAACCACTGGTTATACAATATAGAGAAAAGCACCTTTCAAGAGAGTAACCTACCATAGACATTTCTCCTTATCAATGGCAATATTAATCTTCGTTGAAGCCTACATGGAGGGCAATTCTCCTAGTAAATCTGATGACTAGGGTAGTTTGTACATTCAATGACATGTACTAAAACAGCAAATCAACTTTTTAGGTTTAGAAGACTCTTGGGCTTTCTTTTTTTAATCAGACTATTGATTATCTTGCCCAATTGCTGCTACCACCAAACAGAGTCATACAATTCTGGCATATACTATTTATTATCAAAACTAGCTACTAACATTGATGTTTCCCTTGTATACTCTGAAACACTCTGAGAGCTATTTTGAGTTGCCGAGAGTGGTCATAGAGATCACTGATCTGGCATTATCCTATATGATAAAAGCAATATTCATAAGCTAATGTGGCTGTTCCTTTTTCTTCTTGTTTTACTTAGTTCCATAAAAAATAATGTTTTACATTTTAGAGACTTAAAAATGGATGGACAGTGTAAACAATTCAAGAAACATAAAATTGCATATTGCATTGAGTTGTACATGAGGTGCCTCCCACCCTTAGTTCTTCTTCCCAAAGGCAACCACAACCGTTGTTCTTAGTTTCTTACATGCCCATCCATATTCATAACACAGACTTTTATATATCTACACTTACATCTGTATCTATCTCCATCATTTGTTCAGAAATACATATAGTCACAGATTTTATATGTTACATTATTCCTAAATGAATTTTGTACACTAAAAAAGTATTTGTTGAAGAATTTCAACTAATTGATGTATATATTCCTTCCTCAAGAATGTAGAACATAAACTCCCACTGTACGTGTGGACTGCTCATAGGGACTCTGTTGTAAAGAGCACAGTATGGAAAAGCATCTCACATCTGAATGTATTATAGAGTTTTATGTTTCATGAGTAAATATATTTACTCTGTCCATCTATTTCTTAAGTCTTTAAAATATAAAACATTTTTACTTATGGGACCAGGGGAAAACAGCTTAAAAAAGGAAGATTTATATTGGCTTATGCATATTGTTTTTATGAGATAGGACAGTCAATATACAGTAGAGAAAACTGAGACATACTACCTCAGGCAGGTGATCAAATGTGATGAGTCCTGTTGATAAGTCATCAGTGATCACATTCATAACTAATACCCTTGATATCATGTGATGAAAATAGCAATTTACCTCTGTGCTCTTCCTCCCCAAATCTCTCCAAACCCTTGTCTAGCTATGAGACAAACATCAGACAAACCTAAATTAAAGGACATGGTACAGAATGTTTGACCTGCACCCCTAAAAATGCCAAGGTAATCAAAACACAAGAGAAGTTGGGGAAACTGTCACAATCTAGAGGAGCCTAAGTAGGCTTTATGACTAAATGTAAGGTCGTCTCCTGGATGGGATTCTAGAGCCATAAAAGAACATTTGGAAAAAACAAGGATGTCTAAATGAAGAATAGACTTTAGTTATTAATAATGTATTACCATTCATATTAGTTGTGACAAAGTTCTATAGTAATTTGGGTATGAAGTATATGGGAACTCTGTAACATGGTTGCTTTTTTTTTCTGTAGTTCCAAATTATTCTAAGATAAAGTTTATCAGATGTTTTTTAAAAAGTATCCTTTGTGTATGACTGTATATGGGACAGAATAATTTGACCTCAAATCAACAATACAAAATAGCTTACAATAAGCTGCAAGTGTGGGATGTGTAACTGTTGCACTAACATCACCTAACACGTCCAGGATGAGGGAGAAGAGGTTTCTGAACAGCAGTGCAGAATTTATCATGCTGATCAGACAGGGACAGAGGTGGCCCTGGAAACCAGACCTGCCCAAGGAACCTGCAGAAGTTGGAGGATGCACAGTGTGGCAGGTGGAAAATAGAACCCGGAGAGAGGAAAAGCATCAGGATTGGGGGTGCTCAGCAAGAAATAACTTAGAAGTTTTTTAAGTGAGTAGAAGAGGACATAGAAGCAATAGAAATGTCAACCTGTGGACCATTTTCCATGACTACCTGTTTTCATGTTTCTGAGCCCTTATAAATGCTGCTCCTTCTCCTAGAACACCCTTCTTTTCCCTTTTCATGAACTCTCTTTCTTTCTTTACAATTCAGTTCTGATATTATCTCTTTGGGGAATGGTTCCTAAATCTCCCAGTTAAGCTATGTGCCCCTCCAATGTCTCTCTCTGATTCTCTGAACTTCCTATCTACTAGAGCAACAGCTTTGTTGATCTGAACTATCTGTTCAGGTCTGTTTTTTTTTTTTTTTTTTTGAGACGGAGTCTCGCTCTGTCGCCCAGGCTGGAGTGCAGTGGCCAGATCTCAGCTCACTGCAAGCTCCGCCTCCCGGGTTCCCGCTATTCTCCTGCCTCAGCCTCCCGAGTAGCTGGGACCACAGGCGCCGCCACCTCGCCCGGCTAATTTTTTGTGTTTTTAGTAGAGACGGGGTTTCGCCGTGTTAGCCAGGATGGTCTCGATCTCCTGACCTTGTGATCCGCCCGTCTCGGCCTCCCAAAGTGCTGGGATTACAGGCTTGAGCCACCGCGCCCGGCCAGGTCTGTTTATCTGTGTGTCTTCTGCACTAATTTGTGAATTCCTTGCTGACATGGACTCTGCCTTTTTTTATTTGAAGCTCAGTGTGCTCCATATGTGGTGCAATGTGCAGTTACAGTAAACACTCTTTGTGCTTGTAGAATAGAGAGACTGGAAAAATGACACAGGACACCCATCTTGGAGCCATTCAAGTATATGACAGGTTATCAACAGAGAAGGACCTAGACTCTAATATTTTGTGATTCAGTACAGATACCATGGGCCATGAGGCAATTCTCAATTAATACCTTGCATTATTCAGATCCTAACACTTGACCTACACACAATCTGCAAACACACAGCCAAAAGCAGATCTTAGGGAATTGAAAGAAACTAATGACACAAAGATGACAAATTGTAGGAAAATAAGACTTCAGGAAAACTTTATGGAGATTCCTCAAGGAATTAAAAGTAGAACTGCCATTACATCCAGGAATCCAACTACTGGGTATCTATCTACCCAAAGGAAAAGAAATAATTTTATCAAAAAGAAACTGTATTCCTATACTCACATGTTTATCACAGCACTGTTCACAATAGCAAAGTCATGGAATCAGCCTGTGTTCATCAACAGTGGGTTGGATAAAGAGAATGTGGTGTGTGTTTGTGTGTGTGTGTGTGTATATCTACATACACCATGGAATACTACACATCCATAAAAAGAATGAAATTATGTCATTAGCAGCTACATGGATAAAGCTGGAGGCCATTATCCTAAGTAAAATAACTCAGAAACAGAAAATCAAATACTGCACATTCTTACTTACAAGTGGGAGTCAAACACTGAGTATACATGGACGTAAAGATGGAGACAACAGACAGTAGGGACTCCAAAAGCAGGGAGGGCAAGAAGTTGGGAAAACTACCTATTGAGTTCTATGTTCGCTATGTGGGTGATGGGCCCTCTAGAAGCTCAAATCCCAGTATTTTGCATTATACCCATGTAACAAACCTGCACATACACCCCTTCCCTTGAATCTATAATTTGTAAAAGGCTTCAGAAGAAAAGATTAAGGAAGTTGGTACTTTGTTTCTTTAGAAGTCTAGAGGAGAAGACAATTTTATAAAAATCTAGGCTAGGTAAGGAATTTCCATCTGTCCTGAAAACAGAAGAGAAAATGAACTCAAGCTTGTCTACATGGAAAAATTATCCATCAGTTACAACTGCTTATCTTTAGGATACATTTAGGGAAGTGGTCATACAACTATATTCAGGATAGATTTGTATCTACTGGGGTTAGTTCTTGCTTAATCCTGTTATGAAGTTAAGTCAGGGAGCTAAATGACTGCTGCAAACTGCTTTGTCCAGGCCTAAGATTCAATGATTCCATTGGTGAGAGTCCATTTCTACTTATAACATCCATCCTGGAGATGTGTGATTCTGAAAGTAAACTTCAAGATAAAGCATTACAGTTTGGATCTTCCCAAATGATCACCTCTAAGTTGTTCTACACGCTTGAGCCTCTGATGGTCATGAATCACTGCTAATCTCTTAGAAACATATTTCTCCAGATAACACCCGTTCCTCTCAGAATACAAAGTGGAGAGGATTGCATTTCTTTTATGCTTCTGCTGAGAATAAATGTAGACATTTCCTTGAGACAGAAAAAGTTAAGATCACTTGGGGTTGATATCTGGCTCACAAACAAGCAGTTCTTTGTGTATAAACCCAACTGACCCAAAGCAGCATATGGCTTGTACCTTGGGGTAATTGTGTGTTAAGTCAAAACTTCCCATATTTTTCCTTAACTCACATTTGCCAGTCACCACTAAACCGAACAAAATCTATCTCCTTTGACAGCCTGGTAACTTATTCTTTGATGATAATTTATAGCAATCTCTGAAGATATGATACATAATAATGTTAATACTATAAGAATATTTATCCTGGGTGTTATTTAACTAGTTATGAAAGCACTTGAAGTTTTACAACAGCCAAATAAATTCTGTTATTATGCCATTTCAAGGACTGTGAAGTCTGTTCTAAGTAACAGCAGAAGGGGAGCCCCCCTTCGTTTTTCCTGTTTATTTCTGCATTTAAATATCTTGAAGAAAAAGCAATTCAGACAACCTAAAAACAAAAGGCAAGACGAGCACATTCTCATTTCCTTTTGACCTTGTAGTTCTGATATGCAAGTAGCAAATTGTCACTTGAAAAATAAACCTTCACAACTACCAACCCCCCACCTTTTATAAGAAAAAAAAAAAGCCCGAGGCAAACATACTCAACTATTCTAGGAAAAATTTAAAATATGTATGCAGCCATAGGGAATTCCAGTATTTGAGTGGAAATACGCAGTTCCAACTGCAAGCTGCTGTTAGGGTTACTGTGCTCTGACCACTTAGGCTGAAAGTGAAAGAGGCATTAATTAAGTAATAACGATCAAGGTATGGGGCATTTCCTGGGGATTAATGACCAGCTGGGGGAGTTGATAGCCCACAGTGCAGCCAAGGGCCATTAACCCCAGCTGGTCATCAATTCCTGGGCCCTGTGTTATAGTCATTATTGCTATCATAAGCCAAAAATGAAAAGCAAATGGGTCTATGGATTACTTTTATGGATGATGCAGTTTCAATTGGTATCTACAGGGCATTCCTGGAGAATGGATGCTCCGTCCCTGAGCCAATCAGGTGCTTCGACATTCCATTCTACTTAGGCTGCTGCCTGGGAGGAATGGAGGGTGAAGGAGGTAGGCAGCCAACGGTTGAAAAGTTTCAGGTCTCTGTTGACACTTGAGAGCTATCGAAACCATAAAGATCACACGGAGGAAGATTCGGGGAAAGAACAGACAATGTGCTATATAGTTAGGTGGGTGTGTTTTCCTGTGGATGCCCTAGTTTAGTGCCTTTTACTGTGAAGTGGAGAAAAATCATTGGATGGTAATGAGCCTCCTAGAAGACAGAAAGTGCCAATTTGCAGGAGGAGAGAGGGAGATGAAAGGACGGTGTACTCTACTGAAAAAAGAAAAAAACATACATTAAAAATAAGGAATACTGAGGGACTGTCAGCCTACAGTGATCAGGTTGGACAGATAGAAATTAATTATATTTGGTTTAAGAAGCTGCTTCTGCAGCCTTGGTCAATTTTAGAAAGCACATTAGAAGATATCTCAAACTGACTTTCCAATTACCATGGATGACAGCAAAGTGCGTTGAAACAAAACTCATTTTAAATGGGTAAATGCATTCAATGCTGACTGACAATATATTCAAAATTCATAAATTTCGGCCCTGGTCAAGTTACGATGAAGGAGATTCTGAGGAGAGTTGACCTCTGCTAAAGAAGAATAGTATTAATAGGAGCCCTCCCCCGTCAAATTAATAATCTCAAATGCAGTGGGACAGTGTATATCTATGCACACGTCAGAGGATGCTGGGAGCAAAGAAATATTAAATTGAAAAATGATTTTGTACCAGAATTTTAATTGTAGAAAAAAATTGATAGAAAACAATATCTAAATCCAGCTTTTCTTAGTACTTCACAGTGACTTAGAGATGAATTTTCTAATAGTGGGTTGTAAAATGTGAAGAAATTGAGCTTCAGGTAGTTATTTTCTACTATAAACAAGCCTTTGAAATCAGACTTTTTTTGGTGGAAGGAGCTATTTGCAAAACAAAACAAAGTACACTGTGTGTTTGTGTGTATACACACTCTCATAGAGTTAAAGCTGGGTTCAAGACACACTAATCAAAGCCAATGACAAAATAATAAATAGAACTGTAGTGTTTCTGTGGCTCAAGGGTGAATGTTAAAGCATATTTTATTAAATACAAATGGCATCACTGGCATAAGTTTTTTGTGGTTGTGTTTTTATCAGCACCATTTAAAAAAAATCTGTGATGACAAAACATTTAAGGGAAGGAAGGTGATTCATTCTGTTGATGGACATTGTCTTACTTTATCGACTGTTGCTATGAAGGAATGCCTGAGGTTGGGTAATTTATAAAGAAAGAGATTTATTTTGTTCATAGTTTTGCAGACTGTACAAGAAGTATGGCATACACATCTGTGTCTGGTGAGGGCTTCAGGCTGCTTCCACTCATGGTGGAAAGTGAAGCAGAGCCCACAACTGCACAGATCATATGGCAAGAGAAGAAGCAAGTGAGAGAGGGGAGGTGCCACGGTCTTTTTAACAACCAGCTCCAGGGCAACCTCTTGCGGGAACTAATGGAGTAAGAACTTACCAACCTTCTGTCCTCCAGGGAGGGCATCAGTCTATTCATGAGAGATCTGCACCGATGATCAAAACGCTTTCACCTCTGACATTGGGGATCCAATTTCAACATGAGATTTGGAGGGTCAAACAAACCAAGCTATAGCAGACATCATTTTAAGCTCAAAACATACAGTATAATCTGGATTTGGTTATGTTTCTTTGACTCCTCATTATGCAGAGAAGAATCAGCCTATGGGTGGCAATCCCTGAATGTTTCAACTTCTCCTCAATTCCTCTGGTATTATTCTTAAATGTTTCCTGATCATTAAGATGGATAAGAGAAATTTAAAAAGTAATATGTTTGCATTCTCCACCTACAATCCAGTAGTATGAGAGATGGAAGCAAAACAAATCATGTTGAGTTAATTATTTTTAACTTCATCTTTCATCACTTTCAAAACCTTGTCCGCTCTCAGGGTTTCAGATACACATCCAAGTGGATGACTTCCAAATCTCCATTTTCAGCTCTGATCTCTCACCCAAACTTTCATCTTGAATTTACAATAGGCTTTGAGACCTTTGTAACTTACGGTCCTGCCAACTCCTGATATTCAATAGCCCCCAAGCTAGAATCAGCACATTTCCACTCATTTCTCTCCTTTATTCAAAAATCACACTCTGTTTCTGGAATTACATTTTCTGCATTGACTCAGGCTAAAGACCTTGAAATGATCCTTGATTCTGCCTTTACATCAATCTGCATAACTAGATCGTCACTGGGTTCTAACATGCTTTCATGTGCAGAGCATGGCACATTTTTCTTCAGGCTTCTTTCTTCATCTTATCCTCACTATCTCCATTGTCACCAGATGAGTGGAATGATGTACACATGAGGGAGCTGGCTGAGGTGTCCTCTTCAACGTTTCAATCAACCACTTAGACAAAACGTACGAGTCACTATCAAATAGAAGTTAGATAGAAGAAGTCGGAAAAGAATAATAAATAATTTGCTTGATAGAATCAGAAACCACAAAACACAGACTCCCCATTCCCTTGGTTTGTAACCTCTTCATGGTTCTCCATTGCCTTCAGCCTGGAGTCCGTGTTTCTCAGCAGTCTTTGTTTCTCGTCATTATGTTCCATGCTCTCTGTGCTGTCCAACAATTTCTTCATGTGTCCTGCATTTCACAGCTTCAAGCTTTCCTCAAGGGGCTCCATCACCTGGAAATAACCTCCTCCTCCATGTCTTCTTGATTCCAAAAAAATTACTACCCATCTTTCAAGGCCTAGCTGGAATGACATATTCTCTCTGTAGCATTCCTCAATGCCCCTGATCCTCCAACTAGTGTAAAAATGTGTCTTCCTCTTTGTTCCAAACATTTTTTCATAAGCATTCCATCAGAGTGTTTATCATTTTGTGGTTTCTTTTATTTCTTTCTCAGTGTCCTTGAAGTTTGTGTAAGCTGTCTGATGTCAGGGATCTTTATCTGTAAATTCTTAGCACCCAAAGGGAGGAAGTGCACCCAATGGGTGCATCTTAACTCAAAGGTTTGTTGCATTTTGTTAACTGGAGTAAGGGGCCAGCCCTAACTAGGTGAAATTGAACATAAAAAATATCCTCTGTTCAATGATTCAAGCATAGAGTAGGCTATGTGGCTCACCAGCCACATAAATAAAGGTGATCTGGATGGTTTAGTTCAAAGTAATCACTCTGAAAGAATGTAATTTTGGGTGGCACAAATAGGAGCAAATAAGGTATGTAACACATGGAATGTGATAATTCTGTGTCCTTCTGCACTAGTTTGGAAATACTTGCAATATTGTGTCCTATAAAATGTTGAGGACCACATTTTAGAAGGAATCCACACAGAATGGAACATTACATTTTTTTCAAAGCTGAACTACAAGCACCGTGAGAGAACTTTAAAAGAAAGCCCTACGAGGGCACTCAGAAGTAGACAAGAACACTGATTCTGATGATCTCCTTTTGAGTGTCCTCTTGAAACGTGTGTGTGTTTTTTAAGTTTTTTAAATTTCCTCACTATCCTTATATTGTAGTTCACCTTTGAAAACATGTTCCATTCCATCTGGTTTTATTTTAAAATGTGGTTCCCCACATTTTACAGGATACAATATTATAGGTATTTTCATACCAGTGCAGGGGAACATGGGACTATCCCCTCGCTTATTCCACACACCTTATTTACTCCTATTGATGACACCTAAAATCAGATTGCCTTGAAATTTCTAAGATCTGAGTGGAATTAACTTAGTTCTAAATGGCTTCAAGGATGAAATTAGCAAGGACATGTGTGAGCTTCAAAGAAGCAGATTTTGCTTCCATAGAATAATAGCTTCTGATCATCAAAGTAGTACGTAGTTGGCATGGTTCACCTCAAGAGGCAGTGACACTTGGGGTATTCAAGCATAGGTTGGACGTATACTTGTCAGGAATAGTTTAGATTGGATCAGTTAAATATTCTCATAGAGGTTTTTTTTGTTTTTGTTTTTTTTTGATGGACCCATTGATTACCATCAAGAATTAAAGAAAAATCTTATTTATGTTTTATTATTTTATTGTCCTATAATTATTTGCTGCACATATTTATGTTTTTACCTGCCTGGACTTTGAAGACCTTTGATTTGCAAACTCTGGTTTGGAACATCTAATTGCAAGGCTTAAAACTTCACTTCCTCAAATTCTCCTTTCTATCGGCACAGTCCAGTGTCTTAAGATCTATTGTAGTTTTCCAGACCTGTGACATCCTCTTCTTCTCCCCTTCTATGCCTTTAAAGTGATGTCATAAGGCTATTCTACAGGAACTCACCCTTATTTTGAGTACTAAACCATTGTCCAAGGGGGTCACCACTCAACAGCACTTTTCTCTCCCAGTATGGAACTAAAGAATTTGAGGAATAAGACAAAGAAGAAAGACTACGTTGAAAGACCTGGCTTAGTATCAAACTAAATAGTGCTTTGTAACTGATGTGCCAAGTCAGACAGGCTTATTTACTTTATCTTAAGCAGTAAGACTTAGAACATGTAGGTGCAGAGGAGAACTTGAGCTTTCTTTGGTTATGAGTGCTCACAAGGAGAACAGAACAGAACTACACATGCCCACTTACTCTTTCCAAACTAAACTCTACCTCCCCAGGGGCAGAGTAAATACTGGGGTTACTTTTTTTTGTTGTGTTTTTTGTCATAAAAAGGAAACATCAAGAATGGGGCAAGTATTTCCCATAAATTAATTTTTCTTATGATATATGTAGGCCTAATTTCTCCCTCTAAATAGGAAGATGTTTGAAAGCAGGCATTTACTGTATTTTTTTCTTTGTATAACCTAAATTACTCAGCACTTAGTACAATACTTAATAAATACTAAATGCCATCACATACTATAAAAAACCACGAATGAGAAGTCTGGAGACTTGAGTTATAGTTGTGGCTCTGTCGTTGTGAAATCTTCATATCTTCAGACCTCAGTTTGTCATCTGTGTAACGGGGGAACTGGAAGAGTCTCCCGAGAGAGCTGTAGACCTGACCTATCCATATAGCTGAAATAGAATACATGAATAGATTATAGGAATCTATTCTGATGTTAAAGTGGAATCAAGTATAGTTTATCACTGATCTTGCATAACTGATTGCCATAATTGTATTTAATATAAGTGAAAGAGACTGATTATCTACATAAGCATCTTATAATGACATAAATACCTTTCCTGCACAGTTAGTTCCCATGTACAGGTGCCCAGAGCTGCTTCTCAGTCTTCTTTTTCCTGGACAGGGTCATATATTCCATAATTATCTTTTTATATCCTATTTTATCTTTAAAATATTAATGTCCTGATCTTAGCACATTGTGCTAGAGAAGAAGGGCCTGGTAACCTAATTTCACACAAAAGTGAGAGGCTCATATTAAGGTATTCATTTACAGCAGCATCTTAGGAAAGTGTTACACACTAGGTGGGGAGATATTTTTGACATGGAGTCTTTTTTCCAGCATCTCTCATGCCATATTACATAGGCATCTGTTCAGTCTATGCACACCCATAGAGCCGACTCAGCCTGTGTCTGAGAGGAATGATGATTGTGCACGTGCATGGGGTTGTATCATGCACCATAAAGGCAGGCTGACAGGGAGGTCCACAGCTAGCCGCTCCACATGCAACTGGATGATCCTGTGAAATATCTTGAAGTATATAAATCTGCTTGGATTCCCAAGAGGTGGACTAGATAACTTAGTAGGTATTTTTGTCTGTCTCTATTTCCTGAGATCTTTTCTACAAAAAACATTTTTGGGTCTCACATGTTGGAACAATTATCCAAGAATATTTCATCCCTGAGAAAAATATAACCCTTGAGCTGCTGCCAAAGTCAGTGAGATCTATGGCAGCTTGCCTTCTGCACACAGACCTTGCACATTAACACTTTAGGGACTCCAGCCGAGAGCACGTTTCACTGTCTCCTACAGCTCGCTGATGAATGAGGGAGATTGACTAGGACCTCTAGGAAGCTGACCTAGGGCACCTGAGGAAATTTTATCATCAAGTATGTACTAAATGGGCCCTTCTATTTTTAGAGTTGCCATTCACATGCTGTAAACACTATTTCTTTTCACTTAACTGACAACTTGAATAAAACATTTGAAAGGCATTTTTCAAAGACAAAGAATATTGTAACACAGACTACCCGCTGATCTCCTACCCATTTCCTCCACTTCCTGGACACAAAGCCAAACTCCATTTCCCAGCCTCCTTTGCAGCTAGATGAGGTTGTGAAACTCAGTTCTAGCCAATGGAATGTGATCAGAAATGAAATAACCCACTTCTGGACTTCATCTATAAAATCTTCTCCACTTATTACCCTTCATGTTATTTTCCCCTTCCAGTTACCTGGGAGGGAGTCAACTCACAGGGGAATAGTGGGAGTCACATGTTCAAGATAGTGGGGCATCTGATTAATCTCTTCAATGAGATCTATCCAACTAGAAACTCCCATATTGGACTGTTACGAGAGCAAGAAAAAAGCTTTTGCAATGTTAAACCACTAAACTAGGGAGGCTTAACTATTAAAATTGTTAGCATTGCCTTAACTATATAATTATGTCATTAATTTTCTTTAAAGCCATTGTTTACACTAAATGTTTTTAAATTAGAACAACATACTATTGTGGCATGTCAAAATTATGTCTGATGGGAAATTACAGTTTTTGATTTGGGGTTTTTCTTTCTTCTACAGCTGGTTCATAATACCCCAACATTTTCTGATTCTGCCTCACCTCCTCTAAGCTACTACTGATGACCATTTGCTGTCTCCTTTTATTCTTTCCTCCTTTGTTTCTTCCTTTTAAAACACATTCTGCTCCCTTTTTAAATTTGACACATTAACTCATTTAAGTAGTATTTGCTGTGTTCCTACTATGTGTCAGACATTTGATGGGTACTGAGTTGATAGTGGTAAATGAAACAGACTTGGCTCTGAGCTCCTCTCAGGTTTTGGTATGGTGTGGGAGACAGATGATAAACAGGAAAAAACAAGAAAAAAATCCACAGATTTATAGTAGGAGATCATGATGAGTACTATGAATGAAATGAATAGGGTCCTAGAATGGACAATAATGACAATGTACTACAGAGAACTCCTCTTACAAATATTATCATAGCGGGTTATGAGAGGGTGATGTTTCCATCGTGAACCAGGAAAAGAAGAAAATTGAACCATGGGAATGATAAGGGAAGAGCATTCCAGATTGTGCAATGGCACTGAGGCAGGAAACTATTTTGCAGGTTTTAAGAATTGGAAGGAGACCACTGTGACTGCAGCTCTATGGATGATGAAGAGAACTGCACATAAAAGATGAAATTAGGGCATAGATGCAGTTGTTCAGGGATTCCAATCTCATGGGAAAAAGTGTCACTTTTAATGGAAATGAAATGAGAAGTCATTGTGATATTTTAAATAGGAAAGTAAAGTCATTCAATTAATGTTTTAAAAATATCCTAGCTTTTGTCTGTAAAATAGATGGTAGAAGCCCAGGGTTGGAAGGATGGTCAGGAAGGAGAGTTTCACATCTGTTTAGGTGCAACATGATGGCAGTTTGGACTGGAGAGGAGGGAGTGGGCATTAAGAAACATGAATGTATTTGTGGGATAATTTTAAATGCCTGTGTGACATCTAAGTTGAGACGTGGAACTGGCAGTTAAATAGATACATAAGTCTGAAGCTCAGAGGAGCAGTCTGTGCTTTAAATATATATTTGGAAGTTGTGTCAGTGTATAGTATTTAAGCCATGGACCAGAGTAAAAGACCAAAGGCCTCTACTTAGGTTCACTGCGCCTTTTGAATTAAAAGAAAAAAAAAACTTAGGGCAAGAAACAGGGAGCTAGAGTACCAATCAAACATGGTTATAAGGGGAACAATTTACTAATCAATCCACAGCAATGTGAAATATATTTCAAGCTGATTCTCAGAAAAGGAGATGGGCTCCATCAAGACATTTTTTTCCCCTTTCCATTGCCATCATAACTAAAAATGAAAAACTTTAAAAAAGAATAGTTGACCTTGAGGTTTAAACATTCATGCTAGTAGATTGCCTGACTTTCCTTACTCTACCCTAGGAACCTTAGTATTTTCATCTCCAGATTACTTAAGTAATTCTGAGAGTTAAGTTTTTAAGACTAACTTTTGGACAAACCTATGTGAACTAAAGGTTGTTCTATGATAATCATTTTGGTTTATCTTTGTATCTCAGCTTGTCAGTGACTGATTTTTTGAGTTTATTTTTATGTTTTTGAAGTCTTCATTGAAAGTACAAAAATTCATATAGAAAAGTACACAAATCCCAAGTATACAATTCAAGGAACTTTCCCCAAGTGAACACACCCAAGTAACTAATATTGCAGACCACATGACTGAATTTTACATTGCAACCATGTTCTCTCAGTTCTATATCTTAGTCTCATGTTTTGTTTTTTTCTTTCTCTTTCTTTTAACAGACATTTACTAGAACTACTATTTGCCAGACATTATTCTAAGCACTGGGCTATACTAGTGTACAAGAATAAAAAAAACTGCTACCCTTCTGCTACTCTCTACTAGTCGCAATCAGATTTTTGAATTTTTATCCCTAGCTTTTTCAGAGGCTAGATTGCTCAAGTGACTCCTGGGTCCCCAGTAGCAGGATTTCCACCCACCTAAAGCCTAGTTCTAATTAAGTTTTTAAAGTCTACTTTCAGACCTCCCAGACTTTATCTGCACAGGTCTTGGCATGTATCAGGTCTTCTAGTGTCTGTAGAATGAATGAATATGGGAGTTCTTCATCCATTCCCTAGTAGTCTAATCATCTGTCCTGTACTCATTGAAGAGATAGATTGAATCCTGGACTCCAGTTACCTTCTGGCAATGTACTTGCGATCCCCTTTTCTGTTCTCCTTGAACTAGTATGATTTTAGAATGCTAGACTCATTTCCATGCCTTTGTGCTTTTGTGCAGCGGCCTATGTCCTTCACCTGGCAACTTGTCCAGAACTTTTCCAGTCTGGTCCATCCTACCATCTAATTTTGATGCTCATAAAACTTCTGTCTATGGGAAGGTGTCAGGCCCACTTCACTCAACTCAATCTTTAGCCATCTCAAGGTCCTGCTTCTGCTGACCTCAGTAAGTCTGTTTAATATCCAATAACACTACTATCAAAAGCAATTTCTAATAATGTAGACATGAAGGCACCTTTAGAGTGATTGGATCGCACAATCTCATTTTTAACCTCCTCTCTGCTCTTTGCTCTAAGGGCAGCCATAACGAGAAGGGAAATGGGATTGGATACTTAAGGAAGGAGGTAGGAGTCAGGAAGCCACTTAGTGGGAAGCCTGAGCTGAACTTTGCAGGACTTGGTCTATGCAGCGATTGAGTCAGCTCCACCTCCATGCCAGCCAAGAATGGTTCCTGAGTGAGACCTCTTGCCAGGCGATATTCTGCTTAGGTGTGTGGATCCACCTAAGACTTTGCACTAAAGTCCAAGATGGTTGGACTTAGACTCACCTGAGACTCACCCTAGGAAGTGCTCTGAGATAAAGACACCCAGTGGAAGGAGTATGTTTAGCTAAAATGTGAACCAAACCCTCTCTCAGGCAATTAAAGAGCTTCATTGCATGCTTGGAGACAGTGTTCACACAGGCGATTCTTCTGCTATTAGAGAAGCAGACTGACTCCATTTTGATCATCCTGCCCTCGTCTGCTTGGCAAGTGCAGTGTGATGTCCATATGCTCTATTGTTCCCGTCAGCAGGCGCTAACGTTTCTTTTGCTGCTGCTCTCACTTCTGTGGGGGATGTTTTTTTAGCCCCCTTTTCAATGTTGCCAACACATACATATATATTTTTAAAACATAGCACTTATTCTGGAGCTGCAGAAGGTGTGAGAGCTGTGTCCCCTAGCCATGGGACTGCATTTTCATTCAAACTCTGCTTCCTGCCTTTAAATGCAGCATAGATTAGTTTTCCAAAGAGGTACAGATCACCAGTAAGTGGCAGTAGCCTGGCTTAAAGACAGGCTGCACTTACACTTCAGAGGCGACTGCCTGGAACTGGGAAAGGGTTGCAGCCAAACGGAATTTATTAGCGGGATCTATAGAATGTGTTTGAAGAGCTACAGTGGTGTGAGTCGGCAGGCACACAGGTTGGCCCACCACCACACAAAGTCAAACAGGCCAACTGCTCAGGGGATTCAGCCTGGCACGCCTTGTCAGCATTTCTTTATTTCTTCCTGCAGAGAAACACAAATGGAACAAATTTTCAGTCCCAGGGACTTAGGCTTCTTATGCATTTTTCCCTTTTCCTTTAGAGCTTCCTTCCACGTTCTCAGCCTCCATTCTCTAGTTTTTCTTCCCCAGATGGTGTTAAGGAAGCAATTGCTTCTTTAGTGGTTCCAGCTGATTCCCTCCCTGCCAGTACCTGGATTTCCTGTGGTGCTGGACTTTTAGCTGGGGAAAATTTTCTCAGTTCTTCAAGTAAGGATTTTAAACTCCATGTTCAATGAGAGATCTGTGGAATTTGGCTTCCTTACAAGAACTAATCAATGTAAAGTGTGGGCTATGCTGCACCTGATCCTGAGAAAGCCCCGCAGGAGGGGGAAAGATCATTTATTCTTCTTGGGGGTAGGGAACGTTCAAACCCATTTCAGAATGTTGATTTAGTTCTTCCAGATGATCTCTTTGTGGAATGGCTGGCCTAGTAGAGATCCCCTAAACATCCTTGAAGACAGCACAATACAGTGGGAAGGGGATGGCCTTTGCAGCCAGACACATGTGGACTCAAATGCCAGCCCCATCCTTACTGGCTGCTTGAAGTTGGGAGAGCCTGCCTCAGTTCTTCTCCCAGCAGATGGGGATACAGGCCCAGAGGGGTGGGAAAGGGGTAAGAGAACAATTGGACATTGTAGTGATGGGTCTTCCTATGGGATGACATTTGTAGTTTTCCATACTTCTTAGTTTCTGTCATGAAGTCTCGCGATTTTGACAGCAGCAGGACAGACTTATAATTTGTTTTCACACAACCAATTTCATGCTAACTCATTTCATGATCTATTTCATTTTTGACAGAAGTCCGAGTTCTCTATCCTTGGACCTTGGAATGAGCTGCTGCTGGGTGGGGCATGTTCTAAACTGTGTATATAGTGGAGATCGGAGGATTTCTCCTTCAGTTCTCACCTCCCCTGCCAACCTCTCAGTCCTCAGCATTAGGATTAAATAAGGCACTGTTTGGAACACACCTGGGAATCAACTGGAACTAGTTGACATTTAAGTACTTCAATTTCCATCCATAGTCTTATTTTTCAATACCAAACTCTCAAAAGCAGCCTAAACTTTCTCATTTCTACAACAGGGAGATTGTAATTATCTGTGGTTATTCTGAAACTGTTTTTGTTAGTGTTGTTGACAGAACATCCGCTTAATTGTAATGAGATTTTTTTTCTCCTCTTTCATAATTTGGGTGAATTTTTTCTGAGTGTGAAGAAGCTCACAACAATAGTTTAAAAGACAAACACAATGATGTCTGGTCCATTCCTACCAGACTGATCTCTGCCACATGAATATTCAGGGGAGCCCTGAAGAGTCCATTAAAAACAAAGTTGAACTCTACCTGTTTATAGATTACTTCTCTTCGTAATTACACTATGTTTCAGCAACTAATGGGAATGAAACTTCTTAACAAAAACAACTGCCTTTCCATAACATGAATTAAAGGAGAAATCAAGGTCAATTCTGTTTCAAGTAACTGTCTCAAAAGGAAAAAAAAATGTCTTCATTAATCAAAAGCATCCAGATCTACTTCCCTCTATTAATCCAGGTATATAGAAGCTCCTAACACTTGTAACCAATCTCTGTCTGCTCTAATGGATATTTGGAACCTTTATTGATTTGGGTAAATTTGCTTCTTCTAAGGTCAATAATGATAAATGAGTCATGTTCTGCATGAAGTGACTTGGTACTTTGAATTAAATGATTGTAATTATCTGTAGTTATTCTGTAACTGCTACTGTTACTGCTGTTGACAGAACATCCATGTAATTGTGATGAGAATTTTTTTCTTTGCTCTTTAATAGTTTGGGTGAATTTTATCTGCATGTGAAAAGGCTAATGGTAGTGGCTTAAAAGGCAGACAGGGCAGTGTCAGGCGCCTTCCCTTATGCTTCTGTCATCATGGGCCGTATTCCCACAGAGCTTGCTCTGGGTTGGTGTTGATCACAGCCCAACCTGATGGGCATTGGGAGGAAGGGGTAACCACGTGCTGCCACTCAATGCCTTTTTAGTGGAAGTAAATCAGGCTCAGAACCCAGAGATGAAACGTTAATCACCCGCTGTGTTTCCTAGGCCACTCTAATACGGTATCTGTTTGGAATTCATCGTCAACCCTGTGGTGTTCTCATTGTTTCACTGGTGATGAGAAAATCCTGGCTGCCCACAAGCCCTTGCTGTGCTTCCATCTGCAGCTGCATTTTGAAGTCAGCCTTCTATATACAAAGCCCTGTGTTCTGTCTCCATGATGCAGGGCTCCCAAAATCAAGGCAGGTGCAAATGAGATTGTACTTTCAGCTGGCCTCTGGCACAGATGGATGGATTTGCCCATCAGAGCTTCAGCCTCCAGGTGAGGCCAGTCTCAAGGCAATTTAGCATGGACTTAAAAGGGGGGAGAAGAGCTAGTTTATTTCCTCCAGCTACATGCTTTTCCTCAAAAACCTAGAGCGGAGCGATTTTCATTTTAAGGCAGATCTTTTTTAAAATGTTTTAAGAGAAAGGCAGGAAGTTGGACATAATATATCTTTCTGAGTCTCAGATTTCATTCCAGAAAAATGAAGCTGAAAGAAATTACTTTTTAAGACCTCTGCTTGCTCTAACATAAGTGGGACAATAGGACTTTTATACGGAGGACAAAGAAATTGCCTTTGAATGCATACGTGTATTAGGAGTAGTTTTCATTACAGACCCTCCCCACTAGCATCCAGTAATTCATCGAGAATTACAGTTAGTAGTTTTTGTGCTGCAAAACTAAAGAGAAAGAGATGGAGTCAAACCTTGCTGGGATGAGAAAGCAATTTTCTAGACATGAAAAAGAGAAAAACGCGCTGGGTCAGGTCCCTCCCATACCACTGGACGTGGCACAAGAAATGATGTTATAAATGGCAATTTAGGGCAGACTACTAAGTAGCAGAGCAGGACATGACCTGTGCTTCCAGAAAACAGAAGGGCCAAAGGATAGCAGTTTTCTAAGTGGTGGAGTGGAAGAGGAAGAGTTGGCAAGGAGGAGGAAGGGAAAGAGAGGAATGAAAGGAGCGGCAGCTTAGAACACATAGAAGAGGCCGTTTAATGTTGAGAGTTTTTGCAAGAGCTTCGTAACCTGATTCCAGTCGTACCACTAGATGTGAGTAGAGCAGGAACCCGATGCCACCTTCCAATGACGATACTGCCACGCTGCTGTGCCCACTGTGGGACTTGCCTCTGTTCAGGAGTAGCAGCCATAGGGGGACGGTAGAAGGTTTTGGACTGGGTACCTCCTTTCCTTCAGGGCATTTCAAAATGAAAAAGCAAACTATGAGGTAGCTTCAGTCTGTTTGAGCCCAGAACCTCTCATTCCTGCCACATTTTCTCTCTCCTCCCACCTCTCCTAGCCTCTTAAGCATAGAGATTCCCAGCTGAGATCCATTCCCTTGCTTTCTTTTCTCTGTTTGGGGAGTGATTCTTGAGCCACTTTTTATGTTTCTCATTTTCTGCATCAGTCTAAAATCTCAAACTGGGAAATTTTATCTCCATGAGACTAGGATAGTAGGCCATCTCCCTCACCGCGCCCCCCAGCTGATGAAAAAGAAAACCCTCTGAAGTCGCCCGCAAGTGCCTCTGGCTCCCTCAGAGGAGGAAGGCATTTGTGGCCACCTCCCTTGGTCTCGCTCCTGCAGGTCATAAGGCAGAAGCCAGAGAGCAGCTGCGCTGGGTCACAGTAAAGAAGCAGCGGGCTCGTAAGGCAGCAAAATGAGAAAAGCCACTGAGAAAAAGGATGGCACACCACGACAAGGGCCATGGCACCCTTCTCCATCTTTCACTGAGTAAACGGCTGAAATGCCAACACAGCTGAAAAGCCAGCAAAAATAGATGAACTTGTAGCAGGTGTTAGCACTTGTAGCCATCTAATTTCAGCTTTAACTTCCCAGTCCCCAGAGAATATAGTTTCGGAGACTGGGGAAAGTGAGAGCATTCGTGTTTAAAGTCTGGAATCGGAGGTGTCGGCTAAAGGCCAAAACCTTTAGCTCTATTAACTCCTCTCTGAATCAAGAGAACGTCAAGAAGAGACTGGATCTAGTACATTTTACAGATAAACCAAGTGGAGGGTCTGGGTCAAATAGTGAATCTGTTTAAGAAAGAAGAGAATTAGCACTAATACTGTTTTTTTTCTTCCTGCATATGAACTGTATCAACTGTAGTCTCAATCCAACATCTGTGTAACATGTGTACAGCTGTATGTAGGGCATTGTCTATGAACAGAATATCACATACTAGATGCAGTGCCCTTCAGATGAATTGAAATCTGTTAGAGAAGGCAGCAAACACTTGCGTTCCAGCTCAGCCTTTATTATAATTTATAAGTGCTGTGCCTCACTGAAGAGATTGGGTTTGAGGGAAGCCAGTTCACTCGCTTACCAGGGAGTTTGCTCTTCATCAGCTTTCGTTGGAACAAAGTACTAACAGCCGAGGTGTCGTCTGTGTTGATGTCCTGCAAAGATTCCAGCTTGAGGAGTGCAGGAGGAACTGGTCTGCCATGGCCTTGGTTAGACATTAAGCTTAATGTCAAACACAGAGGTGAGGCTGAACAGAAAAACAGCAACTGCTCAACGTTATTGTCTCCCCGCTTTATTTAGAGACACGTAGTAAACAATTGGGACTTGCTGGCTTCTTGGTTTTAACTTTTCTTCCCAATAACTCATGGGGGTCTCTTTGGCCCCCTTCCTTTTCCTTTACCTCCCTCCCTGACCCAGTTCTCTAATCCTAACATAGGAAAGAAAGTAATTTTTACAATTCTCCTAAAGTGAAGGAACAGAAAATGAGATCAGATACTTACAAATGGTAAGTGGAAAAAGTACATGTTGCTGAGTAGACCCACAGAAAAAACATGTTTTCTGGTATCAACCCACAGTAGACAGCCACACATACCCCAAGAAATGCTTAAATTGAGCCTAGTTGGTCCTCTCTGCTCAACAGTAGTTCTGTAGTAAAATGTGTTAATAACAAGACTTCTTTCTTGAAAGGAGGTGTCTTCAGGTATCTTCAGGGACAAGGGGGTGTCAGGAGGGCAGAGCTTGGGGCTCCTGCTGCAACTGCATATCCTAACTGAGCCAAGGGGAGAAAAAGCCTGGGAGACAGGGGAAGGACATTTCATAGCCAGTGTGTAGTAGTCAAACTATAAGAAGCCAGCTGCCCTTCATCAGTAAGCAACAAAGGAGAGAATAAAAAGCTAGGCAAAGTGGAGAAGCAGCAACTGTAAACAGTGGGGGCCTTGAAACATCTCATGGAAATACTTAAGACATTTTTGTATCTTTGTGTGGTGGTTTGTAACTTTTCATTAAAAAAAATTCCATGAGAACAGTGCACATGTAATCTTATGAGCTGTGATGCAGCCTTTGCTATCACCCACAGACAGAGGCCACTCTGTGGAACAGCTTGCTTTTTGATGAAGTCATCAGAAAGCTCTAGTTACACTAATCAAGTCAAAGAAAATGGATCATCTCTACAGCAAATACTTAAAGAAAACTAAATTTGGAAAACATGGGATCTTACATTTCTTATCTGCCACAAACTGCAGTTTCCCTTTAAGGAATTGCAGCATGAGCCGCAATTTATCATTGGTACAATTATCATTCATATTCCTCAGAAATCGTACGTGCCTGGTTGTCTTAGAAAGAAGTACTAGGATCTACAGTGTCCTTCCCTCCTTTCCTGAGCACTGATAAGGAAGGGGACTGTTAAGAAAAGTTATCCTCAGCAAATTATCAATTGCTGAATCATAAAATTAGAGAAATTGGATGCGGCTTTGGCTTTAGGTCTATTTCTTCTTTCCCACACCAAAATGGAATTTTGAGTGAAAAATTGCAGCATCTCTACCCTGTAATGAAATGTGCAGAAGAAATGAAAAACGCATTACTTTACCCCATGTGTATGTACTACATCATTACACCACTGAGAATGTTTCACTAATGATACAGAACATATGGGGGCTCTTCTATAATGAACTACAATGAGGTACATTAAAAATATAGATGAGTTTAATTTTATATATTTAATTGATAAAAAAACTTTTATAAGGCAGTTTCATAATACTTCTACAGATGGTAATTATTCCCATTGGTGGAGTCCAGGCTGTGTGTTATTACAAAGTTTGCACCAGCATAACTAGGAAGGGATCTGGTTAGCCAAAATGAAGGATATCCTAAGTTCCAAACTCTCGTTTTAATAATTTTGGCTGTGGACTCATTTTCTTCATGTCTTTCTGTGTGTTTGCCGCAAAGCTATGAAAGAAGATTTTCATTCAGTGCAGTATGTTTGCATTCGTGATAACCACTTCCATTTCTTCCAGAGATTGTTGCTCTCTCCTTTCCTTCCCTCCTACAAAGAAGAAACATGGGACATTTTTAAAAAGTTACCATCCTATGGGAGGCTGAGGCAGGAGAATGGCGTGAACCTGGGAGGCGGCGGAGCTTGCAGTGAGCCGAGATGGCGCCACTGCACTCCAGCCTTGGGCGACAGAGCAAGGCTCCGTCTTAAAAAAAAAAAAAAAAAAAAAAAATTACGATCCTAGTGCCACAGATATGAAAATACTATTTTGATAGAGAATCTGCATACTTTCTAATACAGCACATAATTGGATTTTACAGTCTTCAAGAAGAGCTAATTTAGCTTAGTTAGTATTTTATGATCAATGTATTGAATTTAGATGATAGTTTTCCACGGGTTCTATATCAAAATTGTTTGTTCAGTAAAACCTCAGTCTTTAGTATTTTCGAAGAGTAAGATTTCAAAGAGGAAGAAAGTTTATTTTGCACAATTCTGATTTTTGTACACTGGTGTCCACATCCAGCAACAGGCTGCAACACTTCAGAAACTCCCATTGTAGCGTAAAACTCGGAGTAAAATCTGATTTTCTATTAGGATAATTTTATATAACCCTTGTTACATCTCAATTTAAGGAAATAATTAGAGCAAATTAGATCACAGGAAAGCTTAATTAGCCCATGGTAGTTTTGAATTAAAGTTCATTTTCTCTGAAAATTAGAAAAGCCTGAGAATTTAGTTCATTATGTGATAATTTAGCATCATACATCAATAGCATCCTGGGAAAGTGACGGGGTATGGCAGTGGTCTGGAGGGTGGTGTGCTCAGTGACCTGGAACCAGAGACTGTGCCATGAAAGCTTAATGTTCAGGGGCAGATGATAGCACATGGAGACCCAACTATTTCTGGTGTGTTAAATTCCAGGTTAAAACTTCCTAATCTTGATTTTGCATTTGTGATATTCACTTTACTTGAGTTCATTAAACAGATATTTAAATTAAAGAAAAAATCTTACATACCGTATTTGCTGGAAGCCTTAAGATATTATAACTTGAAGATTCTATCTTATACATACATGAGGCAGTGACTTTTCTGGTTTTAAGTATTTTCACTGTTCTATAATTTTTGTCACAATCACATAAGCTTTCCACAAATACAATGTGCAGAGAATGTGGCTTAATATTTACTTTGCGTACACAGAGGATTTCATAAATCTTTTACTGATAATTAATGCCTTTTATTTAGTCATGGTGACTTAATTCGGATTAAGGTCAATAATTAAGCTCTACCTTTAAAGCCTGGCTGAAATCTCCACTCTTTCAATAAGTCTCCATGAACCCTCATCCAGTTAGTTTCCCCCGTTCTCTTGCAATGCCCTTTCTAGTCAGCCTTCAATTAAGGTTACTTATGCATGCTTCTAACCCTCCTGTGTAAGTCAAGGATTCCTGTCATTCATCTTTGCACTAGCTACAGCACTTTTGGCACAGGGTTTTGTCTATAATAGGTGTTCAATAAATATTTATTTTACTGATCATTAATGTGAGGAGGTATTATTCAGACCACGTGGCTTTGAAACACATCTATGTGCAGTGAAAACGTAAATTTCTTCTTTCAGTGAGCAGCTCAGTGTCCACATGATCACCACCACCCATCTCCTCTGACATCTCTATCCATCTCAATTCAGACCAATGAATCCAGTGTGGAAAGCAGGAATCACACCAGCCAAAAGCATGTTACGTCAGTATTTTGTATCATAAGTAGGAAGCCTTCAAACATTGAATTTAGCAGATTATACAGATCAACCATGAAATTGAATTTGGCTTTTGCTGAATACAATGAGTCATATCAGACCCTTCTGCACAGGAGAGTTCAAATAAACCCAGTAAAATATTTCCGCAGAAGTAATTGGAAGCATTTGTACATGTATTACACTCAAATTAATAATACGAATCTTTTGATTGCAATTTCACTATGTAGATATTTTTCTATACCTCTTTCCATTGGTTCCCATCAAAACACATACATTTTGTGTTATTTAAGGACCAATATTTAATTTTGGAGAATAGTTAATATTAATTTCATATTGGTATTTAATAAAAATGTCTAATATTTACAATAAAGGCTGTGTTATAACTGATCACATTTTTATCCAACATGAGACAATGAAGGCAGAGAGAACTAGCCAAGGCTTACATGGCAGAGCAGAGGGCATATAGGGTTAGATACCTGTCCTTTTCTTCTCTTGTTAGGATGTTGAGCTATACCACTGTATTGTGAGTCTTACCTAAAACTGGTTTACCTATAAGCAGGACCCTGAATATCCCTCACATAAATTTTGCTTCTAAAATCATTTTAGACTTATATTTAGGCATGATGTCTGATATCATGGGAATTTGAAGTATTCCAAATAAAACAACACACATTGAGAAAATATGACTTGAGTGACCTTATCAATGCTTTGCCTTTAGTAAGGGAAATTTATGGTCTAACCCTTTCAACTTACTCGAATTGAGGATTTTGACTAAAATATCATTGAATTGTACTCTAAATGGATGAATTTTGTGGTATTTAAATTACATCTCAATAAGTGGTTTTATTAAAAAGTACATTTCCTGAAAAACTGCCGACTACCTACGTAACTATGAATGGTTTCAAAAGTCACCTAGATTTGACTATTCAGAGTACGTGTCATTTTAGACAAAAGATTTGAGAGCTAGAATTTGTAACTTTTCTAATCACAGAAACTAGAGTCCCAGATCAGATGAATGATTTGGCCAGTATTTCATAGTAAGTTAAAGGCAAAGACAGGTTTTGAAGTCCATTCTCCTAAGTACCCGAGAGCAAAACTTGCTATTTGAAGTTCTCTTGAGTTAATTGCATTGCACCCTGTCTTCTAGGGTCTACACTTTTTCTAAGATTTGTGATCTCTTAGGTAATAGGTAGTGTTATGCTTAAGAGTCAGATCACTTGGTACTGGCCCCAGAACTTAAAAGTATCTAAATGAAATAAAGTTGGATTTAAATAAATATTTTTGGGGAAAGGAAAAATGCTTTCTCATTTTCTTGGTTCTTATTTAATTAACGTTATACATATCGTTCATTTTAAGGTATTTAAAATTATTTCTGGAAAGGAGTATAAGCAAATGTGAAATTTCAAAAATAAAAAAAATAGGAGTCATAACTTTGGTGTTACATTGTCTACCCTGTTGTCTCTGAAATCAAAAGCTCTGTATCTTTAATACTATTAAGTCTGCCTGTGAGCTACAAGCCATTTCGTTAATTAAAACTTTTTGAATTTTTCTCTATAAACCAAAACAGACCACTATACTTGCAGCAAATATCCATTTCATTGTACCACATTGTGTTTGAATTCACCATTTTTAAAAAAGAAAACATTTTTTAACCTTTATTTTTAGCTTTTGTACTAATTTCACTTTAAGAAATGTGTTTCATATTTGCAGCCAAATGAACTTCATATTTGCAACAATAAGAAAGACGTGCTTCTTTCTTTGAAACAATAACCCCTGTTTTTCTGAGACATATAAAAGAAAACTGATATTAATGGGGAGATATACCATGTTCCAATATGGAGAAAAAATTTTTCAAAAACTAGGTTCTTCCTAATTTCTAGGTTTAATTTGGTTTTATTCCAGATTAACAGATTTTCTTTCTTAAATTTTACAACTGTTCTAAAATTGATCGTATCTGGTCTTTTTTTAAGAAAATAAAAGGGAGGGGAGCAGAAACTGAAGATAAATTGATGTAGATTTTTAAACGTAATAAAAGCTATAACAATAAAATCTATGGTACTGACATGGATCAATGAAAACAAAAATGGAAGCTGGGGGGAGAAAGACTCTAATATATACATACTAGAATTTAAATGAAATGGAAAGATTTTTAAAAGCTACATCCTCTGGAGTTTGCTATGGGTAGCAAAAGATATATCTCTTTCAGACCTTTCCAAACATCTAATCTCTTCCTGCTTGTAGAGGTTGTTTTGATGGGGGAGAGGGCTGAAATAATTCAATCAAGGGACTTAATCCACAAAATTTGAAGCATTGTAAAGAAAAATGTTATGCCAAAGTTGTCTGTTCTTTGTAAAGTTAAACTTTAGAGGGCTAGACTGCTCTTTTAGCCGTGAATGCTACCTTAGAAAGCAGGTCCTGAGATAAGTATTTTTCCACAAGTAGTTGATTAGTGATCCCAGGAAATATTGGCAGGGGAGCAGAGAAGTAAGACAGGGAGGTGAAGGCAGCCCAGATAGTTTTTATCAAACACCTTACCACTGTGGGCAAGTGGAGCCTGATCTTGCTGGGGAAATGTGAGCACTGGTGTAAAACATACACCTAGACTCATCCACTCCAACCAAACATGAGACCACTCGCTTATTTACTCAGCACATTCTCTGTTATTGGTCTAGGGGTGCTGGATTGGGGATAAGGATAGGTGTTATTCTCTAGGCACTTCCAACCTGCTGCTCCTGTAGACAACACAAAATGTGGTGGCCAGATAAAGCCTTGGGTAAGTAAATGGACGTGCTGTTTGTTGGAAGTCAGACCGGCAAGCTCTGAAGTGCTAAAGGCCAGGGGAAAGAGATGAAGAAAGAACTAGCACTATCTGACACAAAGGCCAATACTCTAGGATCTTACTTCACACAGTAGAGAAATAAGGATTTTTCGTGTTCCTGTGATAACCTGAACTGAAGAAACAACAACAAACAACAAAAAGACGGGGAAGGAAGGCTGACCATTGTTGAGTTCGGGAAAGACTTGTGATGGGAAATATAAATCAGTATGGAGAAATCAACCTGGCATCTGGCCAGTCTAAGGAGGAATCGCTGTGACCATGATCTGGGGGAGCCACTGAAGAATTTTAGATGCAGTGATGTTTCACAATGAATCTTGGGGTGTTTCCCTGTCTGTTTATACTCTCCCTCAATTACCTCCAAACTCTCAGTAAGAATTCAAGTGTAATACCCTTGTGTTAGCAGTGCCTTGGGAAATAGCAGGGACACAGTCCCTTTGTCTAAGAATGAAGCTGTTCAGAGTGGTGATATGATGGTCACACGTGTTTCACAATTGAGCAAGGGTTTGGCATGAGATGTAAGCACTCTGAGAATGGAAGTCCCACAGGTATCCCTGGAAATATTAGGGAGACTGCTAGCAATCCTGTTACTTCGCATAGATTTGGTTTTAAAGAATGACAGCAGAAGGCTATAGGACTTCTGAATTTACTTAAAATTTTGATGTATTGCTTATTTGAAATTTTTGCATTAGTTTTGGTTTTTCAAATACTGTATTGAAATATTATTTATATTAATTACTGAAGGTTTTTTGGTTTCCCCTTTAAATTTTTCCCAGAGGTGAGTTCCTTACTCATTTGAACCAAATGCTCATCTTCACATAGAGATATTTGGGCCCCACCATATAAAAAAATAGTAGTATCAGTTCCTGGGCAAAGGAAATGGTGATGGGAATTGATTTGCTATTTGGGGTGGTGGGGGGGGGAAAGAGGTTCTAAGCTCATTCTTTGTAGCAAATACATTTTTGTTTATTAATGTGTTAAAAATTTAAAATAACATTAGATTTTTGGATACAGAAGGGACTTCTAAGCATAAAAGAAAAAACTACAAAGAAAAATATGCATACATTTGCATAAAATTAAAGCTATTCATTTCAATAAGCATGAAACAAGAGAATCTGTAACAAATATTTGTAAAAACTAAGTTATTAATACATTAACATTTTTGAAAAGTAATTTTGAAGTTAGAATAAAGATCCTTAAAGCTATCTGTACTTCTTAATACAGGAATCTCATTGCTAAAAACTTACCCTTATAAAATAGAGATGTGGCCAAAGATTTGTGTGTATCTGTAGTGTTATAGCTTACCAGTAATAACAAAAATTCTTGAATCTAAATGTAAAATTATAGGAATAAATTATGACCTAAGCATAGGATGGAACATTATACACATAAAAAAAGTATGCTTTTAAAGATGATTTAAACTGGCCTTGAGCAACAGTAGTGGGTCTACATGGCTGAAGGGACAACGGGAACATGCCTTTGAGCTGACCATGATCATTGTAACGGAGACTATACTTGACTGAAGGACAATTTGGAAGATCTCCTGCTTCCAAAGTTTTTTGGATTGTGTAAGTTCTATGGTTCTGAGTAAGATCATAAAGGAGAGGAAATAAAAAAATGACTTAAGTTGGATTTCCTAGGATGCCAAATGTGGTTTGACTTAGAAAAAATATATATCATGCAGGAAATATAATCTCAAAGTGATGGGATTATGGGTGATTTTCATTTTCCTGTTCGTATTATGTTTTTCAGCATTATATTTAAGAATGTGTTCCTGGCGCAAAGGTTTTCTTCTCTCCCAGCTTATCACTTTGGTATATCTTCCAGATGTTTTAAAGAAACTTCTTTCAAATAAATGTGATAATTTTGAGCTGTAGGAAAAGGCCTACAGCTTGAAAGTGGAATTATTTATTCCAGTAACTTTCATATTTTAATAATATAAAGCCAGGCTTAGGAAGCATATGTGTAAAAGGAATGAAATGGCAGCAGAAGTGTAATGTATGTTTCGGCAAACAAATGTCAGAAGATGCTTTTTAAGATGAAGTTATAAGACAATTCTTTTGGTCCTGGTTGGTGAAGGTTGTTTTATCAATTGCTGAGATGTTCATTGTTCACTCATTCTGTGTGAAATCACAGGTTGTAACATTAGGAACACTAAACTGAGCATCATGGGCCTGAGTTCCCAGTGTCTCTTCTAACACTCTCCATCCAGGAGAGCTTAGCTTCCATTCACCTACCAGAACTTCCTTGTCTGCAAAAGGAGGAACTTTCTGGAAATCTTTTTTGAATTTTCAGTTGCATCTCTTTGAAGTATTTGCAAATAAGATTTTATTAAATCAATATTTATTTATAAGTGGAATTCACCATTAGAATTGCCCACTTTGGAACCTACAAAATATACGCCAACCAGTGATGACATTTTGTACAATTCCTTGTATCTTTAAACCTGGGCATAAAAGTTCATAAGCAACTCCAGCCCAGAATCTGAGAAAGCAATCCTTTTAATCTAGTCAAATAACAAGGAATCTCCCATTAGAAGATACAAAGAGATAAAAAGAAAGAGATGATATACAAATATATCATTATATATGATACATATTTAAAATTATATCTATGACATATACACTACACCTTAGAACAAACTTTTCATGTAAATTTGGCAATTTTTGATTGATGGCATTTTAAGGTACATCTTTATTTTAGGGATACTGATGCTTCAAAACTGGACAGTGAATGTACTTTAAGAATAACAATGAATCTAAAGTACAGTACCACCATGTTTGCTCGATGGAAATATCCAGTGCTGTACCACAAGTGTTAAATTGTTCTGCCTTAAAGAGTGACATCATGCAGGAAACTCAAATCAAGTATCAAATAATTCTTTTTTAATTACAAAGGAAGCATCCCCTCTCTGTTTTTCTCCCCTGTGGTCTACTTTTTATTTTGTGTCTCTGACTCAATGACTTCAGTGAATCACTGGGTACAGTTTGCTATCCAACTCGAAAGATATATTGACTGGCAGGCTCATTTATTTACCTCCCCCCAAAAAGGAAGAAAGAAATCTTTTAAAAACTCATTGAGACTCCCCACTTTGAGCACAAAGAGGAACATCTTAGATGAAGTGTGAGCTAAGGAGAAGGGGAGTAGCCAGGATGGCATATTTTGAATGTGATGCCACCTCTCAGATGGCTTTCATTTTCATGCCCGGGAGCATCTTAAAAAAAGAAGCTGGATATTGCATATAAAGTTTAGAGAATTGAGTATTGTCTACTAAAGCAACAAGATTTACGAGAAACGTCTGGCTCAATTGCATTAAGAAAAAAAATGATTTCAAAAAAAATCACTTCCCCGCCTTTTAAAATGAAAACCATCTGCAATGAAAAATTTAAAATGATAAATCTTCTCCTTTCACACTGCTACTGATAAATGGTTAGTTTTCCTCCTCTTTTTGGAGGGAGCGGAAAAGGGATTTAGAAATATGTGATATTCATGCATGCAGACTTTTGGTTAAATATCTATATACTCTTTTCCTGGAATTTTGAATAAGATTCTAAGTTTGTATTATTATAATCATCATATGATATTACGAGAGCTATCACATGGAAACTCCAGGCTGTAACTTTTTGGAGTTGAGGTTCAATAACATTTGACCTTTCTTAGCTATGAAAAAAATTTGTGTTTCCATACATATAGTGATTTCAAATTCATGGAATATATTTGTCAAGATCTACTCAATGTAAAACATTTTAAATTAGCCAGTTTATGCAAGCTTATGTTTATATTTGATGTTAAATATTTAATACTGTTTTTTATGGTGAAACCTCTTAATTTTGATTAAACAATCTATGGATTCTAACATTTATTCTGAACATAAAAGAAGAGGAATAAATCCATAATCCTTTCTTTTTCTTCTCTAATTCATGTGCCCCCAGACACACAAAGAAAGTGGGTAATGATTAAAGTAGTAATGCTACATGCTAGTGTCTTTTGTTTGTTCCATACTATAAAAGCCTATAGGCAAGTGTCCATTGTTTCATTTTACCCAGATCTTAATAGTGAGATCTTAAATAAATGGCAATGACTGAATTCACATAAAATCATTCTCCATATACTGTCGCCCCCAGATTATGAATCTAGAGGGCACTGATTTACACGTGGGTTACTCTGAAGCAGGAGTGAGTAGAACTGTCCCTAATGGGGGCATCTGTTCCTTTCCTCAAAAAGGGGCACTCGGGCTCCTTCGGAAACCTGCGAGTTTAATTGGAAATTCTGGGTGCCTACTTTACTAGTCATAAACTAAGTAATTGTTTCCTAATGCAAGCTGGCAGTGCCATTGAGGGCAGATTATACAGACCTGCCATCCTGAGGTGTTCTAAACAAGTGACAAATCATTAACAGCAGGTCTCTGGATCTCTGTGAGTGAGCTCTGTGGCTGCTACTGGAGGGAAACAAGACCAGAGAGGAGCGAGGGAGATCTGAGCAGGCAGAAGCTGCTGCATTAATGACTGGCATTGTCAGCACTGTGTGCTGGGGATGACTGCAGCATCTTCACTTTCACCTTCTTCTCAGGGGTGTTGCTATGGGTACCATCTCAGAGGTGTCATAGAAAAGAAAGAGCAGGAGGTAGACTGATGAACAACATAAGGAAGTAAAGGATATGCAATGGCATAACAATATGAAGACATTCTTCCCATACAAACGAGTGTGTTGCATACTTCGATAGGGACCCATTAAATATGGAGGATGGCAGACAGGAGAATTGGTTGAATTGTCAACAAATGACAAATAAAAGGTGCTTTGGAACTATTTTATGGCCCCAATTATCCATAAAGATAATCGTAGTACTGGACCTTTATCACTTGGGTACAATCTTTTGTCACTAAATTAATTTATGAGCCCCTGGGAATTGTATGCATGCGTGGTGTATGGGTGTTTTTGCAGTATGGCAAGACTGGGGAAAGCTGTTCATTATTTTAAAGGCTGTGGGGTTTTTTTGCCCTCTTTTCAAACTCCTGCTCTCTCCCCTGATCAGAGATTCTGTGAAGGTGCCAACTCCCTAGCACTTTGACTTTGAAATTAATCATGGTAGCCTTCCCTCTCCGTAATATGTTAATCATCATTAGCCCAAATCTCTTGCTCTCTCTCTCTGTCATACTTTAGCTGCCGTTGGATAAAACTCAGAAAAAAAATTATTAGGAGCATTTTAACAAATTGCAGCATTTCAGTGATTATGTAGCAGTTGTCAGATTCCTTCCTGGCAGAGTTGGAAAACTGACATTTTCTTAGTTTCCCAAGTTTATGCTATTTTAATAAGTTGAATAAACAATGTTGAGTAGAAAACAGGTTTTGCTACCCACCTTTATTTTATATATAGTGTTATAATCAGAGTCCAACCATATATATATTTATAGAGGAGATTATTAAAAACATTCTGGTGAGAACACAGAGCAACTTCCCCTCATCATTTGAAAGTTCATATTTTATGGGTCACGTGGCATTCAGCCTTTCCAAACTGGCTTGAGTAGTTTCTATAAAATACGTAGCTGGAAATTTTGGTTCTTGTAGTTTTCTTTCTCGTATTTACTTTTTTTTTTTTTTACTTTTGTTTTTCTGTTTTAAAATCATGGTAGTTGCTGGGAATGTCAACCAAAATAACATTCATAACCTGAAACTACCACCCATTATTTTCACACATATATCATATAACTGTCACTGGAAACCAAATTCTGGGGTGAGTTGACCAAACTCTTGGGAGGCTATTGCAGATACTTTTCTATAAAAAATGTTTTTACTAAAATCACACAAAAGAACCCTTGGCCCTGGCCCTACTGCATATTTATTTTTTTAAGGCATCAGTTTACTCAGGCAAAGAAACAGGAGATGTTCTTAGAAAGGGATGAGGTCCTGACTTGCAGACACTTTTCTTTTTCTGGCTATAACTTTAAGGTGTAGATCGTTGGTAGAACTAGAAGTAGATATTTATGGGAAAATGAAATTGGATTTGACTAAGCAGTGAGAGCTAAGACAGATTTGAAAATATAGAGAGGACCTGATCTGTATTCATTAATTTGTTCATGAATTCAACATTTATGGAACAGCTTCCATGCATCGGGTACTGTACTTGATATTAGGGAAACAAAGATGAATAAGACACAGGCCTCTCCCAAGGAGCTTGCAGTCTAGAAGACATGGTCTTTATTTTATTTTTATTAAAAAAGATGAGGTCTCACTCTCTTGTCCAGGCTGGGGAGCAGTGGTACCATCACAGCTCACTGCATCCTCAAACTCCTGGGCTCTAGGGCTCCTCCTGCCTCAGTATCCTGAGTACCTGGGACTATGGGAACACCCCACCATGCCTGGCTAATTAAAAAAAATTTTTTTTTTTTTTTTTTGTAGAGATGGTATTTCCCTATGTTGCCTAAGCTGGTTTTGAACTCCTGGGCTCAAGTGATACTCCCACCTTGGCCTCCCAAACTGCTGGGATTATAGGCATGAGTCTTTGTGCCTGGCTGAAGACATAGTCTTTAAATAGCTTATTATATAATGCTGTGAGCAGCATGCAAGCATAATAGTGTGATCTGAGACATCTAAAAATGAGGGCAGTAGTGAGATTATAATTCACTAAGTGGTTTCCAGAGTATAAAATAAAATGAATGCTTTAATTTCCAAATGCTCTTAAGGTAGGAAAAACAATCTGAAGTATTAAAAACAAGAGAAGTACATTGAAGGTGGTATTACAAACTCCTTGCTAGACAAGGGTAAATGAGAGCCCAACACAAGGGATGTAGTTGGGAGAACCACAGAATAGACTTCAAAATTTGGGACTTAATTACCTATATGTTACTGTATCCACCTTGAAAAGAAAATGCTGTTTGCTGAATTAAAAGTCATTATTTCTGTAAAGTGTACCCTAATGGCAAGTAAGAATTAAAAGGTTCTTAAAGTCATTCTTGGGTTTGAGGTGTATATAACCAGGGCATTTTTTTTTGGTAATGGAGTTTCTTAAAATCAATTATTATCTTTTATTACAGGCTTCAAAATAATTGTTCTTATAGCTATGATGTCAAGTTATATCTAGTCCAGCCAGAGTAGTATTGTGAAGAAATAATTTCTATCACAAAAGTCAGTCATTATTCAATTAACTAATTCTATCACTAAATTTGGCTTTTGTTTTGAATTTCTTTCTTTTCCAGATTTGAAAGTTGTTTACAGATACTAGAAACATTCAGAGTAGTATGTGCGGTTTATAACGTTACTAACTCAGCACTGGTACTTACTAAACAATAATGCCACCTGTCATTAGTAACAATAAAAAGTAGCACCCGTTAAATCTTGCAAGATAACCAGAGGCCATCAAGTCATCCTCCTTAATATTGCAAATTTTAGTAAAGTTTATAAAATTATCCAGCTGATTTAAAAATTGGATTTAATATATTTGCAACCTCCAAATACATTACAACATGATTATAAATTGCTCTGGGAATTTTTTTATACTCAAAAAAGGTCAGCTTTTACTACAATGTAAAATTTAGAGCCCTTATTGAAATATGTCTTCCAGCAAGCTGTGAGGAAGTTTTATGCAACCATTAAATATATAAACACTTGTAAAGGACAGTGTATCTATATATACATACATATGTGTATATGTGTGTGTATTTATTCATATTTACATAAAGCATGTGTGAATATACATTCTCATATTTATCTGTACATATGTCTGCCCCTGCATCTGGAAGAATATATTTGTGTTTGTAGAGTTGGTCCAGTGTTCATATCCAAATGCAAATTTTGACTCTTAGAAGCATATTTGTATCTTTTCCTTTCTCAGTAGTTTTGCCAGTTGGTGTATTTCTTTGCTTATTTCCACTTTTTCTTCCTCTGCAGCATCCCCCATGAAGTGGCGCTGAAAGATCACGTTAGCACAGTTCCATGATGTGAAATACCACAAGTCTGCAATTTTTCGGTCTTGAGAGTGTCGCTGGGCTGAGAGGATGGAAATCTTTCAGTAATTATACCAGTTTGTATTCGTCTCACATTTGGGACCAAATACAAATCCGATCCACTCTTTCTCCCTGTGAATATTCATAAAAAACAAAGTGCCAATTCTGGTCTAATCATGTATGGAACCAAATATGTTGATGAGTCCTAAGTATATACTGTGTGTCTGTATACATATGAATATATATATTTGTACACACTAATTTTGCTTGTGTCCTCCTCTGTGCAATTTGTTTGTTTAGTATAGGGGTTGCTGTTATAATGTGTTAATAAGCTGCTGAAAGCTTGGCACCTATTACTTGAAATGACAGCTATGTTAGAAGCCTATTAACACTCCATAGCAGCAGCTCTGCAACTACTAGAAATGAATTTCAAAGAAGGTAAATGAACAAAAGCGATTCATATCTCTTAGGAAAGCAAATACCATGCCTAGAACCATATATACTTTGGAAATGTATGGTGTATAAAATGAAAAACCTCTTCCAGTTAAAGAAACAGCGGAAAGGGAATATTTGGAGAAAGGAAGACTGCCTAAAAGATTTCCCAACAACCTTGAAGACATAAATGTAAAGGATACCAAACATAACTTCCTCCCTTTGTTTCTATTGTATTTAAACCAGAACTGTGTCAAACTTATAGGAACAGAATATAGTACAGGTAGAGGAAATTCACTTTTCATGAGCAAAAGTTAAATCATCTGGATTTAGCTCAAACTCTTTCTTAGTTTCTGAGCTTAGAAGTATACCCTGTGCTATTGTTCTCTGAAGCAGGGCTCTTTGAGTCAGCTTGCTCTGCTTTTGAACTACTTGACTGACTTTTGACTGTCATTGGAATCTGCAAGATGGTTGAAAGTCCTGGGTAAACCTTAATCATGATAATAAAAATGTGGTAAGTTAAGTTCAGAGTAGGTGTTTTTCTTTCTCCTTTTTGTGATAGTGTGTGTGGGGGTGTGTGTATGGCAAGGTGTGGGAGCTGGGTTATATGCTAAGAGTACAGTTCCATAATTCTAGGTTAAATAAAGATTTAACTGTATTAACTTTTTAAGGCCCTTGCTTTTGAAATCAGCTGCAATGAAAAACAAGTACTTTTACATTTCAACTTATGCATGCACAGAAATTAAAAATTGCTTTCAGAGTTTGTGTAAAACTAGCAGTGAAAAGTTATAATAGGCAGTTTCATCTTTAGAATAATTTATATTACTATAATATCAGGACAGTAACACATAGTAGCATTATCTTTGCGTTCATAGCACCATAATATCTATTATATAGAATATGTTTTATATACCATGCTATTCATATTTCTGTGAATGGCTACTATGAGTTCTAAAAAGAAAAGCTGGAAAGATCTTGGGAGAGAAAGAAAATGGGCATAGACTCTAAAAATCTGTATAAATATAAGCCAAACATTCGTTGTGTACATGCATGTATGCATGCACAAATAAGGCTTTACAAATTAGATTGGGATAGATTGTCATGGAGGAAAGAGGTGAAAAGAAAGGCAATCCTCTTATCACTGAGACTCAATACAAAATGTGTTTTGAATATTGTCTAAATATTCAAACTCCAATTTCCCACGTAAGCTGACACTACCCTTGCCCTTTGGGACACTAACTAGAAATGTTCTTAGGTGAAATCCTGTCAACCAAAACTTAGTTTCCCCAGCCCTTCTGTACACTAATAGTACATTGACAATTGATGCTCATTATGAATTTAAAGGTAATTTTGTGTTTGTTGAATCACTAACGGTTTAATTATGCTCAGTATTGTTTGTACAAAATGATTTTAAAAAATGGATTCTAACATCTTAATGTGTAACCCATGTGTGATATAGATAGTAACTCTATTATTCAGAGTAATTGATTAACCCAAATGCCCTACTTCATATCTGGCGGAGAACAGGCTAAATTTAAATTAAGCAGCATTTTATTAGCATTTTTAAAGACTTGTGTTGAGAAATGCCAATTACCAGTTGTTTGTGAGCTGTCCAAATATTAGAATGTTCTGAATGTATGGAATGGAATATGATCATTCAAACAATAAAGCAATATAACCGAAACTATATAACATTAGTATTCCCTAAATTGGTAAACATTAAAGTAATTGTTTCCTTGCTCTTTAAAATAATTATTTGATTTTAACCTTTTATTTAAAACGTAACATATATATGGAATAATTAATGAAGAAATAATGTATAATTCAATAACTTAACCATGAAAAGGAAACACCCACGTGGCCATCACTTGCCAGCATCTTAGAACGTTTTTTCCAGTCACGGCCACTCTTTCTTTCTACTAAAGTAACAATCATCTTTGTTTTCTTGCTCTTCTTTTATAGTTTTACAACCTAAATGTGCAATTTCATTTATCTGCTTTTTCAACTTACACAGATAGAATCACGCAGTGTGCATTCGTTTGTATCTGAGTATTAGTCTTCATGTCTCTACCTTTTAACCATCATTAGTTATTTTTAATGTTTTAAAGTAATCATTCTGGTGGTGTCTCATGATAAACTTTATTTAGAGCAGTTTTAGCTTCACAGTAAAACTGAGAGGACGGTACAGATATATCTCATTTACCCCTGGCCCCACACATGCATAGCCTTCCCAATTACTACTGTCTCCTACAGAGTAGTATATTTGTTATAGTTGGACCTAAATTGACACATTATTATCACTTGGAGTTCATAGTTTACATTAGGGTCCACTGTTGGTGTTGTACATTCTAAGTGTGTGACAAATGTATACTGAGATGTAGCCACCATTATAGTATCATACAGAGTATTTTCACTGCCTTAAAAATCCTCTGTGCTCTGCCTATATCTCTCCTCCTTCCCTCATTCCTGACCCCTCCTGATCTTTGACACCCCTGTCTCCCTAGATTTGCCTTTTCCCAAATATCATATAGTTTGAATTATATAGTATGTGGGTTTTTCAGATTGGCTTCTTTTACTCAGTAATATGCATCTAAAGTTCCTCCATGTATATTCAAGGCTTGATAGCTCATATGTTAGTGCCGAATAATATCCCATTGTCTAGATGTACCACAGTTCATCCGTTCACCTACTGAAGGGCATGTTGGTTGCTTCCAAGTTTGGGCAATTTATGAATCAAGTTGCTGTCAACACTCATGTGCAGGTTTTTGTGGACCTATATCTTCAGCCATTTGGGTACATACCAAGGAGCACTACTGTTGGATCATATAACTGCCAAACGGTCTTCCAAAGTGTCTACACCATTTTGCATTTCCACCAGCAACTGTACTGCTCCATGTCCTCACTAGCATTTGGTGTAATCGGTGTTCCAGATTTTGGTCATTCTAATAGGTGTGTAGTGGTATCTTATTGTTTTAGTTTACACTTCTATGATGACATATGATGTGGAACATCGGAGCATCTTTTCATATGCTTATTTGCCGTCTGTATGTCTTCTCTGGTGAGGTGTCAAATTCTTTGGCCCATTTGTTAATCAGGCTGTTTTCTTGTTGAGTTTTAAGAAAACTTTGTGTGTAATTTGGATTAATGGTCTTTTATCAGATATGTCTTTGCAAATGTTTTCTCCTGATCTGTGGCTTGTGTTTTAATTCTTTGACAGTGTCTTTTGCAAAGCAAACATTTTTAATTTTAATGAAGTCCAGTTTATCAATTATTTTATACATTGTACCTTTGGTATCATATCTAAAAAGTCATCACCAGTCCCAAGGTCATCTGGATTTTATCCTATGTTACTTTCTAGGAATTTTTACCTTCTAGGAGTTTTATAATTTTGTACTTTACATTTAGGTCTGTAATCTCTTTTGTAACCACCCCCCCTTTTTTTTTTTTTGCATCCGCATGCAGATGTTCAGTTCTAGCAACATTTATTGAAAAGACTGTCTTTCTCTGTTGTATTGCCTTTGACCCTTTGTCAAAGATCAGCTGACTCTTCATTGTGGCTTTAATTGTCTTTCCCTTATTACTAATGGACTTGAACATCCTCTCATATGTTTACTGCCTATCTTTAATAAGTAGCTATCTTTTTCTTACTGATTTGTCAAAGTTTTACATTTTTAAAATGTCATGTGAGGAAGTCCTTTGAGTTATGTATGTTTCAGATATTCCACTGTGTGGTTTGTATTTTAACCCTTTTATCAGTATATTGTGATGAACAGATGATTTATTCAAAATTTTATTGTTTGCTTAAAGTCAAACTTTTCTAGAAATTTTAATCTAGATTTTTAAATTTATTGGTGTAACATTAATATCTGCAGGATCTAGAGTGATGTCTCTTTTTCACATTGATATTGGTTACTTACACATTTCTTTAAAATTTTGTCAGTTTTATCAGGAATTTAACTTTGTTAATCTTTACAAATTTAAATTAGTTTGATTTTGTTGATGTTATCTATTGAGTACTTATTTTTAACTTTATGTACTTCCATCTATCCTCTGTCTTAAATGTCTATTCTTTTTCTAATTTTTAAAGATGCAAGCTTACTTTGAGTTTTAGTCTCCCTTCTTTGTTGAATACATACATTTAAAGCTATAACCCCCCTTGACCAATATTTTTAGCAGCATTCCACAAGTTTTAATAGGTCATAGTTCCCTTATCATTTAGTTTAACATGTTATCTAAAACTATTTAAATTTTTCTTTGATCCTTGTATTATTTAGAAGTATATTGCCTAATTTTCAAAAATATGGGGATTTACCAGTTATAGTTTCACTGATTTCTATCTTATTTGCATTGAGATCTGAAAATCATATATAATAAGTCACATTATATATGATTTTATTTTGAAATTTTATGAAATTGTTTTATTGCCCAATATATGGTCAATTTGGAAAAAATGTAATATATCTTTAAAAAGAATGTATATTCTGAAATTGGTGGCCACTTTGTTATATATATTTCAATTACATTTCTTTTTGATCATTAAATTTTTCTATGTAGCTTGTAAGTTTTTATCACTTATTGAAAAAGATGTGTTAATTATTTATTGCAATTGTTCATTTGTCTAATTCTTTAGTTCTGTCAATTTTTACTTTATATATATGTCTGAGGGTATGTTAACTGTAATACATTTAGAATTGTATCTTCCTGGTGAATTATATCTCATCATTATTAAGTGTTCCTTTTACCTCTACCAATACTTTTAGCCTTAAATTCTACTGTGAATAATATTAAAATGAGCTTTTGTTGTTTATTTCTAACACTTTTGAATCCTTATATTTTAGATCGATATCTGAAACTATTTACTTGGTTTTATTATTTATAATTGTCTGGCAATCTTTTTGTCTTTAATTGAAGCATTCTATTTGTTTAATTTATTGATTGATATATTTGGCTTAAGTCTACTATCTGTTCACCTGACTTCTTCTATTTACTCTTTGTTCTTTTTTTTTTTTTAACTTTGCTTGTTTTCTATTAGAGTAATTATTTTTCATAATTTTTCTTGTAGGTTGGAAATTATATGTTCATTTACTGTCCTTTGGATGATTGTACTAGAGCTAACAGCATGCATTCTTGACTTACAGATGTTTAATACTAATTAGTACTCTTATCCTCTTGTTGAATAATGCAAAAACCTTACAATAACTTTATTTCATTTATCCCTACCTTCTTTTTAGAACAGACATGCATGCACATACACATACACACACATACATTCACAAAACAATTATTTTATACAGTCAATATTGATTAATATTCACTCTAATGTTTACACAGTTTGTTGGTTTTCAGTCTTTTTTAAGTTTCTAGTCTTCTATCAGAGACATTCTCAGGGGGAGAGTTAGTAATGCAAATTACTAACTATAATCAAAAGTGAAAGTACTTTCCATACATTTGGCCTAAATCTTTCCCAGTCTAATATGAATTTGAGTATTTTGTTGATTTACAGTAGTTATTTATATAAAGTAAACTGGAGCATGTAAGTTATTTTATAGCTTGTTGATCTAAGTCTTACCATGACCTGTGTCTTAGATTGGGTTCCTCAGAGGCAGGTTCTCTGAGGATTCTTGTGAAAGTGACTTATTTAGGAAGTGTTCCTGGGAAAAACTGGTAGAGACTTAGAAGAGAAGGATGCAATATCTAAGAATGGTAACTTTGGCTCAGCCACTCAGAGGTGCTCTGAGGACCATGTTGGTCACAACTTAGAGGTATTCCAATCAGTGGCAAAAGAAGTTAAGAGTATTTAGACCCCTGTACTGGTCAGTCATTGTTTAAGGGATGTCCCCAAAGTAATATAAAGCCCCCTGCTTCCTGTCATCCATTTGCAGATGCAGAGGCTGGGTATTTGCAATACAAGCACACTGGGAGCTAGTATACTTGATGAGAAACCTGATGGGATAGAGGCAGATAAATGACTGTGTCTGTTACAATCTATATGATCCTGCCTTGATTAAGATTCATGGATGCAATTCAGGGTATCCAGGAACTTCAATGGAAAGAAAAAATATATTTTTGCTGACATCTAATGAAATTTAGCATTTTTCAAAATTATGAAAGTCATAATACTACAGTATCTGTAAAGTATGTGTTCCTAAGTAGCACAGGGCTTAGCATGTAGTGAATTACTCAATATATTTCATTTCTGAAAAATGTATGAAAGGCCGGGCGCGGTGGCTCAAGCCTGTAATCCCAGCACTTTGGGAGGCCGAGACGGGCGGATCACGAGGTCAGAAGATCGAGACCATCCTGGCTGACACGGTGAAACCCCGTCTCTACTAAAAAATACAAAAAAAAACTAGCCGGGCGAGGTGGCGGGCGCCTGTAGTCCCAGCTACTCGGGAGGCTGAGGCAGGAGAATGGCATGAACCCGGGAGGCGGAGCTTGCAGTGAGCCAAGATCACGCCACTGCACTCCAGCCTGGGCAGCAGAGCGAGACTCTGTCTCAAAAAAAAAAAAAAAAAATGTATGAAAAAACACTGAAATTAGCTACAAATTAATATCTGTTCTAGCCAGATTTCCAAAGTAAACATCCTAGAATTTGACTAGAAAGTGAACATGTTGCTATAATCTGATCATTCACTACACTGCAAATAATAAAAATGATCTGTGTCACTAGTCAAAGATAGGAGGATGAATTCTAGTAGATAACCCCTGCCCAAACTTTTGACTAATGTTAAAAAAAAAACAGCAACCAAAAACTCAATTAATAATGGACATTTTTTAAAAATCCATATCTATGAAAGGAAAGGGTGTTTCCCAAAGCAAAACTGGGCAGGTATGTTGTCCAGAACCACAGAGTTTAAAAAATAATGTGAAATTTCCTTGTCTCAGATGAAATAAATCTCTAACCAAAAATCAGAGATAATGAGTCTTATTACTTGTGGAATATAGTTTTGTATCAGGAAAGCTATCTTGGATCCCACCTAAGGAAATTTCAATACTGAAGGGTTCAACAATAACATTACAGGCCAGTCAGGTAGTTGTGGTGATTTGGCTCCATGAGAAACCTACATAAATAGACTATAAAGTATATTGGTTTATCCTATTTCCTTCCTGGTACTAAATATCCTCACCCAACCTATGAAAAACTTTTTTTTTCTTTTTTTAGGGAAAAAAAAAAGCTGTTTCCAGCTTTATGGTCTTCTGAATACTGTGGAAAGCTTCAAAGAGTCCTGTGAAGACTTTTCCCTACTGATTGTTGCCTCAAGTTCATTTTTTGTGGGGCTAAAATATACCTTCTTTCTTAGAAAGACTGTTCAACTCCAATTATTTCCTGAATTTAGCAACTAAATCTCAATTACATTCCTAGTAGCCTCATTTCTTCCTGGGCTTTGTGCATTCTTTGGGCCAGGAGCTCCCTTGGATATCAAAGGCAGCTCCTTGTAGAGAAAGGGGACGTGATGGGGCACAGGAGCCCAGAACCTGACCCCATGTTACTGCCTCTGCTTGAGAAAGCAGAGAAGTTAAAAACACTCACTAAATAATTCCCTTTAAATCAGAAGAAAAATGATTTTTTTACAGTTAACAGTTAGATGCATGATGATTAATGTTTTCAACCTTGAGGGCAAACTCTGCCTGTTTAGTATAAATTTTTTATTTCTGTGTTTCAAGTGAAAAATATCCTGGGGTCCTTTTGAATTTCAAACAATTAGTCCAAATTCAAAATGTATTAGGTTAATTGTATATTTTAAATTTAATTTTAATATTCTTTGACTCTGAAATTGATAAGCATTTATTTGCTCTTGAAATCTTTCAAAGTTTATGACAATCTTTTATCCTTCTTAAATAGTATTAATGCTTCATGATAAAAGCCTGGCCTAAGGAGGAGATAACATTTAAGAACTATGTGAACCCACGGGGCCAGAGCTTCAATCTATCTGGTCTATTCCCTTGTGTTTATGGAATTTAGTGTGGGGCTTCCTCCTCTGGGGGACAGTTGACTTAGATGTAAGTGGTAGACTAGGCAGAGGTGAATGTCATGATTTAGCTGTACCACTGGATTTCACAGAAAGACAAAGGGACCAATTTATATGGTCTTTGTATGAGGGAATAAGAGGTAACTGCCTATGTTTGTCAATAAGAACATAAGAGAAAAACCTCAGGATCCCTGCTCATCTGTTTATATTCTGGGCAAGTATAAATTTCCTCAGATGTTAAATACAGAAGGTAAAATCTACCTTAATAAGTGGACATAATAAAAACAGCCCAAAGCTTCCGGAAGGTAATTACCTTAGGGAGGTACAGATATGTATAGGAAATGTTATGTGTCTTTTGTCTTAGATTTTTAAAATTTTCTATAGCAAGAAAAAAGAAGCAAAATTATAGGATTACTTTGAGGTTTTTTGTGTTCTCAATTGAAAAAAATCAATAGAGGTCCTTTTAGGAAAGAAATCTTCCATGAAACTTCAGTACATAAACAGATGAAAGTGGAGCCACTCTGCTTACGTGAAAATGAGAATACAAAGCCCCCAGCCCGTTTGTTTTCTCTTCCCTCCTTGGTGGCTCCCCCACCCCAGGCATCCCTAAGAGGCTCTGGGCTCCAGGAAATAGTGATTGAAGCCACTTCAATAGGGGTTAGTGTGGACCATAAAAGTAAAGAGCCTAGAACTGTGCCAGTTGTGCAGCATTTTCTCAAGTAATGCTAACTATTAACGTTGTTGTCACTGGTTGTTCTTCAACTTGATTCTGGCAGAGTGGGATCATTTATGAGTAAAAATGAAATAGCATTTTCTTTCCTAAAAGAGCATTTATCAGTTCAGTCTCTGTCATGGAATCAGTAGTCCATGCTGCTAACCAAGATATTCTGTGTTGAGCCTGAACTGGCTAGCCAGCTAGTGTTGGTGACTGAGGATTACATGGATTCACTTTTTCTGATCCAAACTACGCAGGTATGGGGGCAGCTGTAGGGAAGTCAGCCCAGATGTTCTCAGGCTGGCTCATTTATTTTTAGTGGGGCTACCTGATTGCCCATTTTAAAAGCTCAGCCTTTTCATGTGTTTTTAAGATCAAACTTGACTTTCGGCAGGAGGAATGAAGGTCTAGTTTAGCACTTGGGGATTCAGCATTGATATTTCTAACTCCTTGCTTCTCTTAACCTTTTGACTACATTTTGAAAACCAGACTTCCAGGTATAATGGAGCTGACTTATGCCAGCTCATGAGAGCCAATTGTTAATTTCTCAGGAATTTCGCCAGCTAGATGATGTCACATAAGTAGCTTACAATTAGCGATGTTGACAGCATTTATACTACGGAAACTCACAGACCCTGAAAATCAGGTCTTTCCCCTGGAGCATACCACTAGCTTAGGAAGTAGCCACCAATTTATGCTCCACTTCTCATGACTAGATCTCCATTTCCCTAGATCTGAGTTCCTGTGGTGATACTATAAAAATATTTGTACCCTTCATTCTCGTAAGACTTTCCCTCCAATGTCAGGAGTCTGATTTTTGTATCTTACCTCTAGGCTGGGCTCCTCTTCCCTATTACCTGCTCATAGATCTCTCCCAGTGCCTATCTAGCTAAGATGATAGTTATCTTACCTCATTGATTATAGGTCTTGAACCATCATCCTGTATTCTGCGTTAGGTTATATAAGACTCGTGAATGCCTGTTTACATGCTGTTTATTGAATTTCCCTTCGCCAGATGTGTTTTGTCACAAAGTCTGCAGTTCATTCTCTTCTAGTTTGTGGTTCCCAGTTTGCTTTATCCTCTTCCTAATCTCTTATTCTGTCCCAATTAACTGCAATAACTCAATATTCTTTCAAAAGTTGTGAATATACTCCTAGAAATCCTCTTCCATATTATTAGGCTTTAAATTATTAAATGTAATTTGTTAGCAGCTTTAATTTTAAAACCTAACTTTGGGTTTATAGTAAATAACATTTAATATCCTTAATGAAGTTTCACCATATGTAAAGTATTTAATTTCTTAACACAGCATCTATATTTTCTCATAAGTAACATTAATTGTTGCTCTGCATGTCCCAAACATTGTTCCATGTGCCTTGCATGTATTAATTCACTTAGTCCTACAGAATTCCTGTGAGACAGGTACTCCCACCAGTGCTATGACTGTTTAAAAATGCCATGCCAGCATCAGGAAGTTATCCTATATGGTCTAAAAAGGGGAGGCATAAATAATTCACCCCTCGTTTTAGCATATAATCAAGAAATAACCATAAAAATGGGCAAACAGCAGCCTTCAGGGCTGCTCCATCTATGGAGTAGCCATTATTTATTCCTTCACTTTCTTAATAAACTTGTTTTCACTTTATGGACTCACCCTGAATTCTTTCTTGGAAGATTCAAGAACCCTCTCTTGGGGTATGGATTGGGGGGACCTCTTGTAACATTGCTTCAATTTTAGCAGAATTCATGTTTTTCTGATAAGGGTCTCTTTTCAAACTGATGTCTTAGCCTTCTCAATGCCTCAAGCTAGATCTTGTGCAGACATATTTTAACAAGTTAATATGAGTTTATTTTGATGTAAAAAAAATTTTGAAATCCAGGCATAGTTTTTTCATAATACACATTTTCCATAAAATTTGTGTTGACCCCTTGTATATAATATATAGATGTTTTATTATAATGCTTGTATAACTTGGTAAAACTGAGGTTGTGGAATATCATTAAGGATATAATAATTCTGGAAAAGTTTCTTTAATGATGTCTTGCCATTTACCTTCAGAAAACAACACCAAATCCTACCTATTCAGGTCATGAGATTTGGCATATTGAGTAGAAAATGGTAAAATTGAATTGCAGCATACAAGGATGAAGATGCAATATGTAGTTTTAAATCCTTAAGTCTAGAGTATTTTCTGGAAAGCTCACAGGAAAAACGACTGGACAGATTGAAAGACCTCAGGAGTCATCTGTGTTAAATTTTTTCCTCCAGTTGCTTACTATAAACCTTATAATTTAAGAACGACTCTACAGAGGGTCAGGCCACCATTCTAGCAAAGAACTTGAGTGATTCACTGAATAGTCCTGATTTCAATTCTTAGTATGGAATCAATTCTGGGTGGAATCCAAAAAAGCAGAAAAGGGTGGAAAGTAAAGGAACATTTGTAAATGTCAGTTCATGTTGTAGGGGTTGTATCTTCCTTGGGGTTCTCATCACAATTGCCCGTCAATTGAATTTGTAGAAAAAAACATGTGACGCCCATGGGGAACACACGAGACAGGCAAGTGGAACCTCTAAAATGTGGTTTTCACCTTGGATCCTCTAAGCAGGAGACAGACCTAGAACAATGAGCCTGGCCTTCTTTAGGATGAATGCCACCTTTGTCACAAGTTAACTTCTTTTATCTTCTGTTAACATAATTTATCTTCTGTTACTGCCAGAAAATTGTGGAAAGGAATCTGCCGCTTCTTCTCCTGTGATATTATTTAAAAAGTAAATGGTTGGGCCTCTGAGATCTGCACTTAGATCTGTTCTGCCTATCCCTACAGATACTACTATCATCAGTTTTCAGGTGAAGAAACGGAGGCTCAGAGAGCGTAAGTGTTGTGAGCCTATAGCTAATAAATGGTGGATCTGAACTTACAGACCAGGTCTACAAACCAAGTAGGTGGTTCCTAGTGTTAGAGGAGCCTTTAAAGGTCATGTTTGTCATATTTTTGTGAGTAAAAAATGTCTGTGATATCAATGCTTAACTAATTTCAGTGGAATCGAATGTGAATGGGGGAAAGACCCTGCCAAGCAATTATGGTACAGACAAATCATTTGTGTTTTTCCTTTTTGTCTTTGGTGGGCACTTTCTCTTTGATGCTCTCCTACCTAGTGCCTGGGGCCACTACCTGTCTTCTAGATGCACAAGGCCTTCTGCTTTGGCATTCTACCTGTTTTACTCAGCACCCACCAGAACCCCTCCCCAATCTGTGCTTTGACTTTCTCTTCCCTTCATATGATAATGTACTACTCCTCTTTCCTTGACTCTTAAAACCCCAAATCCTGGTGCGTGATGGTCAGACAAGCCAACTCTTGCTGCTCTCTATCTAAGAAAGTATGAAGCAATATCTTAACCAAGTCAAATTCGACATTTTTAAAGAAAGTACTTCTAGGGCTGGAGCACTACCTGATAGGAGTTCCATTTCCAGCCAAGGATGCTTTGCTGTGTTTAAGTCAAATAGGTAGAGGCCTAACCTGTTTATATATAAAGCCAGCCCTGAACATTGGCATTTGTTTAAATGCTGTTTAGGGACACTCGAGTCTTCAACACTGCACACACAAAGATTCAAATCAAACACATGCACTGACATTTCCCCACTTCTTCCCTAGATGCTCATAATCTTTAAGGCCAAGTTGATGTCGGGACAACCCCAGAGAATGGAGATGTTCCTATGGGAGTTTGCCTAATGGAGCCACTGGCATTTCTTAGCCAGAGGAGTGCTGAAAGTGATGTCTTTGCAAAGTCTCCAGGGATTTTAGTTAGCATGGAACCTCAGTATAGCAGTCTGCTCAGACCAGATCCAAACTACGTAAGAAATAGTGTATGGAAGACTAGACTCTTTTCTCTCTTTCATCTCCCAGCTGCAAATTGGTATCTGCTACGCAAGGGGCATTACAAAATTACACAATCAAGAATAACTGCTACCACTAATATTTAGCATCAACAAAACTTTTTCAGATGCCTGCCTTCTTTTGAGCCCCAGAAATATATATTTTTTCTTTTTTTTAGATCTAAAATTTTGATGAGGCTTAGAGGTACTGGCAGTTTTACTGGGACTTTTCCAAGGCCACCTAGCTGAGGTTGACAGAATAATTTGTTGAGATTTTAATTTGTGTTTCGTTCTCATTTTTCTAACCCCACCTTGAGATGGTAACTTCACCTTTTTGTTCTGGGACCCTTGGTGATGGAGTTAAAATAAAAATAACCCAAGGACAAGTTCCTTTTCTGCTTTGTTTTCTAACCTGAACTCTTTGAGGAGATTTTCCCAAGGAAATGGAGAGAAATGAGAGCCTTGGAGGAAAAGGAGAGGGCGATTTCCCCATGAGGTGAAGCAGCAGTGGGTTAAGGTACCTTGGGGTAGGTGCTTCCCCTTCTTCACAGGGCCTAAGGGTGGGGAGGCAGGACTTCAAAGGGAAATGACTTAGGTGTGATTTGCCTAAGAAGGCTGGGCTACAGCTACCAAGGTCCCAAATTCCACAAAGATATCCTGCTGAAGAAGATAGACACAAGCCTGCCTCTCAAGGACCACGTGGGCTTTGAAGATAGTCAATGGTGGTAATCACAGACCAGAAAGACCACTGTAAATGTCGTCTTTGCATGAAATCACAGAAAACTGATGTCATCCTGAAGTGGGGAGAGACACCCTATAGTGACTGATTAGTTTGATGGGACAGGACTACTGACAATTTTAATACGGTTTAAAGACCTGAGTTTGTTGAGTAAAATGTAAACCTATTGATCTGGGGAGTCTGGCACTGCAAATTTGGTTGTCTTTCTATAGCACTTGCTGCTCACGGAGTTTACATTTAGATGGAGAGTGGGAAAGATCCAGCAGTCATTGTTATGTATGTTTGTAGCAAAAGAGAGAAATCCATACCCTGTCTCTTATTAAATTATACAGGATTTAATTCTGTGGCCATGTATCGCATGGCACTTCTGGATGCCTACATCACTCAGCTAGTATCAGAGGTCTGGGATGGCCATATGGGGAGGGCTGAAGACATAAATGGATCGCATGAAACATGAAGTTGATAGCTTTCTGTAGTGGGAGTAATGGCTTATAAAACACATTGGAGGGGGACTGCAGGAATTGTTTAAGAATCAAATTGCTTATTAGATTTTCCAACTCCTTGAACAACTTCTAATATTTTCTAGACCGAGCCATCTACTTATCCCCTCTGCCTTTTGATGATGAAACATAACAATTTTATTGTTATGTTGCTTCAGAGCTGAAAAATTTTCATGATTCTATGTTTCAGGAAAAATCTTTGATCCCCAACTTAAATTAAGCTGACGCTAAGAAATAGCCTACACATTTACATGTTGTATTTGGTCATTACACTAAAAAAAAAAAAAAGGGAGGGTTTAAGCAAAAAAAAAAGTCTCTTAATCCCTTATCTCCTTCATCTCTTCCTCTTTGTCTTCTCTTTTCAGTACATAGACCTCAGAGAAACGTAGAACCACAAATTACCGTGGGGTGAAACTCCTACTTAATAATGACATCCCTTAAGTTGGCAAAAAATCTGCCAACATCTGCAAACTCCTAGGGTTGTGAGCCAAAGTTTAAAATTATGTGTGACAGTGTTGTGGAAAATACAATTGATTCCAATCTGATTGTGTCAGTTCCAAACAGAGACAATATTGATGATGCTGAACAGTAATCTTATTGGGCTTGGACCCAACTGAACATTGGTCTTTGTCAACTCATTATTCCTCTATCAGAGGGATCTCCACAGATTGATCTTGCCAGCACCTCTTGATGTGTCTCACAAATCACTGTTCTCCTGTTGGCAGGCTGATTTGAGTACTGCACAGTAATTGCTGGGGCCGTTTCCCCTCTTTTTCTGCCTCACTCCCTGCCATAAAACAGTGACTACCTATTGCAAGTCATTGTCATATGAAAGACCAAAAAAGGCCTAACAAGCTAGAGTAGGTAGGTATACAGTCCTTGTTGATACCAAGAGTTATGGCTATACCATTGATGCTTTTGGATTGGCAAAATAAAGTATTAAATCCTCTATTTTTCCTTGATATTATTAATTAGAGGGATCCCTGAACTTTTCAGAAGTCTGCAGCATTGCCTGTAGGAAAGTTCTGCTCTGCAGTAGAAAAGTCTAGTTTGGATGATTAGCGTTGTCTCCTCATTTTTAGCAAGTTTAAAGTGTATTGTCTCGTAAGTAATGGCGAATGGGAGGCACAAGACATTGCACGTAACATTTTGGACTAAAGACACTATCTTCTGTAATTTGAACTTCCCTTCCTCAGGGCTAATTTCACATTCCCTAAAGACATAAAAGGCTTCAGATGTCAAAATTAATTCAGTATAAGATATCAAAATGTAAATGGGATTTCAGGTGGATTAGTCAGGATAAAGTCAGGTCTTTATTATGGTGCCAATGTTAGTTTTCTTCCTGGACAAGAGCCTTTGCCAGGCAGCATGTATTTGTCTTTGTTGGATTACCTGGCTAATTGGAAGAGCAGCACCAAGGATGATCCAGTATCATGTGGCTTCACAATGCATGTTCTGCAAATTTGTAGCACTTTGAATCAGTGATAGCAAGTTAAGTTCCTAACTTCTAAGAGGTCACCACAGAAAGGGCCAAAACCCTATGGCATCTGTGGTTTAAACAGCAGGGACTACTTGCCTGGTATTTCCACATATGGGAAATGGACATTGAGGCCTCTGGCTGAGACTCCTTCTTTCCTTCTGATTCTCTTTAGCTCTTAAGCTTTTCCCACTCAGACCAGTATCCTACGAAGAATTACAATGGCTGAAATAAGTGATCTTCAGCAAAAAGAGGTCCTCTACAAGCTTAATACAAGTGAAAATCACATGCCAAAAAATTTGTATATGTGTCTTGGAAGTTTCTGATAATAATGCGTGTGAAACTAGTAGACTCTTAGATATTGTGACTTCTTTCTTGCTTTCTGTTGCTTCTGAAGTCAGCAGTGTGTTCTTGGCAGGAGCCAAGCCTGAACAACGAACGCCATCAGGAAGTCATTTAGTGATGCACTGATGTCAGTCAGAGAAGCTGAAAGTTGTGCAACCTCTCTAGTGTACTCCTTAAATGCTGAGTCACTTCCTGCACCTGACTCTATCCCAAGGATAATAGTGAGGGGGAGAGTTCACATGATGAATCAGCCAAAATAGAACTGTCTGCTGCCGCCTTGATTTGACTCTATTTACTTGTCACACCTTTCCTGGGTTGGAGAAGGTAGTTGACTGAGTTTTGAAGGCCTCCTACTGGGTGGCAGGCTGCATGGGAAGGCAAAAATAAACAAAAGATAGTCAGCTGTGCCCACATATATCAAGCTTAATTATCCTAGCAGAACTTGAAAGCAAGATTTATAGCAGAAGATTGACAGTGCAGATAATGGAGAGCTGACTGTTGAAAATCCCATTTGACACCACAATCAGAGTGTCGCCAGAGGGGGATACCAGGGCAACATCTCACTGTCTCCTCCCTCTCCTTCAGGAACACTTTCTGTGGGTGAGAACAGCACAACTTGGTCATCATGGTCAGCCTTGAAGACACACTGAGTGACCCAGTAGGGAGATGAGGGGGGCATCTCAAGGATTTCTGCTTTATCTTGGTTTTTAGGTGAAGAGTATTCCTGAGCTGATTGGATTTGTGAAGGGGAGCCTGACTGAGAAATTGTGTTTTATTTTTTATTATTGACTCAACATGAAAGAGCAAAATACTTTTCTGTCTTCAAAAATTGGCAGACATTGTCACATCAAGGAAGTTTGATCATTGTAAACAGAGATCACTATAATTATGGGAATATATTGTGTGACAGTGTTCAGTGGTTCGAATGTTCAAGAAATAATCATATATCATCACTAAAAGAAAACCAGAAAGTAAATGAAGGTTTTACTTAGTAAAAACAAGAAGTTCATACCTAAAAATACTGTTTCTTTTTTCTCGTGTTATTTTATTTTATTTGAGGAGTTGTTTATTATATTGTTTCTGGTAATTTCTCATGCTTTCTTTGGAACATCTACCATAAATGCATAATATATATTTATATAGAATTTTTGAAGCTGAGAAAATCCGGGATCAGGGGAAGTCAAGGGAGGGGTTTTAGTACCATTCTCTTAGGTTGTTATGACTGCAGGTGCAGTTGAAGCTGTTGGATGTCTTAGCAGTTGCTCCTGGCCTTCAAAGTTCTGAGAAATAGGATACAGGAGACTTCTCACACTTAAATAAATTTAAGCCTGTCTTTAATCCTACTCCAAGATGATGATTTTAAATAGGAAACTAAATGATAGCATGAAGATTCTATAGTTTTCAAAATAGTCAATTCAGAAAGCACTGCTAGATACATTTCTTGAATTCACCAAAATGAGTAGTCTCTCAGTCCCCTCTTTCCAGATACAAGATGTCCTGTAGCTGTTTTGCCCATATACCAAAAAAGATGCCATAAAATTCTTGCTTTGAGGCCTACACTCCTTATATCAAGAATCACGGCCAGCTTCATTGATAAAATGTCACCTGTATAGTCACACAGGGCCATGTGTTTGCTTAATCTCTGCTGCTGCCACCTTGAAATTCTTAAACTTTTGAGCAAAGGGTCCCACACTTTTATTTTGTAAAGGGTCCCACACACTGTGTAGTCAGTCCTGTCAGGAACCTCTGATTTGCTATCACATTAACTCTCTCTCTCTTCCTACTTCTGTCTCTTATGGTAGAGATTTGTAGGTAAACACGTAGATGAGGAGTTGTTTGCCTCTTAGTTATGTCTCATGGCAAGGTCTTATGTCCAGCACCCAGATAAACACAGCATCATATTCCAGTCACCTACCTAGGGCCAATAAGCCCTCCCCAATGCTGTTGGTAAGAATCTTCTGGCCAGGCGCGGTGGCTCACGTCTGTAATCCCTGCACTTTGGGAGACCAAGGCTGGTGGATCACCTGAGGTCAGGAGTTCAAGACCAGCCAGGCCAACATGGTAAAACCAATCTCTACTAAAAATATAAAAATTAGCCAGGCATGGTGGCATGCCCCTGTAATCCCAGCTACTCGGGAGGCTGATTCAGGAGAATCACTTGAACCTGGGAAGGCGGAGGTTGCACTGAGCCGAGATCACGCCACTGTACTCCTGCCTGTGTGACACAGCGAGACTGTCTCAAAAAAAAAAAATCTTCCAATAGGACCAGTCAATTTCCTCATCCTTTAATGTAACAATAATTGCATCTCATTTTAAGTTAGACTTTCTTCTAGCATGTTAAATGTCTTACAAAAAATAAAGGATAGTGTCTCTTCTTCCTTAAACTATCAAACAGAATAAATCAGAAGCCTCATAAAAGCATTCCCTGAATACAGCAGGGAAGAACATTGCCAGAGCAAATAGCCAACTGCTACCAAAGTGCCAGTTCTAATTTTTAAATCCTGTCTGCCATAGTGCCACTTGCAGATGTTTAAGAGAAATTATTTCAACTCTAATAATACTTGGCAATATGACTGTCAAAACTCAATTCCTAAGGGAACATACCCAGCGTGCTTTTGGTAGTTACCAGTCTGTAAGATTGGCGTTCTGTCCTGGCTTTCTTTGGCCAAAGGAGTTGTCATTTGGAGTTCTCCTCCCACATTCCTATCTGTGGTGGTGTGCAGCAGCTCACTGCTGAGGCTCCAAACAATTACTGTTCCCGCTTTGCAAATATTTGCATGATTAATTTTTCCTGATGTGTGTATTTCCAACCATGAGTACAAACAGCTTTTCACTGCAAACAAGTGAGGAGGCACCCTGAGGGGCAAGATCATACATTTTTATGAAGTTGCTGCTGTGAAAACTTATAATTTTTATAGAAAATTTCACTTTTTCTGGGGCAAAATAAAAATTTAATACCTGTAAAAAGTACCTTTCATTTTCATAAAATAAAGTGACAGCAAGAATAAAATATATTAAGAGTCTTACAATCTTGGGGGAAGTGGTGGCATCCTGTTTTCTTTACATTTCCATAGCACTTTTCCTTACAGTAGGAGGTGCTTATTATTTTGAGACTTGTGTGTACTTCTATTCCTACAAGGGAGAACCCTTGGGAGCTTTCCAAGTTATAATAAACCAAGGAAATAAAACCTAGGTTATTAAACACTTTGAGAAAAATTCCCTAATGTGAGGAACCAATGTCAGAAATTTCCGTAATAATGGGGAAATCATAAAGACTTAGAAAGCATTTGCTTTTTTAATAATAAAGGAAGAAAATTTTCCATTTGCCAGGTTCTAGTAAAACAAATTTGTCATTTGAGTTTATATTTTCAGTCACCAGTAGAATTTAACAGTCTGAGCTTTTAATCCAAGAGTTGTTGACCATCTAATTCATTTTGGAGTTTTAACCTGGATGATCCATTTAAGTGTGTAGAGACAGTGTTTTCCAAGGTGTGGTCCTTACGTACCACCTTCTAGAAGATGATTTTAGGTGCTACAGGGATGATAATTTTTTTTGTTTTAACTATGCACATATTTTAATGAGTAGTTGAAAAAATGTGTATATGTGCATGTGTAGTATCAACGAGCACATCAACCTCAAGTTTTAGTAAATCCTCTTATCACTACCTTAAAAGTATCCAAATATCATCCCAACTCACCATGTTTCTACTATACTTGTGACTCATCAACCATCATGTTGCTGATAAATGAGGAACATGGTCTCCTAACTGATCTCTGGGCTTCTACCATTGCTTCCCTAAAATTGGTCTTCCTTACAGGAATGAGAAGGTTTAAAAATCAAAGTTAAGATAGAGTCATTCCTCTGTTCATGATCCTCCAATGCTGTCCTGTCTCACTCATCATTAAAGCCAATGTCCCTGTCAGGGTCCATAAGCCCTCCTGGTCTTTCCTTGAATGTTCATTTGACCTCCTGCTCCCTTTCTCATCTCCTGCCACTCTCTTCCCCTCTCCCTGCTCTGCCTTCCTTGCTGTCTCTTAATCACACCAAATACAAGATGGCCTCATGGCATTTGGAGTCACTTTTCTTCCCCGATCCCATCTGGAATTCTCTTTCCAGAGTATGTACATAGCTCTCTACCTCACTTAATTAAAATCTCTTCTCAAATGTCACCTGATTTGGCTCTTTCCCTGATGCCTTCACTTTCTTTTAAAATTTCTGGGGTCCATGTGCAGAATGTGCAGGTTTGTTACATAGGTATACATGTGCCATGGTGGTTTGTTGCACCCATCAACCCATCATCGACATTAGGTATTTCTCCTAATACTATCCCTCCCCTAGACTCCCACCCCCAACAGGCCCCGGGGTGTGATGTTCCCCTCCCTGTATCCTCATTGTTCAATTCCCATTTATGAATGAGAACATGCAGTGTTTCATTCTCTGTTCCTGTGTTAGTTTGCTAAGAATGATGGTTTTCAGCTTCATTCATATCCCTGCAAAGGACATGAACTCATCCTTTTTTATGGCTGCATAATATTCCATGGTATATATGTGCCACATTTTCTTTATCCAGTCCATTATTGATGAGCATTTGGTTGGTTCCAAGTCTTTCCTATTGTGAACAGTGCTACAACAAACATACGTGTGCATGTATCTTTACAGTGGAATGATTTATAATCCTTTGGGTATATACCCAGTAATGGGATTGCTGGGTCAAATGGTATTTCTGGTTCTAGATACTTAAGGAATTGCCACACTGTCTTCTACAATGGTTGAACTAACTGACACTCCCACCAACAGCGTAAAAGCATTCTTATTTCTCCACATCCTCTCCAGCATCTGTTGTTTCCTGACTTTTTAATGATTGCCGTTCTAACTGGTGTGAGATGGTATCTCATTGTGGTTTTGATTTGCATTTCTGTAATGACAGTGATGATGAGCTTTTTTCCATGTGTTTGTTGGCCACAGAAATTTTGTCTTTTGAGTAGTGTGTTCATATCCTTTGGCCACTTTTTGATGGGGTCGTTTTTTTTTTCTTGTACATACGTTTAAGTTGCTTGTAGATTCTGGATATTAGCCCTTTGTCAGATGGATAGAGTGCAAATTTTTTTTCCCATTTTGCAGGTGGCTTGTTCACTCTGATGATGGTTTCTTTTGTTGGGCAGAAGCTCTTTAGTTTATTTAGATCCTATTTGTCAATTTTGGCTATTGTTGCCATTGCTTTTGGTGTTTTAGTCATTAAGTCTTTGCCCATGTCTATGTCCTGAATGATACTGCCTAGGTTTTCTTCTAGGGTTTTTATGGTTTTAGGTCTTATGTTTGAGTCTAATACATCTTGAGTTAATTTTTGTATTATGTTTAAGGAACGGGTCTAGTTTCAGTTTTCTGCATATGGATATCCAGTTTTCCCAACACCTTTTATTAAACAAGGAATTCTTTCCCCATTGCTTGTTTTTCTCAGGTTTTTCAAAGATCAAATGGTTGTAGATGTGTGGCATTATTTCTGAGGTCTCTGTTCTGTTCCATTGATCTATATATCTATTTTGGTACCAGTACCATGCTGTTTTGGTCACTGTAGCCCAGTATCATCCTGATACCAAAACCTGGCAGAAACGCAACAACAAAAAAAATTTCAGGCCAATATCCCTGATGAACATTGATGCGAAAATCCTCAATAAAATACTGGCAAACTGAATCCAGCAGCACATCAAAAAGCTTATCCACTACGATCAAGTAGGCTTCATCCTTGGGATGCAAGGCTGGTTCAATATACACAAATCAATAAATGTAATCCATCACATGAACAGAACCAATGACAAAAACCACATGATCATCTCAATAGATGCAGAAAAGGCCTTCAATAAAATTCAACACCCCTTCATGCTAAAAACTCAATAAACTAGGTATTGATGGAACATATCTATCTCAATAGCTATTTATGATAAACCCACAACCAATATAATGCTGAATGGACAAAAGCTGGAAGCATTCACTTTGAAAACCAGCACAAGACAAGGATGCCCTCTCTCACCATTCCTATTCAACATAGTAATGGAAGTTCTGGCCAGGGCAATCAGGCAAGAGAAAGAAATAAAGGGTATTCAAAATAGGAAGAGAGGGAAGCCAAATTGTCCTTGTTTGCAAATGACATGACTGTATATTTAGAAAACCCCATCATCTCAGCCCCAAATCTCCTTAAGCTGATAAGCAACTTCAGCAAAGTCTCAGGATACAAAATCAATGTGCAAAAATCACAAGCATTCCTATATGCCAATAACAGAGAGCCAAATCATGAGTGAACTCCCATTCACAATTGCTACAAAGAGAATAAAATACATAGCAATACAACTTACAAGGGATGTGAAGGACCTCTTCAAGGAGAACTACAAACCACTGCTCAAGGAAATAAGAGAGGACACAAACAAATGGAAAAACATTCCATGTTCATGGATAGGAAAAATCAATATTATGAAAATGGCCATACTGCCCAAAGTAATTTATAGACTCAGTGCTATCCCCATCAAGCTACCATTGACTTTCTTCACAGAATTAGAAAAACCTACTTTACATTTCATATGGAACCATAAAAGGGCCTGTAATATCCAAGACAATACTAAGCAAAAAGAACAAAGCTGGAGGCATCACACTACCTGATGCCTTCACTTTCTATCTCTTTCCTCTACTTAGTGTTCCTCTATGGTAGTTACGCCCAGTGGTAGATTGAAGTAATGGATCTGATTAGTCATCCCATCCTTTATCCACACCCTATGCTATGTAATTTGCAATCTCCCGATTCTGATGACAAGCTCGGCCATGCAACTTGGTTGGTCAATGGGATGTTGGCAGATGTAACTAACACATGCGCGGCTTAAAAGCCTGTGCTTATTTTTGTTTGACTGTTCCTCTTCTGCAATTTCCATGAAAAAATGCTGGAGGATGAGATTCCTAGAGCAGGAATAAATCATCGCAGTCATCCCAGCCTATGCATCCTAGATCAGCAGTAGCCAGCTGACTTTTGGCTATATGAGCAAATTCAGCCGAGATCAGAAGAGCTGAACAGCCAAGCCCTAAATAAATGATCCACAGACTCATGGAGGAAATAAATGCTTATATTTTTAAGACACTCAGTACAGGCCTGCTTTGTTATGCTGCATTATTATGAAAAATATAGCTCTTATATTCCTTAATGACATTGTCAACAATGTATTCAGTTTTCAGAAATAAGATAATTGGAGGTATCCAAATAGCATACTTAATTGCTGCAACAACAGAGTTTAAATGCAAGACTTCCCTCATGAAATTTATGAGACAAAAGGAAAAATTACTTTCTTGACATTTTACCACTATGATTGGGACTATCCTGTACCTGCTTTGCAGAACATAATTATTTAAGTTTATATGATGTTGATTATGGCCCCACATACATTTGTGCTAGATGATGAATTTGTATTTCATGTGACTGCCCAACTAATCCAGATGTGCAAAGACGACTTGATCTCCTGTCAAATACTCGATCTTCCCCACATACATGTGTACTGTGTATATATCTACAGTACATGAAACTCCCCTTTGACATTTCCCTTCCAGATTTTATTACGTTTTAAAGATTTTACTAAGAAATTTATTTTAGGCATTAAATAGAATGTTTTAAAGCCAAAAATGACTACTACAACTCTGATTTATGTATTCCTTGAATGCCATAGAGTGACCATATTGCCAATAAAATATGCACCAATCAAATAATTATACGTAAATCAGATTTATATTTTATGAAATTCTCCCTTCTCTATTTTACTCATAACAAAGGTAGTAAATATTTTTTAATTTCAAGTGTCTTGGCTGCCTGGCAACTTTTTCCTTTCTGGAACTAGAATAAAACCACAATTTAAACCCTTAATGTTAACATGCGTGGTTGAATATCTATGAGGGAGATTTGTACGTTTTCCAAATATATTTCAACTCAGAAGTTGTCCCTCTATGGTGAATCTAACTGAGTATTTTATAAAATGTGCTCTGGTAAATTCTACCTACTGTATACATGTGGATTATAGCTTTATGCCTGACCAGAAATAGTATTTCACCATTTGGTTAACTAATTCACCATTTCCTGAGCCCCTACTGTATTTCTAACTCTGCTGGGTTGAGAAGGTAGATCCAAGATGGTCTTGGTACTCTTTATAATTTGTTTTTAGTAGATAGACTAGTTCTTTGTAGGTAGTACTGACCAAAAGCAATGATAAAACCAAGAAATGAATTTAAATTTATAAATCAAATCGTAAAGGTAATGAAATTTGTAATGGGGCGCATGGGTTGGCAGAGGCTGGAAATATTTCTCCATTTCTCATCTTTCTTCTCTTTTCTTCCTTTTCATTTCTTGCATTTTTCCTTTGACCATTATCTTTTCTCATTTCAAATTCGTGTGGTGATGTATTGTCAAAGTGCATATATGTGTATCTTCTCACCATCTCTTAAATTGATATCTCTTTAAGTACTGTACTGTTAACCTGGTTATCTTTACATGGCATTTTGCCAACTGGGCTCTGAGCTCCTTGGGGGGCAGGCTTTGTATTTTTCACTTCCTTGTAATCTTCAGGACACCTTACTTTGCACAAACCAGTTGTCTGGTAGTTCTTTGGTAATTTGACTTGATTAAGTTGTTAATTTCTGCCTATTAGTATTGCTTATGACAATGAAGATAACTATTCCCTTTGGGTGGCCCTCAGGTAAATGTTGCTGCACTAACACGAGAGAGTAGGATTCAGTTCCCATTGGGAAGTATCTGTATTTTTATTGATACATAATCTTTCACATATTCGTGCAGTACATGTGATATTTTGTTACATGCATAGAATGTGTAAGTATCATTTCTGTGTGTTGGGAACATTTCAAGTTCTCTCTTCTAGACACTTTGAAATATACAATATATTGTTGCTAACTATAGTTACCCTACTCTATGGAACATTAGAACTTACACATTCTATTTAACTGTATGATTGTACCCATTGACCAACCTCTCTTCATCTTTCCTTCCACCCACATAGCCTTCCCAGCCTCTGGTAACTATCATTTCATGCTCTACCTCCATGAGATTAACTTTTTTTTAGCTCTCATATAAGTGACAACTAATGAATTTCCAAACTGGCAGCCAGGTTGGAGAGAAGGTATTCTTTGAGCTTGAGCTGAGATGACATATTTGAACATATATACTCCTCTCTATTTCTCAAGCATCTGTATCGAAGATTTTGCCATGATTTAAATCTGATTCAGGTGGTGAAGCATCTGGAAATCATGATGGCATTTACCGAACATCATGAATTGTTGATATATAAAGCTTAAAATTATGTAATGTACCATTTTGTGCTAAATCAGATGCCATCTTATGCTAGATTCTCCTGTAGATGAAGAGTGGCAGATGCCAAATAAACAAGAAAAAGCCATGAGAGCAATAGTTTAAATAAATATGACTTTTTAAATTAATGAATTGGGGAAAATTTGCATTATTCTATTTTGGTTGTGAAACTTCTAAATACATCTATCAGAACCATTGTTTAAATAGCCTAATTGTGTCCGCAACTTAAATTTGACTATTTAGTTTAAGAGCAACTCTATAGTATTATATTGCATGGGCTGAAAGATGGCAGTACTAATCTGGATAAAATTATTTCCCCGTTTTTAAACTTAAAAGGAAAATTGGTTACAGCCCTGTCACTGCAGTTCGAGAATTAGAAGAATTTGGGTTAGTTTGAATCTTTTGTTTTGCACATTTCTAATCCATCTTGGTATTTTGGGGAAAAAAAATTATAAGGAGAACATCTGTTGCTACTCATGTCATTTTTCATGTACATCAAGATCCATAATAGGTTAGAAGGGCCTCTCTCTATATCTTTTAAAAATTGTAGTCCTTTAACCAAAATTCTAAGGAGTTTGCATTGCTTATTTCATTAACATTATCAACAAGACACTGTCGTTTCCCTCCTTTTTTCCTATCTCCATTAATAAAACTGTATTTTCTTCCCTCCCATTCCTCCCAGCTAAGGGTTTAGCCCCCTCTTCCTTCCCCATCTCTCCAAAACCCCTCTGTTTATGCTGTTACATGTTCTCCTTTCCAGTTTACCTAGGTTTATATTTTCACAGCTACTGCCTCCCTGCACACCATCCTTCATTATCCAATTCAACCTTAAATTTCTTTTTCTTTCCCTCTACTATCAAATATGGTAACTTTGAAATTAAACAAATACTTAATACAAAACCTTTTTCCTTTTCATTCCCAACATCCATTGAGCACCTACTATACCAAGGCCAGGCACTGTTCTACATATTGAGGATATGGTGGGGGAACACGGATAGATGAGGTTCCTGGGCTGATGGAATATATATTCTAGTATGGGGGAGGGTGGTGCTGAAGCAGTTAGACATTAATACAATCAGGAAAATGTGCTATATAGGATTGCTAGGTTTGGTAAAGAAAAATGTCATGCCCAAATTTCAATTTCAGATAAAAAATATTTCTAAATACAAGTATGTCCCATGCAATATTTGGGATTAAATTATAATGTAATAGTGATTAGGATGCTATTTGAAACAGTTTCACAGCTATTCCTTCACCAAAGATATACACGTGCAATTTTTACCCATGTGCGTACTCAGTGTATTTCTGGTATACCAACACCAACTCCTCTACTCCAGTCGCAGCTGATAAAGATTTTGCTCATTCTCAAGTTCCACCTCCTTTAAACATTTTGTTGTAACAGTGACAGCTCACAGTACTCTCATCTTTCATAAATCACCTTTACAGTTATACCCACATCACACAATTGGCATAAAAAAACATGACCTAGGGTACTCTCTCTAGTCTAGAAGCTGTCATTTTAATGGATCCACAGTACTCTGCTGCCATGTTCATGAACTTTTCTGCGTGTGCATTTCTTATGTCTTCAGTTTATAAGTGCAGAAATTGAGAATGAAAGGTGTAGAATTAAACAGTCCAGGATTCAGGATCTTGGTTCTGCTACTGACTGGCTATGGGACCTCACACAGGTTACTTGCTGTGCCTCAGTTTCCTCATTTGTAAAAAGAAAATATCTGCCCCATAAAGCTCACATAAATATTAAATATGATTACAGATGTGAACTACTCATACAAAGTGCATTCATTCTCCTTCTTCTCCTCTTTCTCATTATCATCATTACCTGCATACAATTTCTAGAATTTGGCAGACTATTAGCCAATACAAAACTTCAGTATTAAGTGATCACTGAAATGAACAATGGCTTCTATAGCTTTGCTAAATTTTATATGTATCTCGCTCTCTTTTTGGTCATCATGTGCAGTCAGGAACAAAGTATACTGTATTGTTTTAAGAGAGAAAGAACTTATTGATATTATATAAACTGGGAAATGAAAAAAACATTTTTTAAAGCAACGCTCTGGAAAAAAACCACAAAAATTATAATTTGTGAATTAAATGCTATTCGTGCCTATTCTGTCATCCATTTTGGAAAGTAAATTTATAAAGAGCAGAATCAGTTCTTCTGGAAGAGGCCATTCTCTTAAATGCATAAGCTTTGCGTCTCTGGTAAAAGTATTTAGTGACAATCATGATGATAAGCCCCTGATGATCTGTTCAAGAAAAATTAGATTATATGGCAGATTTCCAAACCTGCCATTCAGCAGGAAATGACTCATTTTATATTATGCTTTTGTAACTGATGTTTTTGGTATTATATTTTTGTTGTAGTTATGTCTGTAGCCAAGTTTGTAAATTGAGTTCTATAATATATCTTCTAAAGTTATGAGAAATAGAACATTTTGGGTTAAAATGGTATAGTTTGGTCTTGCCAGAAGAATATATGTATATAAAAAGAATATAATATATTAAAAAAATCGTTCTGGCCAGGCACAGTGGCTCATGCCTGTAATTCCAGCACTTTTGGAGGCCAAGGCAGGTAGATCACCTGAGGTCAGGAAGTTCAAGAACAGCCTGGCCATCATGGTGAAAACCTGTCTCAACTAAACATACAAAAATTAGCCAGGCACGGTGGTGGAAAGCCTGTAATTCCAGATACTCAGGAGGCTGAGACAAGAGAATCACTTGAAACCGGGAGGCGGAGGTTGCAGTGACCTGAGATCATGCCACTGCACTCCAGCTTGGGCGACAGAGCAAGACTGCATCTCAAAACAAGAAAAAAAATGTCCTGTCTGCATGAGAAATTGGTGAAACCGTTAAAAACCTTATTGCTGTAAATCTATAGTATCTTTATGTTAATAGAAGTTTATAGTATACTTCTTTGATATGAGAATAATAAGAGAAATACCTCTAAAATAACTCCCCAAACTATAGTTAGTGTAGTAGAAGCTGAAATCTCCATTAGAATGAAAGTCAAAAGTTATTCTAGACATGGTACTCTCTCTCTATAAAAAAAAGTATTTGGGATAAGTAAGAGCAGGTTATAATTTAAAAAGTTAGAAATGGTTAAAATGGATAGAAAAGGAGATGGGAATAAACTTGTCTCCTACCTAAAAATGACTTTTAAAAGTTCCTGCTTTGCCTCAGATTGTATCAACACCCTAAATTGCATTTAGAAGCAAAATATCTTCTAGAGAGGTCTGTGAACAACATTGCTCCCTTACCCAAAATAAAGGGATTTGAGCTTAAAATGGTCACAAGAATTTTGATTTTTGTTACAGCAAAAAATATGATACAATTTCAACTTCCAATATTCCTATACTCCCATTAGGGATTTAATTACTACATGTGACTGAATCCAATCTTTTAATTTGTTTAAACTGAATTTTCTATTGTCTTCCATATTCAAGATATCTTATTTACTTTCAATTGATAGTATTCTTTATAATTTACTTCCTTTTTTATTTTGAATTCTAAATTATAAGGAAATGTAGCGTGAATGTGTGTTTGTCGGCTATATATTACTTAGCATGACATTTAAACGCATTCTGTTTTTAGAAAATTTCCCCAATTCTACTTTGTATAATAAAGGATCTATGCTGGGTGATACGAACAGAAAGAAAAGGCTTTACTTTCCCCACATAAATGCCTGGATGTGGTATTTGCTCTCTTAAATGCCTGGATGTGGCATTTGCTCCACCTTTCCTAGGTGAAAATCTGACTATTAGAATAATTTGAGGGATAAACAGAGGCTGCAGGAATAATGATAGTCTCTAGAAAACAGGTATGTATGATTCCAGGGAAAAACACATGAACACTCTGTGTGTGTGTGTGTGGTGCTGGTTAGAGGGAGAAGTTTACTTAAAAGCTCCTTGATCTCCATAGTGTCCTGCTACTTTCAGAACAACTAGCTGTCGAACAGCTAATAATGTCCTGCTACTTTCAGAACAACTAGCTGTCGAACAGCAAAGCACACCTTACCTAAGGGATTTAGGATTTAGGAGACTCTCCAATGACACAGAAGGGATAGCAGAAGTGTTCCATAAGAAAAACATAGCAGATGCAAATGAGAGAAAAAAAAAAAAAGTTCTGATTTCATACTTCCTGTGTGTGAAAAAAGGAGAAAACGAGGCTTGGAGAAGGTAAATAATTTGGCTAAGGTGCTACAAATTGGCAATGGACCAAACTGATATTTGAATTTGGCTTAAACAACATCAGAAAGGTTTTTAATACGATTCCTGAACCAGTCCAAAATTAATATCCATTCTGTTACTTAAAAAAAGAATATTCTTGAAAGTTGACTTAGGTTATTTTAAAGTCCTCAGTTTGAATTACCAGGGGATGGAAAAGCTCCATTTCCTCTGCCAGCAAGGGACAGGCACAAACGGCAGGTGCCACCATCCTCAGTGAAGCACTGACTGGTCTCCTCACTAAGTCTTGAGCAGCCTGCAGTGACCTGCCCTTGAAGTGGTGGTTTAACAACCTTTGCCCAAGCACTCTGTGGCTCTTTGTACATCTTTAATAGTTTCCTTGACGGACTATGAAGAACTGCCAGATGACAGTTCTATTTCATTTTTGTCACTGCCTGGTGCTCCTTTTTTCTCTCCGACTTTTTCTCAAGGGCATGATTCTATAAGTCAATGTGGCAATGTTCACGATGGGTATTGCTCTTTCAACCACTGTATATTGATGCAGTGTGAGCAAGTCACGGACATGTCAAGATTTCAGGCCTTCAAAAAAGTAATCAAGGAGTATTTTATAAACTCTAATGTCCTTTCCATTGGAAGCAAATTGAAACTGGGGATTGGGATCTGATATTAAGGGTTTACTTTAAAACACTGCTGCCAGAGGCATATAAAAGCCCCTTTGATTAATATACCATAGGATTTTGTTCGCTTGGAAAAAAGCACAAGTGATGTGCTTTTGTTCCCCAAGTTTTAAATACAACGTTTGTCATTCTTGCACACTGTTTATTACTAATTGCATAATTATTTTATTATATGGCACAAGAAAAATATGATTTAAATTTCCTCCTGCATATTCTATGTTGTAAGTAAATAATCGCTTCAGTCAAAAATTATTTATTAAATTACATGATTCTTTGCTAAACATAATTGAGATGTCAAGACTTTTTTATTAGTGCTGCATAATGAAATAATTGAGAAATTAGTAATAAATTTTGCCTCTTGTAATTTAGAATAAATAAAAAACAATTACTAGGGTTTTCTTTAAGAATGTGGGGTTCTTAAAATTATCTCTCATAAAAATTATGCTGATGAATAGCACATGTTTCCTCAGCTAAAAAATAAAAAAATGAGGTGGCTTTTCCTTGACATCTCTGCAAAATCAGGGCAGCTATCACACATTGCATGGATGTGCAGATTTCTTTAGGTATTGTTGTTTTTTTGATTTTGCAGCATGCAGAGGGCAACTTACTTTCAAATATGAGCACCCTGGTACATTGGAAAACACTTTTATAATGGTCATTAACTTTCACATACTGTCAATTCTTAGCTTCCATACCAAGAGCAAGAAATTCTGTAAAAGATAAGTAGTGCCTTTTTGTGACTTCATGATCCACAACGACTCACTATAACACCTACTGTAAGGCATCTCAGCCAAAAAGAGGGGCATGAAGGAGGAGATATGGACCTTGCTTTCAAGAAGCTCACCATCTAGCCAAAGGGATAATGAACTTACATAGATTATTAGAGTGCCAAATTAAAAGTAGAGACTGACCAAAGTGATATGATTTTTAGAAAGGAAGGAGAGATGGATTTTTAGCTTGGGAGAGAGATGTGGGGGACATGAAAGGGAGATTATCAAGGGATTGGCATTTGAGCTGCAAGGATGAGTATTCATAGCAATAGCTAACTTGTACTGAGCTCTTATGTGAACAGACCTTCACCTACTCCACAGGCCATTTGCTTAACCACTAAACCATAGGATGTAGGTATGAAGAGACTCAGGGAGTGGACATTCTGAGCAAAGAAAACTGTATGATGGCCAGGCGTGGCAACTCATGCCTGTAATCCCTATACTTTGGGAGGCTGAGGCCGGTGGATTACCTGCGGTTAGGAGTTTGAGACCAGTCTGGCCAACATGGTGAAACCCCGTCACTACTAAAAATGCAAAAAATTAGCCAGGTGTGGTGACGCACGCCTGTAATCCCAGCTACTCAGAAGGCTGAGACAGGAGAATTACTTGAACCTGGGAGGTGGAAGTTGCAGTGAGCCAAGATGGCACCATTGCACCCCAGCCTGGGCAACAAGAGTGAAACTTCATCTCAAAAGAAAAAAAAGAAAAAGAAACAAAACACTCTATGAGCAAAGGCATGAAAGGGACTGGGTTTTCTCTTCTAAGTCATTCCTTCACAGTAAGATAGGTACTGCTGCATTAGAAAGATAGATCCACACACTTCAATTCCTACAGTAAAGCCTAGTTATGGCACTTTGTAGCTTGCAATGAATGCCAACAGCAATGTGTGGCCTAAAAATAGACACAGCTACACTTCACTATAGAATGTTTTGGCCACGCAGTTACACATTAATATAATGTCACTCTCTATTCTTCCAACTGGGAAATCCTGGTATTAAGTATCAAATATAAAATAGAAATCAGAGAGAGGGCACTTGGGGTCCTTCTTAGACCTCAATTTACCTATTCAGTCTAATTTTCCCTTTTATACACCTTATGCTTCAGCCAATAAAATGACTGTTTTTTGCATGTGCCCACTCCTATCCCACAACCCACCATGCTTGTGTGTCTGTGGACCCGTAGGACTGGCTCAGCCTAGAAGGGCTTCCTCATGGCAGCAAGAGCTCCTGAAACCACGTCAAGTTTTGTGAATCAGGAGTGGAGTACATCCTGATCTCCTGGAGGGTAACATCTCATGCCCTTTGCAGGTGTTTGATTTTTTATTACATTTCTGGGATTGCTTATTGGCTCAGGACCAATTTGGAAAGGCTGTACACTTACAAGTTAACTGAGCCATCAGCCTTTCTCCTCAATCCCTTTCAATGGTCATACCCCTCTAGTTTATTTTAGAAAATAGGATCATTTATTTTACCCAACCCTGGAGCTGTTCTTTTTCCAGTACTCCACACCAATTCCCTCATCATTCCTGTTTTGCAGGCATCACTGTTCACTTTCCTGCTTTTCATTGTTTGGCTCTTATTTTCTAACTCTGGGAAGGTACTTATTTCTTGACATTGTTACCATGTAATTCATCATCCACCATTTAGGAAAGCCCCCTGGACCATTCCACTCCTATGAATTTACGCAAGAGAAATGAAAATACATGTCTCTACAAACAGTTGTAACAAATACCAAATGCCACTGTTTTCCACAGTGGCTTAATCATTTTGCATTTCCACCAGCCATGTGTATGAGTTTGTTGCCAAGACTAAGCAGTGTCAGTATTTGTAATTTTAGCTCTTCTACTGAGGTGTGTAGTAGTATCTCCTTGTGGCTCTAGTTTGCACTTCCCTAATGACTAACAATATTGAGTATTTTTGCATGTGCTTATTTGGAATCCCTATGTGTTGTTTAGTTAAATTCTATTTATATTTGTGCCTATTTTTATTGAATTATTTGTCTTATTATTGAGTTGGCTACTTCCACCATTTGGCAATTATAAATAAAGCTGCTTTAGGATTTTGTGTAAACGTAATTTTTCACTTCAGTTGGGTAAATACCTAGGATTGCAATTGCTGAGTCGTAGAGGAAATCTATATTTAACATTGTAAAAAACTTCCAAAGAGGCTATACTATTTTGTATTTCTACCAGTAATACATGAAAATTTCTACTGAAATTTTGATTTAAATTATGTTGAGGCTATACATCATTTTGAGGATCACTAACATACTAACACTAGTGAGTTTTCCAATCAATGGTAATGACATAGCTCTACCTTTATTAATCATCTTTGATTTCTCTCAACAATATTTTATAGTTATCAGTGTACCAGTCTCATATATCTTTTGTCAAATTTATCCATAAGTATTTCACATTTTTATGATATCATAGTTTTAAGCTAAAATTTTTATGGTCAGTATATGTAAATACAATTATTTATATTAACCTTCTAACAACTGATCTTACTAAACTCATTTATTAACTATAGTATCCTTTTTACAGACTTACTAGGATGTTCTACACAGAAGAACATGTTGCTTGCAAATAAAATTTTATTTATGTCTAGCCTGTCTGCCATTTATTTCTTACTTTGTTTCTTGTTGGCAAGGACAGTCAGTATAAAGTTGAGTAGAAGTGGTGGAAGAGGGAATCCTTTCCTTGTTCTTGATCGTACAAGGTCTTTCACCAATAAGTAAACGCAAGCTGCAAGTTTTTCAAACATGCCCTTTCACAAATTGAGGAAGTTCTTTTCTATTCTTAATTTCATAATCATTCTTCTCAAGAATCAGTATAGATTTTTGTCACATTTTTTCCTGCGTCTATTAAGATTATCCTGTAATTTCCATTTTAGTATATTAATAGGGTGAATTACATTGATTGCTTTTCAACTGTCTAACCAACATTGTACAGCTGGGATAAACCCTATTTGATTATGATGCATTATCTTTTTATAGACAGGTTCTATAGACAGGTTCTGTGATATTCAGAGATATCACAAGCTTGGTGCTAGACCACTGGAATAAAGCAAATATTGCAATAAAGTCAGTCACAGAATTGTTTTGATTTCCCAGTGCATACAAAAGTTATATTTACATTATATTGTTGTCTATTAAGTCTCCAGTAGTATTATGTTAAAAAAATCAAGTAGATTCCTTAGTTAAAAATACTTTATTGCTAAAAAAAAAAAAAAAAAAGTGACCATCTGAGCCTTCAGCAAGTGATAATCTTCTTGCCGGTAGAAGGTCTTGCATCAGTGTTAATAGCTGCTTACTGATAAGGATAATAGTTGCTGAAGGTTGGGGTGTCTGTGGCAATTTCTTAAAATAGGACAACAAAATTTGTGACGTTGATTGTCTCTTCCTTTCACAAAGGATTTCTCTGTAGCATGTAGTGCTATTTGACAGCATTTAACCCACAGTAAAATGTCTGTGAAAATTGGAGCCAATCCTCTTAAAAACCCTGTCACCGCTTTATCTACAATGTTTATGTAATACTCTAAATCCTTTGTTATCATTTCAACAATGTTCACAGCATCTTTACTAGAAATCAATTCCATCTCAAGAAATCACTTTCTTTGTTCATTCATAAAAAACATTATCCTTATCCATGTACGTTTTATCATAAGATTGCAGCAATTCAGTTCCATCTTCAGGTTCCACTTCAAATTCCAGTTTTCTTCTAATTTGCACCAAGAAATCTAATTGCATCTCAAGAAATCACTTTGTTCATTGATAAAAAACATTATCCTTCTCCATTTAACTTTTATCATAAGATTGCAGCAAGTCAATTCCATCTTCAGGTTCCAGTTCGAATTCCAGTTTTCTTCTACCTTGCACCATATCTGAAGTTACTTCCTCCAATGACATCTTGAACCCATCAAAGTCAGTTACTCATAAGGGTTGGAATCAGCTTCTTCCAAATTCCTGTTAATGCTGACATTTTGACCTCTTCCCATGAATCATGAATTCATTAATGACATCCTAAATGGTGAATCCTTTCTGCAGGTTTTCAATTTACTTTACCCAGATCCATCTTTTTTTTTCTGAGCAGTAAGTCTTAACAGTGGGCTCAAAATACTGAGCCAACCATGCTGTAAGCAGATGTGCTGACATCCAGGCTCTGCTGTTTCATTTAGAGAGCACTGGCAGAATAGATTTAGTGTCATTTTTAAGGCCCCTTGGACTTTCAGAATAGTAAATGAACATTGGCTTTAACTTAAAGTCATTAGCTGCATTACCCCTAACAAGAAAGTCAGACTGTCCTTTGAAGCTTTGACGTCAGGCCTTGACTTACCCTCTGTAGCTCTGAAAGTCCTAGAGGGCATCTTTTCCAATAGAAAGCTGTTTCGTCTATATTGAAAATCTGTTAGTGTAGCCACCTTCATCAATGATCGTGACTAGGTCTTCTGGATCACTTTTTACAGTTTTTATGTCAGCACTTCGTGTTTTACTTGCACTTTTGTGTTATGGAGATGGCTTCTCTCCCTATTCCTCATAAACCAAACCCTGCTAGCTTCCAGCTTTTCTTCTGCAGCTTCCTCAACTCTTTCAGCATCATAAAATTGAAGAGAGTTGGGGCCTTGCTCTGGATTAGGTTCTGGCTTAAGGGAATGTGGTGGTGGGTTTGATTTTCTATGCAGACCACTAAAACTTTCCTTGTACGGCAATAAGGCTCTTTCACTTTCTTACCATTTGGGAGTTTACTGGAGTAGTACTTTTAACTTCAAAAACTTTTTCCTTGGATCCACAACTTGCCTATTTCGTGCAAAAGCCCTAGCTTTCAGCCTATATGCCATCTTTCTCCATGCTTTCCTCATGAAGCCTAATCATTTCTAGCTTTCTATTTAAACTGAGAGACGTGTGACTCGTCCTTTCACTGGAACACTTAGTAACCATTGTAGAGTGATGAACTGGCTTACTTTTATTTTTATTTATTTATTTTTTCAGTTAAATATTTTCTTTTTTTAAAATTATACTTTAAGTTTTAGGGTACATGTGTACAACGTGCAGGTTTGTTACATATGTATACATGTGCCATGTTGGTATGCTGCACCCATTAACTCATCATTTACATTAGGCATATCTCCTAATGCTATCCCTCCCCGCTGTCCCCTGCCCACAATAAGCCCCGGTGTGTGATGCTCCCCTTCCTGTGTCCAAGTGATCTCATTGTTCAATTCCCACCTATGAGTGAGAACATGCAGTGTTTGGTTTTCTGTTCTTGTGATAGTTTGCTGAGAATGATGGTTTCCAGCTACATCCATGTCCCTACAAAGGACACAAATTCATCCTTTTTTATGGCTGCATAGTATCCCATGGCTTTTAATATTGTGTCTCAGGAAGCAGAGAGGCCCTAGGAAAGGGAGAGAGATCGGGGCCGGGTGGTGGAACAGTCAGAACACACACAACATTTACCAGTTGAGTTCATAGTTTCATATAGGTGGAGGTCATGGTACCCCAAAACAGTTACAGCAGTAGCATCAAAGATCATTGCTCACTGATAACTGTAACAAATGTAATAATAATGGAAAAATTTGAAAAATTGTGAGAATTACCAAAATGTGACACAGAGGCATTAAGTTAGCACATGTTGGAAAAATGGTACCTATAGACTTGCTTGGTGCAGGATTGCCGCAAATCTTCAATGTAAAAAACACAGTACATGTGAAACACATTAAAGTGCAATAAAACGAGATATGCCTGTATTGTCAGAATTCAATCTGCTAAAACATTAGCACTTACTGTACCTGAGTTCATGAGTGATAATGGTCTCTAGGTTTTTTTTTTTTCTCTCATTTTTTTTTCCTTCCTTTTACTTCCTAGTATCTTTGTCTAGTTTTGGTATCAGGTCAATTCTGGCTTTAGAATAAAATTGATGTGTTCTCTTCTATTTTTTGGAAGAGTTTGTGTAGAGTTATTATTTACTCCTTAAGCATTTGATAGAATTCACTAGTGAAGCTGTTAGAGATTTTAGTATTCTTGGTGAGAAGCTTTTAAACTGTAAATTCAATTTATTTAATACAGGATTATTCAGATTTTCTTTTTCTTCTTAGGTGAGCTTTGGAAGTTTGTATCCTTTAGCAAGTTTGTTATTTTACCTAAGTTCTTAAATTTATTAGCATAAAGTTGTTCAAAATATTTTTCATATTATTGCATGTAGTATCTTTAATCATGAACCACTTATCGTTCTAGATCTTGGTAATTATCTTTTCTTTACATTTTTCCAATTTACATTTGCTAGAGTTTTGTCGGTTGTATTAGTGTTTTCAAAGGACAGCTTTTGCTTTCATTGATGTATCTCTCTTTTTTATTTTCATTGATATATCTTTTTATTTATTAATGTTTACTCTTATTTTTACTTCCTTTTTTGGTTCTTTGGCTTGGGTTTAATTTTTCTTTTTCAAGTTTCCTAAGGTGTAAGTGAGACTTGATTGGACATTTTTCATGTTTTTTATTATAAGTAATTTATGCTGCATATCTCCCTCTAAGGCATGTTTGACTACATTCTGCACATTTCATATGTTGTTTTTTCATTTTCACTCAGTTCAAAGTACTTTCTAATTTCCCTGTGACTTTTTTTTGACCCATGATATAGAAATGTGCTACATAATTTCCAAATTCTTGGAGATTTTCTAGATATCTTTTAATTATTGGTTTCTGCTATGATTGTGTTGTGGTCAGAGAATATGCATCTTGCAATTTCAATCTCTTTGTATTAATATTTTTTACATGGGCTAGCTTGGTAAATATTCAATGTCCATTTTTTAATGTGTATTTTACCATTTTGGGGTGTAGTATTCTACAAATGTTGGCGAGGTCTAGTATGTGGTGGTGTTCAAATGTTCTTAGTTATTTCTAGTCTACTTACTCTGTTAACTATAGAGAAAGGGAGTTTTGGTATTTCCAAGTATACCTATGAATTTGTCCATTTCTCTTTTCAGTTCTATAAACTTTTGCTTATATTTTGAAGTTCTGTTATTAGGTACAGATACATTTAGATTTGTTATGTCTTATTGGTATATTGTCTTCTTTTTTATTGTGATGTTTGTCCTAAGATTTTTTACTTTGAAATCTGCTTTGTTTGATACTAATATGGTGACCCCAACTTTATTTTTTATTAGATGTAGCATGATATATCTTTTTCCATTCTTTTACTTTTAGCCTTCTGTGCTTTATATTCAAGGCATATTTTCTATAGACAGCATATGGTTAGATTTTAGTTTTTCATTTGACAATATGCTTTTTAATTGATATATTTAGGCCATTTATATTTAATGAAATTATCATTGTCTTTTGGTTAGGTTTAATTGTGCTATCTTGCTCTTTGTTTTCTTTCTTTTTTATGTTCCTTTTTTATCTCTTTTTATGTGTTTGTTTTTGACCTTATTTTGGATCAATTAATATTTATTATTTCATTTCAACTTCATTATTGGTTTATTAGCAGTACCTCTTTTTTAGTTGATTGCTCCTCTTTTTACACATTAAATAAACCTTAAAATGGTTAGCCACTTGCCGAAAATTGCACAATAATTAAGCCAAAATCCTTAAAATGGCTTACAAGGCCTTACATTTTTTGGCCTTTATTATCTCTGACATCATCTTTTTCTACCCTCTTTTTTTTTTTTTTTTTTTTGAGACGGAGTCTCGCTCTGTCACCCAGGCTGGAGTGCAGTGGCCGGATCTCAGCTCACTGCAAGCTCCGCCTCCTGGGTTCACGCCATTCTCCTGCCTCAGCCTCCCGAGTAGCTGGGACTACAGGCGCCCGCCGCCACGCCCGGCTAAGTTTTTGTATTTTTAGTAGAGACGGGGTTTCACCGTGTTAGCCAGGATGGTCTCGATCTCCTGACCTAGTGATCCGCCCGTCTCGGCCTCCCAAAGTGCTGGGATTACAGGCTTGAGCCACCGCGCCCGGCCTTTCTACCCTCTTTATTATTCCCTCTGCCCTAGCCATACTGGCCTCTGTTGCTTCTCAGACATGCAAGATACTTCCCAACTTGCACTATTTGTTCTTTCTAGAAGTATATTTTCCCAGATGCCCACATGTCTAACTAATTTCCTGCAAGTGATTACTCAAATTTCACGATGCAAGTATAGCTATCCCAGCTATATTATCTTACATTTTATCTTTCTTCCCAGTCTTCACTCTCACTCTTAAGCTCTCTTACCCTGTTTTATTATTTTTAAAAAATAGCGTATACCATTTTCTTAGGTATTATGTTTATTGTGTACATTTTTCTGCCTTTCAATAGAATGTAAGCTCCATGAAATCAGGAATTTTATCTTTTTGTTCAAAGATATATTTCTAACACTTAGAATAGTACTGGCACATAGTAGGCACTTAAGTATTTTTTAAATGAATGAACACATTATGAAGTGGAATGCAAAGAAAGTAAATTTACTGTTTGCAACAATTAAAATAAAATCTAGCAATGTAAAAATGTTTGCAAAATCTGTGCTTGAGATGGAATTACATATGGATTTTATTGAAATGCCATTTTATGCTGTTCAAACTGTTTTTATAAAAGAAATATGATTTAGATAAAGTGAAGTGATTTCACATAGCAAGAGGCTATATACAAAAAAGAAATGAAAAACAGTAGAATAGGAGCTCCCTGTCTGGGTGTGATTCAAGCAGCTTTGAGCATTTCTACTTTCCATTCCCTCCGTTATCTGAGTATAGAATTCCACCATTACAGAGTTGCACCTTTTAACTTCATGGGATTTTAAAAAAGTCTTTAGGCATTGTTATTAAAATGTAAATATTCCTGAAAGGTTAGGAAATATACTTTAGTATAAATGTACACTTAGGATGTGTTGACATCGTGTTTAAAGCAGGTGGTTCTGAGAATGAAAACTGTGTGCTAGAAAACAGCCTTCTCATGACTAACTTGACCAGCTTTATAACTCACGCTGGGAAAAAGCTTTAAACTGGCCAGTGTGGCCATCGTATATGTGCTATTGTTTATGCATCCTAATGAGAAGCGGAGATACAGAGGTACTTTTTGATGGGCAGATATTTTGGAAGTATTAAAAACTAGATCATTTTGTATCCTATTCTATATATCATTCAATATTTTATATATCATCTTTGATAGGTAAATTTAGTATTAAAATATAAATATAGGCAATGGCTTTGATTAATCCATAAATTTTTTTTAAAAAGATAGACCTTGGTGGGCAACAGCAGAAGCAAGGTTATGTGCTTGTTTTTCTATTAACAGCACAATGAAACTTTTAAATCCAAGGCTCCCATGAGTCTATGAATTTATTTGTACAAAGAAATCAGAAACGATGGAGGCAAATCTTGGTAACTGCAACCTATTTAGAAGAAAAAACATGGGAAGGTTAGGTGAAGTATAGTAAATTCAGAGGTGAAATTATGTTTATGTGGTTCATCCAAAGCTACAGGAAATTGTAGGAGTTTCTTAATTTTGTAAAGTGAAAAATACACTTGAAATAAAGCTTTGCAACATTCCCCCCCCCCCCCCCCACCACATGGCCCTGATTGTAAATGAATGGTCAGTTAACAATATCTTCAGCAACTTAAAATTTCTCAAAAGGATATATTTGAAAGATGAGATAAGGGATGAATGCCAAGGATGTTAGTAATTTTTTAAAAGCAGATAATTATCCAGTGAAATATTCTATTATTTCTATTCACCTCCCTCATCTCCTCCAATATTTTTAAATGGCCTCTCTGAGCCTTAGTAATATTGCATACATGCTTATACCTTAAGGGTCTTTACCACTGAAATATAAATGACTTTGTGAGGACTATGCCATAAGCTTTCAAAAGTGGACCAGATGACATCACGTTGAAAGCAATACAAGGCTTTTGGTAGTAGGCAATATTGTTCATTTTCCCTTGTAGGTTAAGAGAGAAAATCACTTAGGATTTGTATTTTTTCTACCTTATATTCTGACTCTGATATTATTCTATGGTTGACTCTTGAAGCAAAATGAGAGACTGGTAATCTGGCTAATCTATGATTTAGTCATTTCTTTTTAGATCTAGAATTATTCAGGTTAATTACAGGTCAATATTCTATTTAAGCATCTAATAATTATCTGACTTCTTTTTTACCACAGAAATCCCTGGTAACTTAGTATTTGTCATGTAGAAGATAATAACAGTTGACATTTACTAAGTACATTCCACGAGGTAGAAATCATGCTACCTACTTTTTAAAAAGTAGACTTTTAATTTTAGAATAGTTTGATATAGAAAGATTAAGATAGGACAGAGTTCCCCTATACCTGGCACTCAGTTTCAAATACTTTTAATTAAAGCCAGGCGCAGTAGCTCACACCTGTAATCCCAGCCCTTTGGGAGGCTGAGGCGGGCAGCTTGTTTGAGCTCAGGAATTCAATACCAGCCTGCGCAACACGGCAAGACCTTGTCTCTACAAAAAATACAAAAATTAGCTTGGCATGGTAGTGCATGCCTGTGGTCCCAGTTACTTGGGAGGGAGGCTGAAGTGGGAGGATTGCTATAGCCCAGCAGGTCAAGGCTGCAGTAAGCCCTGATTGCAACACTGCACTTTAGCCTGGGTGACAGAGTGAGACCCTGACTCAAATAATTATTATAGGTACATTATTATGGTACATGTACATTAATGTGGTACATTAATATGGTACATTTGCACAATTAATATTGATACATTATTACCTAACATCCAAAATTTATTGATTTTTTTTTTTTTTTTTTTTTTAGGTTTTACCTAGTGTCCTTTTTCTGTTCCAGGATCCTATCCTGAACACATTTCATTTAGTCATCATGTCGTCTTAGGCTGTCTTGGCTGTGACAGTTTCTCAGCCTTTTCTTGTTTTTTGATGATCTTGACAGTCTTACGGAGTCTGGTATATATTGTAGAATGTTCCTCTACTGGTATTCTTCTGATGTTTTTCTCATGATTAGACTGGGATTATAGATTTGGGAGAGGAAGACAATAGAGGTAAAGTGTCATTCTCATCACATCATATCAAGGGTACATACTATCAAAATGACATCACTGTTGATGTGTTAACCTTGATCTCCTGGCTAAGGTGATGTGTGTCAGTTCTCTTGGCTATAAAAGTTACTATTCCCCCTTCCCTTTCTATACTGTATTCTTTGGAAGGAAGTCACTATATATACTTCACTATAAGAAGTTGTGAGTTATGTTCTGCCCTCTTGAGGATGGAGTATCTACATAAATTACTTTGAATTCTCCTACATGGGGCATTTGTCTATTCTCCCTAAATTTTTACATTACAATCTAATAATACTTTACTTTCTGTTTCGAATTATTTTAGCTTTGACCATTGGGAGCTGTTTCAGTTATCTCCTGTGTCCCTTGACCATGCCCTGTTATAGGGTGTTTGTGTGTGTGTGTGTGTGTGTGTGTGACAGAGAAAGAGAGAAAAAAAAAATTCACTCTCCTGCTGTCCACATACTATTTGGTACTATAAGATGCTTCATGCTTATCTTGTACATCTTCTGCTCTAATCTAAGACTCAACCACTTCTCTAAGATCCCTGATTCCCTTTATTGGATAATTGAAAACCAAGATCTGGATACTATATATACTCATTGTATATATAGGCATACTCATTGTAACCAAGTGCTACAACTTTTGGTCCTTTCAGCTGACAAAGCAAGGAAATGCATGTGCATACTAACCTGTGTATATAAACATATTTATACATATTTCTATGTGTAACCATCAGTATCTTTATTAGGGTAAACACAAATTAATACTGATGTCCCCTATCCTAATCCGCTGTATCATGGATCATTCTAGCCTCAAGACCTCTTGCTGATTTGTAACTTCCCCTCCAAAGAAACCTGGCTCCCAACATCAGCCATCTATTTATTTTTTAAATTCCAGTATACACATATCGTGGTAGCAGAATTGTTAACTCATACCCTTGTGGGAAACAATCAATTGAGCACAGTATTTTTACTACAGTTTCTGTTGTCTTTAGTCTTACAGGCTCCTCATTTTCAAAGGTGCACTAGTAAGCACTGTTTCCCCTCACCTCTTCCAGTGAGATTGTCTTATATAGTTACAATACAGTGAGATTATTTTGTCACATTCCACATTACATCCTGGAAACCCCCAGACTCCTAAATAATTTTTTAAATAAGGAAGATTCACTTTTGTGTTGCATTGGGTGGTAGAAACTGAGATAAATGGAACTTCAGTGTGAGGATTAAGTTAGTCTGTCTAGTGGTTGGACTGTGTTTAATGTATGCTGTAGCTGTAGGTGGCAGAGACTTCAAATTTCTCTAGTGTTCAAGTTTTTGTCTCCTTTCTTAATTTTGGGCTTCCCTAGATACTCCTCAGAGAAAGTCTGCATCTTGCAGCTTTTTAGCCATAATCCACTATCATCATACACCAATGGAAATTCTGTTGGTGTGGTCATCAGGGAAGGGAGAAGGGAGGCATTCTGTTGTCCAGATTAAATCTCAGGCTTTCAGTGGGCCCATGTCTCTGGACCTTCACAAGTCTTTATTTCTCCATGGCATAACTTTCTCACTCCTATCCGTACCCCTTACTGTGACTTCAGAATTTCCAGTCTATTTTCTTGAATCCCTTACTGATATGGTTTGGCTATGTCCCCACCCAAATTTCACCTTGAATTATAATAATCCCCATGTGTCAAGGGTGGGGCCAGGTGGAGATAATTGAATCATAGGGGCAGTTTCCCCCATACTGTTCTCATGGTAGTGAATCAGTCTCACTAGATTTGATGATTTTATAAATGGGAGTTCCCCTGTATAAGTTGTCTTTGCCTGCCGCCATGTAAGAGGTGACTTTGCTCCTCCTTTGTCTTCCATCATGATTGTGAGGCCTCCCCAGCCATGTGGAACTGTGAGTCAATTAATCCTCTTTCCTTTATAAATTACCCAGTCTAGGATTTGTCTTTATTAGCAGCATGAGAATGGATTAATACTTACTCTATAGACTTTTTAACCTTAGATGAGACAGGAAGGCTACATAGAGGAGGAGAGGGCTGATGCTAGAGGTATGTGGACTGGTGGTATGGGAGGAGCTAGCTGAGATAAGACTCTGCCATGCTTTATTCCAAAGTTACTTACCTTTTCCTTTTCTATTAGCCTTGTAATTTTTGTTGAAAACCAGTTACGTTGTATTGAGTGATAAGAACTGAGGTAAACAGAGTATTCCTTGGCAAAGTTTTCTCTCCTGGAGAATAGGTCTTTGTTATAAAGAATTAAACTCGAGGCTTGTTTCATGTTGATGACTGCATTTCCCCATCCCTTGCCAGAGCCAGAGATATAAACAGGAAATCTTTCTCAGATATTTATCATAAGAACCTTCTGAGATTCCTGGAAGTAAAACCCATGAAAATATGGGGACCCTCCTAACATTGAAACTCTCAGAATTTCCTCGCTCTCATGCTGTCCACACTTCTCCTTCAACATCACCAAAATTATCATATAAGTGTATGATATGATGTGTATGTTCCAGGCAGGTGGATCTTGGCTGTGTCTCTCTAGTTGTGTCTGTCTCTCTAGATTGTGGAGTGCTTATTTGCCTTATGACCTCAGTTATAACAATGGGTCCAAAAATGTGTTTTGGTTGTAGTTTGTCCAGGCTTTTCTGTTGTAAGGGTAGGGTTGACGATTTACAAGCTTTTCCTATATTGGAGCTGAAACCAGAAGTCTTCTATGCTACGCTTTCTATTTTATTTAATTTGTATAACAAGAAAATTAAGTAGTTACTGTTACTGCCCCTAGTTCATATATGAGAAAGAAACTAACTGACCCATTGAATCTTAAATTCAGTAAGGTTTAGTAAGAATGAGATAAAAACTAAGATCAAAATGCTTTGAAATGTTACAGGGAAAACAGATATTTTTTAGGAAAATGCAACTTCTCAAAATGTTGCCTGTATCTGGTGTTGCCAAAATGTGCTTGATCATCACCTTATAGTGGATGGCCTCTTTTAAGAATCATCATTGAATGGATTAAAAAAGAAGTTCCTGGCCGGGTGCGGTGGCTCACGCCTGTAATCCCAGCACTTTGGGAGGCCGAGGCGGGCGGATCACGAGGTCAGGAGATCGAGACCATCCTGGCTAACACAGTGAAACCCCGTCTCCACTAAAAATACAAAAAATCAGCCGGGTGTGGTGGCAGCTACTCCTGTCGTCCCAGCTACTCGGGAGGCTGAGGCAGGAGAATGGCGTGAACCCGGGAGGTGGAGCTTGTAGTGAGCCGAGATCTCGCCACTGCACTCCAGCCTGGGTGACAGAGCGAGACTCTGTCTCAAACAAAGTTCCTTTTTAGCAGATAATAGTTATAATACTAGATCATTTTTCATTAATTTCTGCCTAGAATAAACTCGTGTATGATTACCTTGCATTATCACTTCATTTTCATGCTAATGTTTCTACATATGCCTGAAGATTTGAATTATTGAAAAAACTCAATGGAGATGAGGTTCTTTTAGTAATTTGTATGTAATGAAATACTTTGGAATGGATTCAACATGGACCAAAAATGCCAAATTCCATAGCTAGTTGTATTTTAGTAAGCTTCAGAATCATTCTTAATGTATGGCATTGGCAATTTTTCCATATTGGAATATATATTTTCACTTTATCAGAGGCAATATAAAAGTACATATTCATAGCAAAAAATCAAAGCTGCTACTATTTCTGTTCGTTCATATCTGTAAGTATATAGCCAGTGAAAGATGACTTGAAGAGGTTAAGTGATGTTCTTGCAGATTCGCTATGATGTGTGAGATAAAAGAGAACCATTAAATTGTATATCTTATTTATGGGGAAACAGAAGTGGGCCCTATGGATTGTCAGATACCATGTGAAATATAACTGAGCCTAGTAATGCATTTTTACTAATCATTCTATTGTTTGTCTAAGCCTCAGCAGTAAGGTAGTTTGCTCAGTAGTGGCTCGGTGGTTTATTTGTTTTTATGGCATTTGGGGGGCAGTTTTCATAATTAACATTTAAATTATGCTAACAATGGCTCACAGACTTTCTTTAGAGAAAGACTTTGGTCACATGACACAGAGACCTGCCAGCATACTGAGTCTAGGAAAGTTCATAGAATGTCAATAGCATTAAAGAACCTGGAGGGACACAGAAAAATACAGGTGTGATGTGCTCAGGTGATCAAAGTGAGGCCACTTCATGGCCAGCTGAATCTTGGATGGGTCTTTGGTTTAGAGACTGTATGTCCATAGTGGCTTTGGACAGTCATCAGGTACAGTTTCTGAGATATGAATACAGGGAAAATGGTATAACACATACTTTGTAAGTGTAGTCACCAAAAAGGAGTTCCTGCTGCTGGTCTTTGCAAATCAACGGTGTCCAGAGACATTACCAAATGAAGAAGCACCACTAGAGAGAAGGTAAAACAGCTGCTGTATCTTAGAAAAAAGTAACACATTCAGAAGTGCAAACAAAAGAGCCAGAACAAATAATGTACATTGCAATCCTATAGTAGAGAAACATTTAACATTCTTTGTTGCAAACATTCTTAATCTAAGATTCATGCTGGGCCTTGGGAGGAAAAAGGAAGTTTTCACAATCCTTTTGAAGTTATTGGCAAAATTGGGCATGTATGTCCATTCTGATAGGGAGAGAGACAAGTACTTTAATTAGATACTAACCAAAAAAGTATAAGAAGGATTAAAAAACAAAGATTTAAAAACAGTGACTTAGTTATATATTTGAATAAATCCTAGAAAAAAATGTGTTTATATCACTTAAACTGAAAATTAGCTGAAAAATCACTGTGAGGATCAGTAGACTTTGATTTTAACACCAGCTCTACTGCCTCAAATGACCTTGGGCAAATTAAAATTCTTTTTAAAATAAGTGTGCATAATGATACCTACTTCTTGAGTTATAATTTTCTAGATGAGGAATGTTAAGTATATTTATAAAACACCTAGCAGACTGCCTGGCATATAGTGGGTGTTCAATAAACATTATTTCCAAGGCAGGATTCCAGGGTTGTTATGGTATCTACAATATACTTTAAAATACTTTTTCAAAAAAAAATTAAGTAGTGTGTGTATATGTGGGTACTGCTTAGTTTAAGTAACATGCTATATACTGTTCTAATCAGAAATTTGGTTTTCAGAGGTGGCCAGATGAGATGTTTTCAGAAGGTCCATGCTCTAAATGTGCCTGTTACAAGTGCTTTTGGTTATATTATCTGTGATTAGCACCAGATGTTAGAGTGAAAGCAAAAAAGGAGTTTTCATTGGTGAAATTTGTGGTTCATTAGTTGGCATAATAAACTCTAAAAGTAGGCTTTTATTGGTGAAATGAGTGGTATTCGTGGTATGTGGAATGGATGGAGTATTTTAGAAACACTTCCTACCCTTTCATAAATAGAAATTAAGAACCTAGCAGACCTTCTGTAGCCTGTACCCTCAAGGATGGTGCCTGTGACTCTATCCTGAATCTAGCCATTCATGCCAGGGTAGGTTATCAGGGACATGAAATTCTGCTTCTAGGATTGATCCATCTGCCTCTGGTGAATCTCCTATGCAAGATATGGTAGGCATCTTTAAAAGGACAGAGAACTAGGGTTTCATTGAACTTACAAAACAAGTTGTATAAACTGTTTTGTGCCTGCTTGCTAGTAAAAGTGTGTTTTGTAAAAGTCAGCATATCTTGGAGAATTTAGAAACTTGCTCACGTTGGAGAGGCTATGGCTACATTTCTATATAGTGGCTATAATTATATACCAAAAAGGTCATAATAGGTGTGACCAAATTGGCTTAGGCCATTTTTCAAGAAGAGTCAAAATAAAACCTTCAGTATGAACAAAGTAGGGAAGTCAGAGTCCAAGCACTAATGAAAAAGAAACATAAAAACAAGTTCGTCAGGCAGATGACAAGCAAGGAAGGTGCAACTCAGATTAAAGGAGGTGTAAATAGGTCTTAAATGTAGGCAAACAGGAATCATCAGGACAGCGGATAAATCTGAAAAGGCAGGAGAAAGAAAACTGGTAAACAGCCTCCAAACACTTTGATAAACTAAGGCAGACCTTTGCCTTAGCCAAGGGATGGATGCAACTCTCTTTAGGGTGATACCCATCTTTTGAACCTCTGTAGGCAGAAGCAAGTGAGGTAGATGAGAGAGAAGGGCAGCTACTAGGAGGTAGTTTTCAATACCGGGAGATCCTGTAAAAGCGGTTTGTATTATACTAAACTCGCTGTCTCCTCTTGTTATTCTTTTCTATCTTCCTTTTAGAAGTTACTTTGAGGACATAGGCCAACTAAAACCCTCGACGGTACTGGTGGGAATGTACAATGATAAAATCACTTTGGAAAACAGTTTGGATATTTCCTATAAAGTCAAACATGCACTTACCATTTGACCCAGCAATGTCACTTCTTGGCATTTATCCAAGAAAAATGAAAGCATGTGTTCATGAAAAGACTTAAATGTGAATGTCCATACCAGGTTTATTCATAATAGTCCAAAGTGGAAAAACCCAAATAGTCATCAACTGGTAAATGGATGTTTAACACTTGGAACACACACAATGAGACACTACTCAAAAATAAAAGAACAAACTATTAGTAATCAGGTATATTATTTTACCAAATATGATATTGTCAACTTTGCTGCATTGTTGGCAGGAGGAAGTAGCAGAATTCTTTTTCTTTTTCTTTTTCTTTTTTTTTTTTTGAGATGGAGTTTTGCTCTTTTTGCCTAGGCTGGAGTACAATGGTGCGATCTTGGCTCACTGCAACCTCCACCTCAGGGGTTCAAGTGTTTCTCCTGCCTCAGCCTCCTGAGTAGCTGGGATTGTAGGCATTATACACCCAGCTAATTTTGTATTTTTAGTAGACAGGGTTTCTCCATGTTGGTCAGGCTGGTCTCAAACTCCTGACTTCAGGTGATCTGCCCACCTCGTCCTCTCAAAGTGCTGGGATTACAGGTGTGAGCCACTGCACCCAGCCTAAGGCAGTAGTAGAGTTCTTATAAGGAATGCAGAGGCACAGAAAATGAATGTAACTAGTAGGGATTTCAGGTATGGAGGCAAGCTGGTGAATAAAATAGTTTTAGTTTGGAGGCTATTCTGAAAGTTCTTCAGGCAAGCCACAGAGGTATCTACTCCATTTGTAAAAGGTATCAACTTTGGACATTCAAATGACATCGAAATAAGGCATTTTGTTTTTCTCTGGACACTACTCCCTTACGAATTGGAAACTAAGCAATATTTATAATTTTCTTTTCACTAGCTTCTTTTCATGTAGAAAAATAACGCTGGTTTCTTTCTCCTTGGAAAATAACTAATGCTAAGACCACCTAAAATAGAAGCTGCCATTTCAATTTTTAGAGTAGGAATGGAATTTCCTTTGTGAACTCTTGCTTGCTGTACATAAAACCAAGAAAAAGCAGAAGGGAAAGAGACCTTTTGGAATCTGTAATAGAACCCCCAAATTTGTATGAATCTTTTTTACATGTAGGAATCTGTTGGGAGACATTCTCCAAAGATCAAGAATATAGTCTTATGGCATTTGAAAGCTGAAATTTATAGGCAGGCTAATAATCATTGGAAAGGTTTTCTATTTAGGAAAACTTTTCTATTTAGTCAGAGGATGGTTGATTTTTTAAGACTTTAAAAGGAATCAATTTGTTTCTTTACATATAGACCTTTATGTCAATAAATGATGTATGTATTTCACTAATCCCCAATAAAAATGAGCAGTAGACTTTTCTTTAGTTATAGGTAGAGTTTCTACAGGAACTAGTTCTAACTTTAGTGTGTGTCCTCCTAGTGAAAATTCACTTTCACTGTATTTTTTCCCTGAATGCCCCTCCTTTTCTCAAGCATGGAAAGGCATGGCATAGAATTGCTTGAAGGAAAGATTCTCTAGCAGTAGAATAAGAAACTTTTAAGATAATACAAAAGATATAAAATAAACTGTACCTTGCTTATAGGTAATAGTCTCTAACCTGTCACCTGAAATAGAGGTGTGTACAGAACCTTTGGTTAACCACCAGGCAATTTTTGGAAGTCAGTACACATATTCCACTCTTTGGGGTAAGTGGATCGCTACTGACTTTCTACACATTTAGCTGGCATCTGCCTTATGACTCCAGAGGTAATGCAATAAGAGATAGCGACTGCAGCCAATAAGTATTTTGCCTGGAATTCTGTAATTACAATCATATGTTGCTTAGTGAGAGAGACATGTTCTGAGAAATGTGTCATTAGGCATTTTCGTGCAAGTGTGAACCTTATAGAGCGTACTTACACAAACCTAGATGGTGTAGCCTACTACACACCTAGGCTATACGGTGTAGCCTACTGCTCGTAGATGACAAACCTGTACAGCAGGTTACTGTACTGAAAACAGTAAGCAATTGTAACACAATGGAAATAATTTGTGTATCTAAACATATCTAAGCATAAAAAGGTACAGTAAAAAATACCATATTAGAATCTTATAGGACCATGTTGTATATGTGGTCTGCCATCCAGATATATTTTAAACATTTTGTCTGTATATAACTGTATTCATAAAGAGTACATAGTATTGTTCCATGTATTTTTAAAATTTGCATAAATAGTGTCCTACTTCATATACATTTTTAACTTGCTATTTTCCACTCAAAATTGTTCGAGATATATCTATGTTGATTTATGTAAATGAAAGTAATTAGCTCATGTATGTTGATGTATGATGTTCTGTAGTAAGAATAAACCAATTTATTTACTCATTCCCTTCCTTTAGACAATGTTATTCTTTGAAAAACTGCCACAGTGAAAACCCCTGTACGTTTTTCTGTCTAGCCATATGAGAGAGTTTCTATAAAGCATATAACTACATATGGCCTTGCTGGATCATAAGGTGTGTATATATATGTTCCGTTTTATTAGGTGGAGTAGAAACTGCTGGTTGCCAACCCTAAAACCCATGCTCACTTGATTTTTTTAATTGGATACATGGATATCTGGAAGAGATATTTTTTATCCTCCCTTGCTTCTGAGTGTGACCATTTAACTAAAGTTTGGCTAATATTTAAATGTAAGTGTGTGGCTGTTTTCAGAATATTTCCTTAAAAGCAAGCTTGCATATATCCATTGTCCCTTCTTTCTCTTTGTTCCTTTCTTCTTTACTGGTATCAGCAATATAGATGTGAGGACTGGAGGTCTAGGGGCCATCTCGGACTGTGAGAATAGAGATGCCACTGTGGGGATGTCAGACTAGAAGAAATTTGGGTACCTTCTTGGAGCTACCTTACCAGTAACAAACTTCATTTCTTGACACTTTATTGGAGAAATATGAACATATTTTATATAGAAGCACCTGTTGTTTTGGATTTTCTGTCACAGACAGCCAGGTGTCATTCTAACTGATGCAGTAATACTACAAATTAGTTTTCAAATGGTTATACCTTTTAATACCCCAGCAAAACATAAATCACTTTGTAATTATTGAATATTATTTTATAATTGTTAAAAGCATTTTAATAACCATGTCTCACTTTTATACAGTGTGAGAAAGAACAACAAGTATATGAGATCCCCACTCTGCAGCTCAGAGGGGTGGAGCCCAGGGAGGTTCAATGAATTGACCAAGGTCCCAGTAATTTAGTGCAAGGTAATAAGTAAAGGTTATCGAGAATAAATATGGTGTCTCACAGACAAATGCCACATGCTCCTGTGGGCTCTAAGCAAAGGGGTATTGTCTTGAGTGTGATCTAGTTACTCTGACAAATCTTACCTGTTCTATTCTCAATTAATTTGTATAACATCGTGATTAAAGTCTCTCTTTAGCTGTCTTTTTGCTAAGGAGGAGCATATTGAGTTGCATGCTAGAATTCCCACTTCGGGCATTGGCTCAGACTCGGGAGAGTCATGCCAGCACAAGAAGCTAATTGGTTTACAGAGAAGGGAGGGGGAAGTATACATTTATCAGAGGGCACCGGCCAATTGCCTGGTCTCTTGGCAATGCTTGCCAGCCAATTTCCAGACTGAAGTTGGCATTGGATCTGAAAAGTCACTGATCTCCATGCACAGCTGGAGGGTACAGGGCTAAAGAAGCAGAATTTGAAAAGGAGGAGAAAGCTGAGACCTAATCCTAATTTTAATTTACTTTTTTCCTCTTTTTTTTTTTTTTTTAATATTGGGTGACTTTGAGAAAATGGAATGGTATTAGAATATTCAGACTGGTAGGCAGGGTGGGAGAGGCTGTGCTGAGGGAGCTTCTGAGGATGGAAGGAAGTTTCCTGGGAAATGTCCAGAAGTGGTTGTGGAGTGGCACTTGAAATGGCCTGAATTGTGCTCCTGGCTGCTGTGCCTCCAGAAGGCTCTGTAAGAACATCTGAGTGTATACACTCATCACAGGGCACTTTGGGGTCTAGTTGATGTCAAGGCTGAGGGATTCCATCTTCTGCTAATAAGATGTTTACCACTACTACCTTCTTTTGTCACCCCTTAGGTCAGTGCACAAACAGCCCTTGAGTAGAGAAGCATGTTTGGTCTAGGTACATGAAAAGAGGGGACTGTGAAGGAAGAAGAGAGACAGACAATTCAGTGTATTTTGGCATCCTATGAACTGAACCCCAAGTCAAGCAATTTTAAGAATATTCTCTTTAAAAACTTCTACCAAATATGTTTTCAACTAATGTGGGAAATTAAACTGCTAAATTCTAAATCTATTCTCAACATCACTAAAAATTATAAATAGGGGAGAATAACCTATATAAATTAAGCTATCTGTGCTAGAGGATGCAATTCAGTTCATATATGCCCAACAAATGCCAGCAAATTTTCCAAACCAGAATTTAACAATCTGTGCTTGATGTAGGAGGGCAACATACATACTTAATAAAAATTTAAAATCCAGGCCTCGGGGCTCAACAAAATTCAGTTCCTGCCTACTGAATTTCTCATTGCAAATAATATACTGCATGAAAAGCTCAAGGAACTAGAATTTCTACTGAAATTAGATAGAAGACTCTTACTCCATTTAATCAACTGATATGAAATGCTTGGCTCTGGGTGACCCCATAAAGGCTCTGCTTTTATTTGATTCTGCTGCCTCCTACTGATGAGGAGACCATGTGGAAAAACGGGGTACTGTGCCATGAGAAGCATGGTTCATGCCGTTGTTATTCTCACCAGCTAAGGATTCTGGATACCTAATTTCTAGTTACTGTATTACCTCTAACTAGTTCTGAAATTGTGGGTGACCTTTTTGCCTCAGTCCCTTCTGGTGCAAAATCGGAGAATGGAAGATGTCCTCTAATCAAGTCCAGCTTTAGTGGTCTGTGATTATCTCACAGTTCTCTCCACTGATTCGAGTTGCTCCTGACAAAAGGATAATATAACAGTGTGGTAAAGACTTTCTTAGTGCTTAGCCATGTCTGGTTCTCTGCTCCTTCCTGGATCCACTGCAGTTAGGTAGGGTCATGTGGCTCTCTCTGATCAATGGACAATAAGTGTAATGTCAGTCTGGACGAAAGAGAAGAACAGTGAGATTTCCATGGATTCTGTTCCCTGCCATAGAAACCTTGCAAGTTTAAATGTTGAGATAGCAGAGTGTTAAGATGGAAATGATAGGCTCCCTGACTTGAAAGCATGCTACTGTGGCAAGCCATTGGATTTACAAGGAACTTAGGAGGGTAAAAACTAAACATGAAAAACTAAGTTAAATTTTTAACTCCAACGCTTCCTGGTCTATATACGACAAATACATAGCATTGCTGCAAACACAGATATAGCTCACCCAGAAGAACCCATTTATTCCTCTGAAATGATTATTCACAGGCAAAGTCACACAATACATAACATAGGGAGCAAGTGTTCCTGTGTTTACCTTTAAAAGAAGACCCAAGGAATAAACACAGGCTAGAGATGTTTAACGGAGTATACAATAATCACTCAACAAATGCTTGTTTAATGAAATCATACTATAAAGTTTCCCCACGGGTGTGTTTGGATGGGAAAAGGGTATGTGCGGAGGGTGAACTTGTTGAAAGCATCTTTATATCCTGAGCACCGTAGCACATGGTCATACTCAAGAAGTGTTTGTTAAATTCAGACGAAATGAGTGAACACTTACATGGCGATGCGTATAGTTGGCTTTGAAACTGACGATATAGAAATGGATGTTTGGTCTTATTCCTGACTCATAGCTTACACTTAAAAGTAGAAAATATCTAAATCTATACACGTATATAATTGCCATCTACCATTTATTCATTCAGTAAATATTTATTGAGTACCTGCTTTGCCCAAAGCGTTATGTTAAAGACTGGAGGACTGGATAAATCCTCATTGAGTTTACATTCTGGGGCATGAGGGCTGGGTAATGACAGGAACAGAGGGGTGGTGGACACTACGTAATTATTTAAATAAAATCGTGGTAGGTATGATGAAGGAGAATTACAGGATGATTTGAGAGTATGTGACTAGAGGACTGAGTTTCAACTAGTTGTCAAGGAGGGCTTTCAGTTTTAACACAGCTCATTGTTCCTGTTAGGATAATTGGGTAACTCCAAGACTTGGCTGGATTCTTTAGCCCACATGTGAAATCTTGCAACTGTGGCACTGCTTTCAACCATAGTGGTAGCCAATGTCAAGGGAAGGCAGACGTTTTTTCCAGTATTGCTTGAGTTTTGATATAGGAACATTAGTCAGGTACCCTAAATATTGCAGGACTTTGGCTTTGAAAAATAGAAAATGGAAGGAAAGTAATTATGTCCTTTTTTTTTTTTTTTTCAATCTGTACCAAGTTTTGTAAGTGGTTTTAACACTCTGTAACGTGGAGTCCCTCCTTAAGGAGGAGAAACTATTATTCGCAGATGAGAAAACTGAGACATGGTGGGGTAAGCAACATACCCAGTCACAGTGAATGAATGCCCGGGCAAAAAATTGGAAGCCAATCAACTTGGCTCCAGAATGACAGCATTTAACTCCTGCTTTACACTGCACTGCCTCTCCAAATGCTGGATGCTACCGGAGCAGAGCCACCTACGTAGGGGATCAAGTTCCAAGGTTGATGTGTACAACCCATTAACAAAATTACCTTGAAAGATTCTTAAGAAGGTTTCTAAATAAATATAATGTGGTATTTTTTTTTTCTGACAGCTCGGAACATGTTGCTAAAGAGCAGTTCTGTGGGCAGCCTTGGACTGATCCAATTTTTCCCCTTTTTTGCTTGCAGTTCTCAGAATAACTCCAGAATGTGGTGAGAATGCAATGTCCTGAGATAGGAAGAGACCAACCAGATAGCCTGGACTCTGTTCTAGTCCCCTCTCCTCTAAGAAACAGAATGTCCATTACAATGCTTTAGCCCAGTGAATCACGTGGACCCAGGGTATAAAACCCAGAGTGGGCTGCGTTCTGCGGTCCTTCAGCTGCTGTGCAAGTGGGGCACCTGCAGACAAGACATTTGTTCAGGATAGTGTTTTCCCGAGTCTTGGGTGACCAACTCATCCTGAATCCTAAGCTTCTGTTGTCTCTTGATGTCTATCTGTACGTAATAAACTCACTTTGTGCTGTTTGTTGTATATGTGTGTGATCTGTCTTGCTGGACTCAGACAAGTTAGTACCCAGTGCACAGGGAAACTGCTTCACAGAAGCTTATAGGGGGATATTGTTATGGTGAATTACAGGCCCTTTTAAAGGAAAGCAAAATATATCCATGAAAGTTGTTTCTCTCTTTTCATATATTATCTAAATGATTTTATCTGCTATGGAAAATGATAAACCGATTAAGGTATTTGAAATTGTTAAGAATATGACATGGCCTAAAGAATATATATTTTTTTCTCTTCTACAAATTGACTTCTCAGTGACTGATATCTGTCTGTCTGTCCATCTGGCTAGCTATCTACCTCCCTACCTACCTATCTGTTTTGGTGTGTTTTAGGATACAGTTGTTGTTTAAGACGTCCTGCTGACTGTAATAGCAGCTTTTATGCAGTCTCTTATTTATCACCCTCTTACCTACTGGCTGTGCCTAAGCTCTAGGTTTTGATTGAGTTTGACTAACTTACCTCTACTGACTTGTAATGGTCTACTTAATTTTTAATTTGTAACTTTGGGGAAAATGTCCGAATTATCTCACTGGGATTTATTTCACCAAATAGTGTCCTGTTCACTATTCACATCCCTGTTGTTAGTTTCCTCTAATATGGGAACCAATCTGACATGGCCAAAGGTCTACACAACAGGAGATAAGAAGAAGAAATCCTCATAGATAGTTAGACATATTGAGAATTAAAGATATTGGGTATTATTACTTATTTTCTGACTGGTGTTAAGTCTTTTGTTTAGTTAAAAAAGTTTCCCTCCAAATCACTTCTCAAACTCTGGGAACCAACTTGACATGGCAAAAGGGTTGGACCACAAGAGATAAAAAGAAAAAATATTCATAGGTAAAGATATTGGGAGAGAATGCAAACAGACAGAATATGTGAAAATATTTGCTAAGATATGCACTAAAATGTTACTGTAATTCTGATTCAGGTTCATTCTGGAAACAAGGCAAAAAATGTAAATAAAATACCAACTATTATTTGGAGGCAAAAAGTAACAATTCAAACAGTATTTGAAAGAAAACGTGATACTGCTATGGCAAGAGAAACCAAGAAGGAGGGTAAGTTTTTGATTTGGGAAGTAGATGGCATCCTAGGTGGCAGCTCTACTAAACCAGAGACAGAGCCAGTAAAAGAAATCCGCCCAGAATTCTAGTGCTAGACAGATAAGTACACACTTGCAGCCGTATCTGAAGACAGGGTACAACATGCCACACTTTGAACTTCATCACCACTTATTCCCCAAAACTGAAGGGATATTTGAAATGCTAAGCAATTTACCCTGTATATCAAGGATTACTATCCTACTCAAAGTATATGTGCCAAAAATATTGACACATGGCCCAGTCAATGCAAACAACCTATTACTTACTTTCTGACTGACATGTTAACTCTTTTGCTTAGTTAAAAATTTTCCTCAATCATTTTAACGATTATCCTCTGACTCCTCACATGTGAAAGGAAGAGTATTCACAATTCCATGATTACTTTTCCAAGTCAAATTTTTTAGCAATTTATTCTAGATTCAAGAAATAATTGCTATTTTCTTTGTCTCTTCTCAGGGAGAAAAAAACCACAAACCTTCAAGGGCTGCCATGCCTTCCTCTCATGATGTAGCTGGGAAATGTACAATTCAGGGCTGCTAATGCATGGAATAAATGGACAGTCTTGCTAACTCCTATTATCATCATTGTGTCTAGAGTCTATGTCAGTTCAAAACTAAAATGTCCTCCTTTGCATCCACAGCACTTTAAATAACCCAACAGCACCTGCATTTATATAATGCCCATCTGCAGGATATGAAATCATCTTGACAAATGTTCCATATTTCTATCTTTTTTGTATGTGTATGACTGAGAAAAACTGAAAGGTTACACCAGAAGAACTTTTTTGGGTTTTATACATGTCAAAAAGTTGTAGGTCCTCACTGATAGTAAAGGTCAGTAACTTGGAGAAAACATGGGCAAAAATGGATCCACATAGATCAGAAATGATTAGTCAGCTCCATTTTCTTTCCTACCACACCATTTTACATCATTAATTTTAAATGCAAGGGACTGGAAAGAATTGACTTCTATTTAATGAGGTTTGATTTATTCAACCTTGTGTTATTAGTGAAAATATAATAACTTGTTAGTTGGAAAATACATTTAAAATAATGCACTTTTCTGAATAAATTATCAGATTGAGTATATAATGATAATATTGAGATCACTTTACATTTGCACATAATGTGGCAGTTTACAAAGCACATTCATACGCATCAGTTTGCTCAATCTTCATAATCCTCTGGGTATTATTGCTCATATTTTATAGATGGGATCCCACAGCTCAGAGAGGTTAAGTGACAGCTAACAAGGGAGTAGCAAGGGTTTAGTCTCTGGTATTCTGCCTCCACACCCTTTTCAGCAGTCACTTTTACCAAAAATAACCAAACAAAAGAATGGCCCTCATTATCTTTTACCTGTGCTTTTTCAATGGCTTTTTTCTATTATCTCTGGCACCAATTTTCCCTACTACCCTCTCTTAATCTTCTCAGAAGCAATTCACATAAGCACTTTCCTGACGGACCCTTCCGAAAATGCCTTTGCCTACAAGTTAAATTTAACTCCTATTTTGTCACCCGGTGTCCCTCACAATCAAACTTAAATCTGGCCTCAGCCTAGTTCTTCATTCTTTGGTTCCTGCCTCACAGCTTATGTTATGGCCACACTGACCTCATGATTCCCTCAGTCTACTGTGCTATTCCACCACTTCTGTCTTTGTACCTGTTGTTTCTTTCCCTTACGATGCCTTTCCTTGATCCTCTACCTAGTAAATTTCTACTTATAACTTGAGAATCAGCTCAAAAGTCACCTCCCCTATGAAGCCTTTCTCCTCTTTCTTAGGACTCACATGTACTCAATCAATGTTTATACATCATGAAGTTGAAATCTTTTGAGTGAGCTTTCTAAAAGTAAGGAGCATATCCTATTGATCTTTACATTCCCAGTGTCTAGTATAAGGTCTGACATTCAATAACTGACTGTAGTATTTAATAGAGTATCACTGATTAATAGCAGTGAAAATATCTGTAACTATTAGATATCAAACTCTTTTGCAGTCATTTCACTTCTAGCTATATATCCCCCAAAATTGAAAGCAGGGTCTCAGATATATATAGTATGTGGCAAATGCTGATGTTCATGGCAGCATTATTCACAATAGCTGAAAGGTAAAAGCAACCTCAGTGTGTATCAGTGGATGAATGGATAAGCAAAATGTTTATCCTACAATGGAATATTATTCAGTCTTGAAAAGGAAGGGTTTTCCAACACATGCTACAATATGGATAAAGCTGTAAGATATTATGCTAAGTGAAATAAGCCAGTCACAAAATGACAAATACTGCATGATTCCACTTATGAGGTACCTAGAGTAGTCAAGCTCAAAGAAACAGTAAAATAGGAATACTAGGGATTGGGGGAAGGAAGAAGGAGGGAGCTTTTCATGGGTACGGAGTTTCAGTTTTGCAAAATAGAAAAGTTCTGGAGATTAGTAGCATGACAAAGTGAATATACTTAACACTACTGAACTGTACACTGAAAAATGGCTAAGATGGTAAATTTTATGTTATTTATACCCAGAAAGAGAAATATTACATACTCTCACTCATACGAGGGAGCTAAAACAAATTGATCTCATGGAGGTAGTGAATAGCATGGTGGTTATTGGAGGCTGGGGAGGTTAGTGGGGGGGGGGTATGAAGAGAGAATGATTAATAGGTATAAAAATACAGTTAGAAGGAGTAAGGTCTAGTGTTTAATAGCACAATAATGTGACCATAGCTAACAATGTAGGGGTATATTTCAAAATAGCTAGAAGATTTGGAATTTTCTCAGCACGAAGAAATAATAAAGAAGCTTTACTCAGATTGGATCATTATACATTATATACTTACATCAAAATATCACATATACCTTTGTACAACTGTTATGTATCGATAAAAATTTTTAAAAATTTTAAGTTAAATGTCTCTTAGTGACATTGACCTCTTCAATGAATGAACTAAGGAAACTGTTTTGAACTTTAAAGTATATGTGTGTGTGGTAAAGATAAGGAAATAGAGTAGGCGAGAAACAAAAGAGAAATACTTTATATTTCTGCTCTTAAGCTGGTTTTCTAATTGGGGAGATAGACATCAGACATATAAAATGATATGACTTCAACACAATAAATCTCTGTAAAAATACTTTAATCACTACTCAAGTCCTGAGGTAAGATTGAGATTGGCATTAAATAGAATTAATCTTGGAGCTCTTCCAGGAGGAGGTGGATAGGTAGCCTGGTTTTAATGCTTTAGTTGGGCAGGTTTTGACAAAGACACAGGCAGTGGGCTCTAGAAAGACAGAGTGAGAAATGAATGAGCTATTTGTAAGGTGGCAGTGGAGGAGTAGGCTACATTTGCTGTACAAGTGTTAGCTTATTTAATTCTATGACAGTTATATAAAATAATTTCCATTGTAGCCTTTCTTTTATTTGAGGAAACGAAGGCACAGAGAGGTTAGGTAACATATCCAAAGAGAATATGTGGGTAGATAGCAGAGTGAGGTTTTAAACCCCAACCCCCTGGCTTCAACATCCGTGTAACTGCCCAGTAAACTGTGCTCTGTTCTCTAGTCCGTTCCATCATGAAGCAGTTATCAGTGTCTCATTTCTTTATACCCTTCCCAAGCCCATTGATAATTTTCAGGAATATAACATGTTCCTATAGGAGAGCTTGGGATCCAGCTGATTGAATGTTTACAGATGACTTGATGAGGTAAAATAGATTTAAGCAACAATATGGGCAGTTTAAAGAAAAGTTTTTCTGACATGGGTTCAGTCAATTTGACATAAAGATTGAGGTTAGGGAGCCTATTTCTTTGGAAAACAGTCTCTGTCACCACGCTTTAGTGCCCTGACTCTATAGGTCCATGGCTGTTCTTCACATAACTCTTTTATGGGTTATCATTTCATGAAATTTCCTTTGCATGTTGCGCAGTATTTTCAAGTGTATCAGGCTGCAGAATGTTATCAGCATACCTGACTTTCAGCAGAATTTAATTTTTTTGTTTTTATTTTTGCAATACTGGAACCAGGATAGCAACAGATGTGTGCAGTTATTTTCAAAGAAAAATCATAAATTGTACATAGGGACTGGATGCGTATGATTGTGGTTGAAGGGTGGTCAGAAAAAGCCAACTCTTCCATATTAAATCTATGTATTAATATTTAATATGGGAAAAGACACATCATGGTTTTGGATGCTGCTAACAGAAAAAGAGGCTGTTAATCTACATTGATTTATTTAAAGTAGAGTCAAATGGTGAAAAGAACAAGAAGATTATTATTTAATCTTTATTCTGATACAAACTGGGACTGGCTTTTTTATATTCAGATTTCTTTTTTTTTTTTCTGTTTTAGCATCAAAGAAAACTGTATAATTTAGTAAGATTTTGTTAAGTATTTGAAGACTATATTCAAATAAATAACCAGGTCATAAATACTTTGATAAAGAGTGAGAAACAAGGGTACACATCTTACTAGGCTTTAAGCCAAAAAAACTCTTACTATTTGAGCTTCACTAGTTATAAAGTAAGTATTTGGATTCAGATCAATGGGGACATGAAGACAAGGAGAAGAGAAACTTAATTCAATAATCTCAAACGTCTTTAGACAGCAGACTACTGACAAAATATTTCACCTCATTTAGTACAAATGAATGAGAGACATGTGGGTTGCCTTTTGCTCAGAATAGACAGAGGCTTAAAATATAAGAGATGATAACTTTTGGCAAATCTTATTTGGCATTTTATTGAATCTAAACCATTTTTGCCAAAAGTTTACTTTTGTGGCTGAGTTTGGAGTAGAATGCAAAAGTACAAAAAGAACACATTGACTTACATAGATGTATGGGGGTTTAAGCTGAAAAGTGTGTTGAGGTCAATGACAGTTTAAGATTCTTCTAGGAACAGACAGAATCATGCCAAAAGTAATGAATACTTCCATTGTCTTCTGGCTCACATCTGAGTGGGCCAGAAAATTTCAAATTACGCCTTATAAAATGTAAAGACATGATGTAAGCCTGAGATGTAAATATGCTTCAGAAAACACCCCGTTTCAACAAAATGTGAATTTCAGGGCTCTGCCTTCAACTCTGATCTGGCTGCAGTTGTGACACATGTGTCTGCTGTGCAGGGTCAGCAAACAGCATGGAGGCTGGTAGGTCATGTGTGTGTAATAGTTTGGCTATTAATTGTATTAAGGTTAATGCAGCTGCCCTGACTCAGACTCTTCTCTATTATAGGTTTATGTTAGAAGAAGTTATTTTAACAATTTCTTTACATTTCACTGTCTTTTTTTTTTTTTTTAAAGCAGTAGAACTTCCTTTATTATTGTTGCTGTTTTATTTGGGCTGCTAAACAGGATCTGGGAAGACTTGACTTCTAAATACATCATAGTGGCAGACCAGTAGGGAGCCTATGATTGTCTTGAGTTTTGTCTGCCAATGTCATGACAACTAGTTAAGTTGGAGTATGGGGAGTAGATAGTGAAGACCAGGTAGACTGTTAAATATGGTATCAGGTAGAGTCCTTACTCAGCAGATTCGCTTCTCATATATACCCTGCCCCTCTCCTTAATGAAGCATATCTACATACATACATATATTCATACTTAAATATATCAGCAAAACAAAGTAAAAATGTTTGTTTTATTAATATCGTCGTCATGAAGATACCACATCAAGATGAGATATGGAGGAGTAAATTTAAAATTTCTTAGTATCAACAATATTTGTCATTAAATTATTCTATTCATGGTTACTACATCAGTGGTATTACTATTCCCCCAAAATGATAAAGCAATTTACTAACATTTCCTTGGAATTTTAAGATCAAAAGCTCTAGAGACGCATCTTTCCATTTTACCTGTGAAATTTAAGACAACAAAAAGAATAACAAAACCAAAGGGTGACAGGCAAAGTTGGGAGTCTCAATGACAATTAGTTATATCTCAGGAGATAGATGGAACTTCTGCAAGATGATATTTAATTTATGGACGAGAAGACCAGGATATTTGTATTAGTAAGCTCAGAAAAGTATAGAAATATTCTAGAAGTCCCCTCGTCTTCATCTGTCTGCTCATTACATTACTTATTTTAGAAATAACAAAGAAACATCTATCATTTTGACTGTGTAAATGTGTAAGGGTTTGAAATCTTGTGATTTCAATGTTTTTCACAATCCATTTGCACTATTTCAGGTGAATTCCTTTCTTTATGTACAAGCAACCTGCACCACAGTGCCCCAAGACACAATAGGGTAGAGCCATTCACACGTGTATAGTCAATCTGGTTTCAGCCTATCAGAGCAAGATCAGGCAGGATTAGACTTTGAGACAAATTTAGTTGTGTACACTTACACAAGTTCAAAGCCAGTCTTATGTAGAGTTGGATAGACAATTACGTATATGATGGCATTTTGTTACTACAGGACATAATGTCCAGGAAACAAAGGAATAGGAATTCTGTTTTTTTGTTACTGTCTTGGTTGAACATTAAAATTAACATTGTTTTGTGTACTACATTTGTTAATAAAAGTCCTAGGGAAGTTGTAATCATGGACATGTAGGACATTTGAGAAGTTTTGTGTAATGCAATAACTGAATGATTAGGGCAGGAGAATGAACAATTACCAAATCCTTAATTTCTAGGCTGGTGATAGCCTTGATTTTACTTTTTGCAATTACATGTTCAGAGAACTTTGTTTAAACCATAGTGTTCAGATTTCTGTACTAAGATTAAAAAAAAGAAAGAGGGAAATTACATCTAGATGAGAATTGTAAGTAAGCATTAACTGAGTTACCATTTTCCTCACATTATTTCATTTGACTACTCAAACAATCTTACAAGATAGGTATTATCTCCATTGTTCAGATGAAAAGGTAAAGTCCTAGAGATTAAATATCTATTAAAAGTCACACAACTAGTAAGCAGATGTTGTGTGAACCTAGTTCTGTGGATGCAAAATAATATACTGCTTTGCAAGGCCTGTAGCATAATTTACTTATGTTCTATATGTGGGTAAAATTGTTACATTATCACTGGTAAAATACAAAACCAAATATAAAGAATAATTGCATTTTGATTTTTGGAACTGCCAAGACATACGTCCTCAAACTCTTCGGCATCAGAAATGCCTGGGAGAATTGTTTTGTTTGTTTTGTAATTAAAATGTACCCTATTGTCTCTTCTTCCCTGATGATTGCCAAAAATTATAGTTTAAAAATACAAGGAGGTGATATGAACATGTTTGAATGTTACCGTTATACTTTTATTATGGGTAAACAATACATTTTGTTTCCACCATAAAATAATATACTCTAGAAAGTAAATTTTTCTTCTTTCCCGTAAGTGACATTATTCTGATACGGAGAGACTTTTAACTTGGGTATAAAACCATAATGGTACAAATAGAGGTGTTTTAAGAAGTTGCTAAAATTGGTACATTATCAAACAGAATCTGATTTTGTGTACATATTCCTATGGAAAATTCAGAACACATCTTTACCCCATTATTCTTATTGTGTCACTTTAAAAGTTAGAGAATTGGGGCCGGGCACGGTGGCTCAAGCCTGTAATCCCAGCACTTTGGGAGGCCGAGATGGGCGGATCACGAGGTCAGGAGATCGAGACCATCCTGGCTAACACGGTGAAACCCCGTCTCTACTAAGAAATACAAAAAATAGCCGGGCGAGGTGGCGGGCGCCTGTAGTCCCAGCTACTCGGGAGGCTGAGGCCGGAGAATGGCGTGAACCCGGGAGGCGGAGCTTGCAGTGAGCTGAGATCCGGCCACTGCACTTCAGCCTGGGCTACAGAGTGAGACTCCGCCTCAAAAAAAAAAAAAAAAAAAAAAAAGTTAGAGAATTGGTTTAGTAACAAACCCAGAAGTTTCCATCATATTTTCTTAAGCATTTGTGGTTCTTGCACTCAGCCGTCTCAGCACACTCATGCCAAAGCTCAAGACATGAGATCCTTCCAAATACGAAGAGGAAAATGAGGCTTATCACCTTCTTAAAGATTAATTATTTTTCGACCAATAAGACAGACTTTATCTAATGGGCTTCATCCATCATAGTACATGATAGATAGTTAATACTTTACTTTCAGGAAATCTGCAGCTTAGAGCAGTTTTACTAGTTCAGTTCAGACAGTGGTTTACCTCTAAATATCTATAGCTAGGGCTAATAGTGTGTCTGATGAGCTCATCTGCCTGGAGAAAGAAATAACAGACATAAGAAAGTGCTACCCCAAATACTTAAAATTGCTTTGCTGTGGATTTGAAACAACACAGGTTGTAAAAGCACTAAGTGCCAGACAGCTTACATACATCTTTTAGCATGTTTCAAAGACAAAACAACATGTGCGGAATCAAATGCAGGGAAATCATTATGTAAAATATCACCTTTCCCCAGTAAATGTTTTCTATTGAACTGCTAAAAATTCTTCTCAGTAAGGAAGATAGAAAGCCAGGGCAACTCTGCAGGCATAGCAGAGGGAGGTCCACCCAAAAATTCTCCATTGCCATGGGCTGCAACCTTAAGACCCTGCATGACTTGTTAGAGATTTAGATTTAGCTGGCTCTCTAGCATCTTATTGCATAATTTCCATTACTTTATTACCCGCCATTCGCCCTTCTAGTTTTTTTCATGTGTTTTTGTTGGGACTTTGCTTATGTGGGGACAGTTCATGTTAAAAGTTTTCTCTATTATTTATATATGAAAGTCTCCTCATGAAAACGCCATCATATATAGCTAAGTAAACTATATTAGAATTCCATAATAACATGTCTTTGTACAAATTCTGATATCCTCTTGGTCAGTCATAGTTATTCATAGGTCAAATGAAACAATGAACTAATTACACATTGGTATACTAGAGTGAGGCTGTGTTTCAACCAGGTTGACCTCGTCTGGGGAATAGATGAAATCAAGGGGGCATGTAAGTCCCTTCTGAAATACAACTGAAGATGATATGATCACCAATGATGATTGGAAAGGTAGGATCACTGGGAGAAGTCAAGGTTGAGTCTAGGATGTTACAACTAATGTCTATAACTTCCATAGTTCAGTATTAGAACCAAGGATAGCGTATCAATCAGGACAACAATAGTCACTCCAGTTAGGAGGAATTTTAGTAGAAGGAGGTGCTGAGAAGCCAAACAAGTGATAATGAGGCAACCTTGGACATTACAGTAGCAAAAAGCCACTGTCATCCCTATGTTTGAGAGTTAAAGGGAAAAGACTGTTATTGGATTCCCTGGCTCTGGGGCCACAGGCAGGAGCCAAAACCATTTCAGGCCTGCCTGTCAGTAGCTTGAACCAGTAAGCAAAGGATGCCTATCTAGATTTGCAGCCATTGAAGAGGCTGAAACCTGAGAACCTCTGGTTCAAATTAACCTTTCCTATTACTGGCACCTACTAATAGATTGCACTTAATCAACTATCGCATCTCTCATAGAGAAGGAGTCATGACCATGTTTTCCTTATTTATTATGCTGTTATGCAGCATGAGAGTGACCCAGAGGTTTATTGTTCTTATGTGACAAGACTGAAATCAATCTCACACCATTTTACACTTCTATCTATTGTAACTCTTATACATATTAAAATAAATACCACACACCTGAATTAGGGTAAATGGCTTGCTTATTCATCCTCTGAGGTGGGCTTTTGTTCTTACTAGAAAGTCTGAGTGTGTGTTTCATTTCTCATATTTGTTTAAATAAAAGAGAAATTTTAATGATGCCATGAATCCTCGTGATCAGGGAAGAACGATGTATCAGTTTACCTGATGATCTCAACAGCAAGTAAGAGAAAACAAGCAAAGTGACTCATACAATGAGGGCTTTGTTATCTTTATTACCTGACAAGTCCTGTTGTATGTTCCAAGATCACTGAATTCAAGGGCTCGGTGAAGGGCTCAGGGACCCATTCCATTTTCATATTTTTGGAACATCTTTGGAATGTTCCTGTTTGTCCTTACATGGCCCCTCACATCCCTAAGTTGCTCCAACTTTATATCCTCAACAACTTGCAGAGGTGAGAAGATAGACCATCTCTTCCTTATGTTCTTATGTTCTTTCATAAAAGTCAGAAAACCTGTACTAGAAATCCACTCCAGACTTCCCCTCACATTTTGCTGGACAGAACGACATTATATCATGGTCAAGAGGAATGGAATTTACATCAGTTATTTCAACCAGAGTTGATATGCACCTTCAGCTGAGAAGGGACTTAGTCTCCTTTGAAGGATATGGCCTACCAAGACTTGAACAAAATCAACTCTTACGCAGCACTTAAAACGTGGGAGGCACTATTCTAAGAGTTATTAAACATATGTAAAGAGATATAGAAATGTGTATTCAATCATGTAATTATTAAAAAAATTATATGAGGTGGTTATTTTATCTATAACTTATCAAAATATTAAATAACTTAAGGGCCAGGCACAGCAGCTCATGCCTGTAATCCCAGTACTTTGGGAGGCAGTGGTGGGAAGATGGGTTGAGGCCAGGAGTTTGAGACCATCCTGGGCAACACAGTGAAACCCCATATCTACAAAAAAAAAAAATTAAAAATTAACCAGGTGTGATTTTGTGGACCTGTATTCTAGCTACTCAAGAGGCTGAACCTGGAGGATCCTTTGAACCCAAGAGTTTTGAGGGTGCAGTGAGCTGTGGACACACCAAAGCACGTCAGCCTTGGTAAGACAGCAAGATGACCTTGTATCAAATAAATAAATAAAATAAGGTCACACAGTTATTCAGTAGTGATGACAGGGTTGTAACTCAGGTGATCTGGCCCCAGAGTTGTTGCCTTTAAGATGAATACCAGGTTGCCTCTGGAATAGTGAGTATATGAGGGAGTAGGATGTATGGTTGTTACACAGAGAACAAAAATCTTTTCTCACAACAGACAGAGCCTATCATTGAGTAGGCACTCAGAAATGTTCATGGAATAAGCAAAAAAAAAAAAAGAATGAATGAATATACCTTTTGATAGGCTCCAATACAGTGTCTTGTATGTAATAGTCAATCAGTGGATGCTTGGTGGATGGTGTCCCATTGTGTGTCCATTTCAGCACAATTTAAATAGAGAATTTAGGAGATGCTACAAACTGGTCTATCACTTTCCTTAAGATAAATGAGGGCTAGTGCTCAGAGAGAGGGCAGTTATCCATGACTGAAGTGGGAGAGACTGACATTCAGGAGTTTGATTTGGGAAACCCTAGAATTCTAGGAAGTGATTGCTGTTTACAAAAATGCAGGTTGATCCTGTTTAAACTTGTCATTATAGAAAAACCTCGAAAGGCTCACATTCTATGCTAAACTCCTCTACAATCTCTATCCAGAAGACGTCTGATCATTTTATATTCTTTTCCAACCCTTTCTTGGTTTGTTCGCTTGAGAGAATCCTTCTCATTTACCACCACTCCAAAATCCCCTGGCACCTGTGTGGAACACAGGACACATCTATGTGCTGCTCACATTGTTTTCTTGAGAGCAGAGATGTCAATTGACTTGGTCCTCTTTTATGTGCAATTAGGTACAGCTATCATATATTACCTATGACAGATATGCATCATCTCATTCAGTATTAAGTAGGGATCCACATGTAGCCATTCACAGTCATAGACTTGGATATATCTTATTCCTACTTGGAGAAATTCAATGAATGACAATGTGAATTTACAAATCAATATTCAGAGGTGATTATTCTGCTTACAAATAAATTTGTCAGCTTCCACATCTGTTAGCAGGTCAGAGATTATTTGAGTTCATATTAGAGTGAAATACATAGAAAAGAAACTTGAAGTTTGTATATTACAGAAGATCATTAGGAAATTCCTTCCTTTGACTGTAGAGCCAAAGGACTAATCTAACAATCAATGCCATCAATAACTTTCTCTACAGTATTTAATGTTAATTATTGATTCCCAGAGAAGCAAACTCTGTTCAAAATGTGTTATTTTAATTTATAAGCAATTCATTCACTATATCATTCTCCCTGACCCACAGCAAGCAAATAGGCATCTACCTCATGGTTTCCTAATTATTAAGAATTATCATGGCTCTTATATATCATCCAATCCAGACCTCTTGTTATGTAGATGCAGTTAGAAGGCCCAGTTACTATCCCAAGGCTACGTAGCTAATAAAATATAGAGCTGGAAGGAGAATTTTGGTCTAGAGCTCTTTCCTGTCCTCACAATTAAAATCAATTTCTTTACATGTCAAAGTCACTACAACTTACACTTCAATGCTTACATGACTTTATGTCATGCCTTAAATAATATTCCCAGAATACCTATTTGTATTCTTTACATCTGCTTTGATTCCAGAGTACAGAGGGCTCTTGGAGGATGTGATAGATTATATTTTCCAAAGATGGTCACAATACAGTTTGCTACCTGAAACACTCTTCTTCATTGTGATTTTGTCATTACACCATTAGAAGTTTGTTTTTCCAACCACTTTGAATCTGAGTAGGCCGTGTGATTGCTCCATTCAGTAATATAAACTCAAGTCCTGCATATGGCCCTTACGTAGCCTGGCAACTCCTGATCCCTGCATTTTGGAATATTTGCTCATAGGACATTTCTTCCAAGAACCCAGTCTCTGCTGTGAGAAGCAGGAACCATACAACAAAGCCATGATTAGGTTCTCCAGCCTAGCTAAGCTTTCAAAAACTGACAGCTAGTATCAACTATCAGACACGGCAGGTGCACATCTTGAATATCTAGCCCAGTTGACCTTTTGGGTGGCTGCAGGCCTAGATGACAGCTGCCAGTTAAGTGCTTGAGAGGCCTCAGGTGAAAACCAACCAGTTGGGCACGATCAACCCCCTGACCTTAAGACATATTAAATAAGTCTTGTCTTAATTACTTGAAGTTTTCAGGTGGTTTGTTAGACAGCAATAGACAACTGGAACACAGCACTAGACAGGAGTTAGCAGTTGTGACTGCCCACAGATTCATGACATCAAGCCTCAGACGCACTCTCACCTCTGCCAAGCAAGCCTCCACTTCAAGCCTCACTGACTCTCATACATACTGCTTACCTTGACAGATCCAGCTCTCCCACTCTTCCTATTAGCAAAACCTGTCAGGTTTGAGACTGATGTCTGGGTACGTGGAATTTTCAACAGAAATTCTAGGAAACTTCAACACTTCTTAACATAGAAAAAGAATGCTGTGTTTTTTCCATGTGGGTATCTCCCTTAGGTAACAAGGCTCAATAGAGGTCATAAAGCCCAAGAGCAAGTTAGATATAATTTGACCTTTCCAGAAAGCACAGAGCTAAATTTAATACTCAACCTGGTAACTATTTCAGCCTGGAGGGACATTATATTTGCTTCCTCTTCTGCAGGGTTCTGATATTTATACATTTTTTTACTTTAACAGTCTTATTGTATACATGTGTTAATTTCTAAATCTGTTTGGAAGCAGACAGGGTCTAAACTACAAACAAATAATATTAAATCCCTTCCCCAGACCCTGCTGGTCTGGTCCTCTCCAAAATATGTGGGAGACAGTTTGCTCTTTTCATTTAGCACAGCGTCCCCGAAGCACAGAAGTTATCCCAGTGGCAGAACATGAGAAGATTTAAGGTAGACCAGGGGTTACTAAATTTTTAATTTTAATAGTTATGTGTTTGTTTTAATATATATTAAAAATATAAAACGAGTATATCACATATATTGTTATACAGGGAAAGCTAATTTAAATAAAAATGTTAAATTAATAATACTTTGTGGATATAAACCAAACCATAAAAGTAGTAGATAAATAATTGGGAAACACTAATTTGAAATTTCTGAAAAGCCCCTCAGGGTTCTGGGTTCCCTTCTCTTTCCAATGGATTGTTGTTGGGTAGTTGCAACTTTCTGGCTGATTGATTTTCTGCCTTCTTTTTGAGGCAACAAGCTATTCCTTGCCACAATTGAAACTCATATAACACACGTCTTTCTATGTCTCGTTTCATCAGCAAACCTAATTCACATATTTTTCCAAGATCATAAGTGCTCACCAAGGCCATTTCAGCAAACCTCTATGAACTAAAGAGCTGCTTTCTGAAGATGCTGATGATGGTCAGATGTTTCCCAGAGCTTGGCAGCATAGGGTTGGGTTTCCAGACTGTGCTCAGCCAAGCAGACGGCTCTACCTGAGACAGAGGCATTGCTCTCTTCTCCCCTCCCTTTGCCTCCTCAGCTACAGTTTCATCTTCACATTCTGCAAATGACCCAGCGATTATACATACCAGTCCCCTGACTCCACTGCTAGGTAGTAATCACCATCATTTTCTTTGTTGCCACATCTTCATCTGCCACTGACCCCTTCACCTTACAAATTTGATGGTAGAGTTCTAAATAGTATACTAACACTTCCTGCAGAGTTACAATTTGCGTGACTTATATAAATAAATTTCAATTGAAAATGAGTCTGGAGACATCTTTAACATCTTTAAGAAGATAGCTTTTCGGTCCTTTGATCAATAGGGAAATGGACTGTTTGCATTTCTGAACTTCAAGTACTGCTTAGGAAAGTGTGCCTCTTCAATCTTAACATCAAACAAGCTATGCCCTGTATGCCAGATCAAGATCCACGGGCACATGCCCCGGTCTTGGATGCTTCACAGACTTCCTCATTTAAGGCCTTTGAATTTACCGCCTGCTCCGGAGACACGGTTCTCATCAATTCCCATTTATTAGTAGGTACGTAAAAGGAGGCACATTCTGACATGCAGTAAAAAGCAAACCTAATGAGCAAATGGCAGTGAACTTGAGGGGCACTTTAAGAGAAGGTCTATCAGTATTCATAACTCTGACACACCATAAAAGACACTTTAGTGCAACAAAAATGTGTCAGAAAAGATATTGAGTTAACTGAAGGGGCAATTTTCTGGTAAAACACATAAGAGCACCCATTTCAACTGATCTGAACTATTAATATATTTTCTTCTTTACTGACAACTCATTTACCAAGTGTCAGATGAATGGTATTGGAGACAGCACTGATATTAACTCCCAAACGAAGTTCTATAACAATGAAAGGTACATAAGTGTTCCACCCTAGCATCTTCTCTATAATTAATGCCCTTGGCCTTGTCTAGACAGCTAATGCCATTCAAAAATTAGAAAAATCATCTTTGGAAATAATTCTTATTATATAAATGGCACATTATAGTTTATTTTTTATCCAACTCATTTTTTACATGATACAGACAAGTTAGAGGACATCTTCAGATTCTTAAGGCAACTTAATCTCAATAGTTCAAAGCAATGTATAAATATCAAATTGATTGTTTAAGCATTCTCCCTCAAAGGAGTCTCTTAAATTCAACTAAACAAAAAACCCAAACCCAGTGAATGAAGTCAAGGCAAAACCTCTGCATCTAACACCATGGAGGGAAAAATGTATAATCACATTGCACTTACTAATACAGTGATAAGCATGGTCAATAAATGCAAGCTTTCCCTGAATCACTGATATGCTATTTATATAAAATAATGGGGAAATTATCTTTTTATCTTCTTTTTTAATAATGGAATTCCAATTAACTTTTTTGTCCTTGATTTATACATCTATACTTTTATGTTACTCTTTTAAACCATATATACATGAAAGCTGCACATTGTGAAAGTTAATGGTAATATTCAAAGAATGGAATATAGTTTTTGATGGCAGCATAAAGAACAAACCTAATAAGTACATACTGTGAGTTTTACTGCCATAGCATCAGACGCCATTCTTAATAGCTCCCCTGTAAGATTTCCACAGGTGGCAATGTGGATTATGGAAGAGTAGCATATTTCTAAGACTATTATCTCTTTTCAACTCTGTCACTTAAATGAAAATACAGTTAATGAAGGTAATGTGATTAAACATCGGGCTTTGTCAAGTGAAATATAGAGGAAAGAAAAGCAAATGGGGGGAAAGTAAATAATTCTACAGCCATTGGCTGGGGTCCAAGACCTCCTTAAACTCTTTACTGCAGAAGCACAAAAGAGGACAATTTTTCCTGCATTATATTTTTACATTCACTGTGAATTTTCTGTGAAAGTCATGAGGCCACTTTATCCAAAAAGTTGCAAAATATTGACATAAGAGTTTCACTGGATAATTTCAGGTCAGACTAAGTGAGTTTATTTGCTTTCTTGCCAGCTTAGTAGTGGAGACATGTTTTAAGTGGTCACAAATCTGTGACTTTTCATCTGTAAAGCTAGATTATTAAATGCTTCAGTAAAAATATGCAAAACTCAAAGTATGTAAGAAAACATTGTCATTACTTCCAATGTTCTTTGTGATATTACTTGATTCATTGATTCATTCATCCATTCGCTCATTCATTCATCATTCAGCAATAATTTATTGAGCACCTAACATGGGTCTGTTCCTCTGCCAGGATGCCAAAGATAATTAAGATGTGCCTCTTGTCCTTGGGATTTTATATTCTATAGGGGAAGTTGAGCAGTAAAAGATGTTCTTAATACAATGTGGTAAGTACAATGTTAGTGCCTGGTCAGGGTGCTGAGCTGGTGTGCGCGGATATGCCTTAGTCAGTTTGAGTTTCTGTAACAGAATACCATGGACAGGATGGCTTGAACAAGAGACGTTTATTTCTCACAGTTCTGGAGGCTGAAGTCTGAGACGAGCATGTCAGCATGATTGAGTTTTTGGTTAGGGCCCTCCTCCTGGTTCACAGATGGCTGCCTGCTCTCTGAATCAACACATAGCAGAGAGAAAGAGCTCTGTTCCCCTCATTGCCTTATCAGGGATCTAATTTCATTACTGGGGCTCCACCCTCATGACCTTATCTGAATCTAATTACCTCCCACAGGCCCCATTTCCAAATACCATCACACTGGGAATTAGGGTTTTAACATGAATTTTGGGGAGACAAACATTCAGTCTGTAGCAGGATATGTGGGAGTGGAGCCATATGGTGAGGGGAGTCAGCAGTGAAGGACTGTGGAGGAGAGGTCTGAACACAGTTTACAAGGATGAGCAGGAAATATTGTCATATAACGGACATTCGGAAGAGGAATACCATCCAGCAAGAGACTGCAAATGAGTACTTATGTAGGTGGAATAAAAAGCAAAATAGAGATTGAAGTCAGGGAAAGAACAAATGTTGAGTGTAGGGAATTTTATCACTATTTCATAGGAAAAGATAGCAAGGACCCAGTGCAGTTTCTTAACAGATAATTTGTAGAACTGGGGTTTGAGCTTGTGAGTGAAACGGTGAGTTTAGTTGTGGATCTCTCTCTCAGACAGCAGTGGGCAGCCATATAATGAGATATCAAATGTCTAGTTAAAATTATGTGTCTGGGAAATGTAGATTTCATTCCTGTATTTGCTTATTCATTTATATTCCAGGCACACAAATTGTTCTAGAGGTTACATCAGTAGACACAGAACACAGATCAAAATCCTTGCGCTCACGGAGTTTGTATTCCAATGGTGATAGGGTAAGGTGGGGTAGAATATATTAAACAGGTGATCATTTAAAATATTAAAAATGTGAATCGTTGTCAGTGTTATTGAGAAACTAAAGCAGATGACAGGGATGGTGGCATTGCAGTTTTGAATCGGTAAAGTGTGGTAGAAGGAATGAACAGTGTGTGAAAAGGCCCTGAACCTGGAAAATGCCTGGCATGTTTGAGAAAAGGAAGAAGAGCAGTGAGGCTAGAGCAGAATGTGGAAAAGGTTAGCAGAAGGTGAAGAGTGGGCCAGATCATGCAGGGCCTTGTTGGCTATTGTGGATGCTTTGGCTTTTACTCTGACTGAGATGGGAAACTATTATAGAGTTTTGAGCAAAGGTATAATATGATCTCTCATATTTTTGCTGGATCATTCTGTAGGCTATGTTAGAATAGACTGAGGAAAGGACAGAAGTAGCAAAATCAGTGGAGAGGCCATACTGATAACCCTGGAGAGAGATGATGGTGCTTGAACAAGGTAGTACAGGTAGAAGAAGGAAGAAGTGAATAGATTCAAGATGTATTCGAAGAAGAACGGACAGTATTTGCTAATGAATTAGATGTGGCATGTAACCACAATGAAAGAGGTGACAATGACTCCAAGGTTTTTGGCATGGAGCAAATGGAAAGCTAGAATTTTCACTAGCTGAGATGGAGTTGAGGGGTTTAAGAAGATAAGAAACTTGGGTTTGACATCATATGTTCTCGTAAGTGGAACCTAACCTATGAGGGCTCAAAAGCATAAGAATGATATAATGGACTTCGGGGACTCAGGGAGAAGAGGGTGAGGGATAAAAGACTACACATTGGGTACAGTGTACACTGCTCAAGTGACAGGTGCACCAAAATCTCAGAAATCACCACTAAAGAACTTACCTATGTAACCAAAAAACCACCTGTTTCCAAAAAACTATTGAAATTTAAAAAAAAAATTAAGTCAACAATAACAACAGAAAAGAAACTTGTTTTGAAAATGTGAGACTGAGATTGATATTGGAAATATCTGTAATAGTTGGCATATGAGCCTGCAGTTCAGATAACAGTGTTTAGGTGATATTTAATCATTGTTATAGAATGAGATCCCCAAGAGTAGAGTCGATATGAAAGAGACAAAGTTCACTGAGTGAGCCCTCAGACACTTAACAGTTAAGAAAGCTGGGAGGTGAAAAAGGACGTGGAAAGGAGGCTGAGAAGAAACAACTAAAGCAGTGAGAGGAAACCCAGGAGAGTATAACCTCCCAAAACAGACGGAAGTATTCCAAGAAAGAAGTTGTTCTTTGTCAGATGCTGATCGGTTAAGAAAGATGAAAAATTATCATTGACCTGTGGATTTATCAAGTGAGGTCCTTTGAGAGTCATTAGTAGATGAGTGATGCCAGAAGCTAGTTTGAAAATTAAGCTGAAAATTAGATAGTTTCAAATGATTGGTAGAAGCAGAAATCAGTTTATAGGGAATTGAGCGAAAAGGTGGCAAGAAATTAGCAGATGTAGACCATTCTTTCCAGAAGCTTGATTATAAGGCAAATAAAAATATAGGCAGAAATCCTTGAGATTAGTAGGACACCAATGTGTCAAGAAGAAAATACATTTCTTTTTTCAAAGACAGGCAGGCTAGACTTGAGTATTACTCTGGACAGACAAGAGGAAGAAGCTGGGAGATAAGGGAAGGTTGAAGCGTTAGAGGAGAGTGTGATGGACAAATGTTCCTGAGTGATTTTAGAGCTCCTTCAATTCTTTGCCAGTAAATTGTCCCATTAGCAAATTCTTCAGTATTCTGATACGGACAGACAATTCTCAGGGTGTCACAGTCCATGTGCTCATCAATAAATGTTATGAAAGGGTATATGTATATGTGTATATACACATTTGAATAAATACATCATCCAGTATGTATGTGTGCATACATAATGTATTTATATTTACAAAAAGCTATCTATTATAGCATATGTATGTATAATATAAAAATATTATTTATTTTCTTTTTCACAACTATTACTCTTAAGTGAAGAGTACAAGAAAATTCACGCTAATTGTTTTCGCTAGGAAAGGGATCTGTGTAACATAGCCATAAAATAGTATCTGGCTAAGCCTGGGACCCACAAAAGCTCTATGGTTCTCTAACGCAAGCTGATCTGAATTGTTTATAATTCAGTTTATATGTTTACTGAAGTACAATACCAGCGCAGCTAGCACTAGCTTCCTATTATGGATGTCTTCAGAGACAGCAAACATACCTCTAATAACATTGTAGTAAATTCAGATTTTATGATAAGAAATAGATTACAGTTTACCACATAAAATAAAGAATAGAATATACTGGGCTTTAGTTAGCTAAAATAATTAAAATCTAGAATTAAATATATCTCATCTTTTTTCATATGGACAGAAAGTCAATCACAAGCGACTGCTGTGAAGCATAGTAGAGGTAATTTGAGTTTCATTTCTGAATATCTCATCTGCTTCAAACAGCATTTATTAGTTCAAAAAAGAACAGAGCCCCCCCACCACCACCCATCCTTCCCCCAAAAAACTTTAACCTCTGAGATGAAAGTTTATTTTTCTTCTAGATCATACCTACCAATGCCCCAAAGTACTGCAATAAAATGAAAATAAAACAAACAGCATTGTCAGAAATAATCACATAGCAGGCCAGCCCTCCCACTTCCATTCAACTCCTCCACAAAGAAGCCACAGTGCTTCACTGAACAGCCCTTAAATCTTTATTGTATTTTGCCTCTGGGGCTTGCTCATCACTGCAGGTCTAAAGTGTCTGTTATGGTCAGAAATAACTTTAAAAAAATATTGCACCTCTGAGTCAATGAGTAGTTCAAATGGCTCCAAAATTGTAAACTTGTAAAATGCAAGGTAGAGTAAGCACTTCAGCATTTGGAATAAACTCACTGCTTCACTATGTCATTCTTGGCACTCTTGTTTTATGAAGACCAGAAATACTGAGTTGAAGCAAGAGTACCTATAAAACCCCTGAAGGTACTTGAGAATATTCTTTCCTTCCTAGCCACAAAGATGAATAGCCGACTGGACTCTGTAGCTGGAAGCTGTTCTTAGAATCTGCAGTTGCTCCCATTACAGAGTGCTTTCTACAAGCCTGGGTGGCAAATGGCCTGGTAAAAAATATTCTCAACTGATATTTAGAAACCTGTGTTTTTAGACCTAACCACATGCATGAGGCTTTCTGATACAATTAGGACAATTCATTGAGTTCCTCCCGGCAATTATGAAAAGATCATTCATGATTTAAAATTTTCATATTACTGATGTTGTTGGGCCATTTGGTTATTGTTCTGTCATTAGATTAGTATCTAAGTGATGTAAATTTTGCTTTAAGAATGAGGTTGCAGAGAATGGAAGTAGATGGTTTTGTCTGCAGGTGAAATTTTTATTAAAATAATTTACACAAATTTCAAGAGCAATGTACCTCTTCAAGTTCATTGGTCGTGATATTTGAAAGTTGTGATCAATCCAAATAAGGAAAAATGAATACTGAGAACTTAGCAAAATAAAGCAAAGTTTACCTTTCTTATTTAAATTAATTTTTTATTACTTACAACAGTTTTGACATATGCATTGCTGATGGTGTTCATTAGTATTTAAAGTGACTCTGGCTGCTTATGTTTGAACAAAACTAAGATGTATTCTATATAAAATGCATACATGTATAAATGTTTTCTATATGCATATGTACACATATATGTACATAAATGCAGATAAAGCAAGTGGGAGCACAGGTCTTGGGGTAGTATTACTTTGAACATTTTGCCTTTAGCCCACAGGGTAAAAACTTATTAGGAAGTATGTATTTGTCATCAAGGAAAACTTCTTGTAAACCTAGAAGCAAAACACACTTCTAAATATACATGATGAAAATTAAGCTGCCATATATTTGGCATTTATGCAGGAAGATATGATTGTACAGTGCTGGGAGACTGCATAGGAGTTGGCAGGCAACTGTGTTATTATCCAATTCAGAAATCATGAAATCTATGCCTCTAGGGTTTAATGGCTAGGCCATGACACTGTGTTTACATGATCAGATCCCAAAGTACAGCTTATACAACATTGGGCCAGTTTAATCTAGCCCTATAACTCCTCATACTCTTTTTCTTTTAGACCCAAGAATGTGGCCCTTATGCCCATGGAAGCTTTTAATTGCCTCTTTTGGAAACTAGTTTTGATTCTTCATAATCATGTCTGTTTGAGGACATGGACGATCAATGTAAGGACATTTGGAACCTTCTAATTGTGAATAAATTTTAACCGTTTTATGTTTTCTCCAACATCAAAATCATAAAGCTTCTTTAACAATGATTTATTCTGTGTATCCTATGTCAGGCATTATGTTAGGAGGTTTAGAAAGCATTTCATTTGATTGCTACCATTCTGTGAAATGAACACAATTATCACCTCTCCCATAGATGAGAAAAGTAAATTTAAATTTAAATACAAAGTAATGTAAACATTTTGTTTGAAATCTCAAGTTTTACAAAGCAGGATTCAAAGCCAGAGTTTCCTACTTCCAAAATATATTCTTTTTAAAAAACATTTTAAACAATGCACAGTCGTGGTATTCTTAGATGGTTTCAGATGAAAAATTACAAAGAGTATAGAAATTTTGTACATCATTTTCCCAGCTTCTCCTAAAGTTATTATTTCACATAAACATAGAACAATTATTGAAACAAAAGTAACATTCATGCAAAACTGTTTATGAATCTATAGGCCTTATTTAAATTTTGCCCATTTTCACACTAATATCCCTTTTCTAGATCATTATCTAATTCAGATTTTTACATTGCATTTAGTGTCACATTTTCTTAATCTTCTCTAATATGTAACACTTCCTCAATCTTTTTGTCTTTTAATACCTTGATTTTTTTTTTTTAAGGAGTACTGATGATTTGTTTTGTAAAATGTCCTTAAAACTTCACCCATTTTCTTAACCATGACATTCAGTTTGGGTTTGTCTGATATTGTCTCATGATTCAACTAAAGTTATGCATGTTTGGCAAGACTATTTCATCAGTGATGTGTCCTTAATGCATCTATCATTATATTGGGTACATTATATTGATATGTATTGCAAACTAGAAGTTTATTTTCCTGTATTGTCTTTGTCTTTTAATTGTGTGATATAATATGAACAAACTATCATATAGCATTAAGATCTGAGAAAGCTTAAACAGTTTGAAATATGTCATATCATTTAGTAGAAATCACATTGGCTACTGACTAGCCATGATTAATTAGAATATGCTTAAATCCTTAACTGAATTAGCACTCTGTGTGTGTGTGTAGATGCAGAAAAATGCTAGTAAATGTTTAATAATCAGCTCTCTGGGAAAGAAAAAGCCCTTATTTGGAGTGCTTGCCAATTTTGTGGTGTAAATACTCCCACCACAGTCCATTTCAAGCTACCAACATTGTCAATGGACTCAGAGCTAGGAGGAAAGGAACACAAAATCAAGTCTCAGGAGCTGGTACAAGCCAGCCCCCCAGCACGCCACTGAAATAACATGTATTTATACACAGCATTTTCTGGACTCGAGGATGCAATTTATAGAACCAAGGGAAACAAACATAAAGACAAGACAAACATTTTATAATGCCCAAGAGTAGAATTACCCTAAAAGACAAATACAGAAATTCCTAGAGCATCGTACTTAAGAATGAAAGTGAAATTTAAAACGAAAAAATTTTCATTGCCTTAAGTCTTTAGAGAGTGAAGTTATTTGATTCCAAGTCTTAAAATATGTAATTTTAAGCTTCCTAATTGCTAGGTGTTATTGAAAATAACTTTAAAAACATGGTATGAGACAGCACGGGAACAAGAGGACAAAATCATCTTGTGCCTTATCTCAATTAATATGGATAGCACGGCATTTCGTTACCTCCCCATTCACTAGAACACCATTAGAGTGGAAACCAGTGTAACAATACATAGCTGCCTTCCTTGCTGCTCATGTTACTAACGAGGTCACAGCTGATCATTGTAGGAGCTGTTAGCAAGAGACTCATAAATGCCAATTTTAATGGAAAACTTTGTGTTTTCGAACATATTCCACAGTGCACATTCAGCCTAAAACACTTTTTCACAATTTAAATTTCTATATGCTGGTCCATAAGGGAAAACACACACTCCCACATTGGAGAGCTGCTTTCAACTGAAATATACTGTACATTTGATTTATTAATCAAAGAATAATATACAGTATATTTTAAAAACAACTTCCAGGTAGTATTATCTCATACCTTTCCTACGCAGATCACAATATTCGTATAAGGGAATCAATTCTACATAAGAGGATTGTTTTAAAAAATGTCATTATCTCAATGTTTATTTAAAAGTTACAATATTTTATGCACACAGTAGTGGGCAGAACAACCTTCCAAGGATGTCCACGTTCTAACCCTCAAGATCTACATGGCAAAAGGGACTTTGTGGATTTAATTAGTTAAGGATCTTGAGGAAGGAGGATTATCCTGGATTATGCATGGGCCCATTATAATCACAAGTGTCCTTATAAATTATAGTCAGGGGGTTTAGAGTCAGATAAAAGGATGTGATAGTGGAAGAAAAGGCTGGAGTGATTGGCCATGAAACAAAGAATGTAGGTGGCCTCTAGAAGCCAGCCTAGTGGGGGCAGGGATTCTTCCTCAGAGCCTCCAAAGAAACACAGCTATTCCAATACCTTGATTTTAGCTCCTCCCTGAGACCCATTGCAGACTTTTACCTCCTAAGCTGCAAGGTAATACATTTATGCTGTTTCAAGCCAGGTCTGCAGTAATTAGGTACAGCCTCAATCAGAAACTAGTACTCTATAAAAGCTACACTTTTATTGGGGTTAACTTTATTCCTCTTATGATTCATTTTAGCTTCTATCTTCCTCATCTTTCTCACCTTCCTCACTGAACATCTAAGATCATTCAGAAACAAAGACAAGCGCAATGTATTTATGGCCTTCATGTTCAAAGTGGAGCTGAAGATTATTGCATGTCTCTAAAATAAATATTTCATCCTCAAGTATAGTAAACCGTATTTTCAAAATATTTGCAACCATTATTTTAATGAGAGAGAAGCCCTCAGAAAAAATTGAAGTCCTTTCACACAATGAAAAACTCTTTATGTCAAAATGTGCAAGCGTTTAAAATGTTTCTGGGTCAGGCGTGGAAGCTCACACTGTAATTCCAGCACTTTGGGAGGTTGAGACAGGAGGACCACTTGAGGCCAGGAGTTTGATACCAGCCTGGGTAACACAGTGAAACCCCATCTCTAAAAAACAAAACAAAACAACAACAACAAAAATTAAAAAGCAAACCCTCCCCAAATTTGGTTTTAAAAACATTAAAAACCAAAACTAAAAAAATTTAACCAGGTGTGGTGGTGGATGCTTGTGGTCCCAGCTACTTAGGAGGCTGAGGTGGGAGGATCACTTGAGGCTGGGCGGTTGAGGCTGTAGTGAGCTGTTATTATACCACTGCACTCCAGCCTGGGCAACAGAGGGAGATCTTGTCTCAAGTTTTAAAAAATAACATGTTTCTGCTCTGAAAAAATTATCTTACTACTTTGTGGTTTATTCACATGGATGCAGTCGGAAGGTAATGCCATGTAGAAAAGAAGGTGCTTTGGTGTGCTGTTCCATTGGAAATCTCTTGGCTCACACTATCTCTATAAACAGTAAAAATTAATGGAAAAAATTACAACTCTAAAGTAACGTAAGATTTTGAAGTGCTCTTTGGATTTAAGTTTAAATTATCTCGTGATGTTGAATGTATTTTTTCCAGGTTTAAATTCTTAGAAATTGGAAACCAGAAAGTAAAATTAATCAGACTATTCCTTTCTCTCTTCACACCAGATCAGATATAACGATAGAATATATTAAATTTTGTTTCTGTTTAAAGGATTAAAGCTTAATTTTCACTGTAGGTATTACATGTCTGATCTAATATTTAGGTAAGCATGGTAGAGAGAACTGTGAGCTAGGAATCAGATCTGGGTTCAAGGCCCTAGTCAGTAGATGACCTCAAATCATTTAATATTCCTGTTTCATTCCATTTCTAACATTACTTGCCCTAGCTACCTTGAAGAACATAAGTGAGATATAATAATTTTAAAAATATGTTATAGACTGTAAACTGCTATTTGAAAGATGTAACTAAGGAAGGATTCTGAAATATCCCATAGAACACAGAATTATAATAGGTGAAAATAAAATGTCCCCAAAAGGTATTCTTTCGTTTTCTCATCTAGAATTATACAAGTGCACGCGTGTGTGTGTATCCCAGGCTGCTCATTACTGGCTAACAAATCTCAAAGACATACAGATTTCCACAATGACTATAGGTATTGAATTTTAGACAGATTACTTAAGCCTGTTATTAATATTTCAAAGTTAAGGAGTAATAAAGATTTGTTTATTTCATTGTTGACATCTAGAAATAAAAAAAATAAGCAAAATTATTGTAAGCCCCTGAAGAGTTTGTTATGCCTAGAGTTAAGGTTCAAGTTGATCTTTTTAATATTGCAACAACCTCACACACCATTAATCACTTAGAAGTGGCCCCAGGCCATGGGAAATGGATGGCCTAATAAATCAGACACGATGTTTGCTATTTCCAAATTATTGTCAATAAGCAGAGTGAGAAGGTGACGATTCAATAACTAATGCTTATAAACTGGACTTTTTGTTTTTCTAATTTTAATCAAGAACATAAGGAGGAGGAAGGTGAACCAGCCTAACACATATAATTATAGACACATGTACAAAGACAGCAACAATTATGGTAAAATAGGTATTCATTAAAAACATCCCGCAATTACCATTATGTATGAATTTCTCTATAGTTAGAGATATTGCTTCTGGTTATCTTGACTGTGTGCATATAATAAAAAGTGGGATCCAAAGTCTTTTTCATGCTTTTGGGTGAGAAAATAGTGAGGTGGGGGCATATGGAGATCTGAAGATGAGGATTGAGCAAAATGGACTGCCATGGGGCAATGCACATGTGAAAATAGAAATGTTAATGAAATATAGGGAAACATAGGGAATGAAATACAGGGGAAAATGTATGGAAAATAGTGGGGTTGGGGCAGGGAAGGCAAGAGGTTGAGAGGAAAAGGAGAAGGGGCTATAGTCAATGCAACCTAGTTGGGCAGTGAAAGAGAATATAAACCAAGGCCCTTACAAAATAACCAGATACAGAAAGTATAGGAGAACTGTGCTTTGGCACCAGGCAATACACCAAGATGCAGAATGAACTGGAGAAAACTATAATGCAGTTTGTTAGCAGGAAGGATGGTCTACATTCTTAGAAGCCTGGTCTCCTAGTGCTGTAGGTACAATAGAAAAAGCTGGGCAAAGATGGGAGAACACAATAAAATGAAAAGCGAACATTAGTATTGCCCCCTAAAACTTTCTGATACTCAAAAAAGAAAAGGGCTTCTCACAAGATAGTTGAGGAGTCTTGGATAAGCTTGGGTAAGAATGGGCTGAGGAAGAGAGAAAAGGAAACCACACGACAAGATACAGATCATGGCAACTTTTTGATATTCTTAAATTTCTATCAGGATAGTAAGGTAAGATGGAATTTGTGCCCTGATTGAGAAAAAAATGTGAATTCAAACTTCAGTTTTGATCTTGGAGAGATTGGTATGGCTAGTTGACAAAAGCCTTGGTTTTGGAGAAAAAAAAAAAAAAAAAAAAAACCATGTTTAAATCCCAGCCCCAATCACATATGAGCTAAGTAAGGTCCTTTACAACCTGAGTTGTTGAAAGGCTAAGATTGTTATTGTTTTTTTCATCTGTAAAAATGAGGATATTAATAGTTCCTACCTCGGTGGTGTTGTGAGATGTAAAAGAGATAAATCCATGTAAAATCATATTACTTATATTGGTGGTAATGCTAGCTACACCACTATTAATATTAACTACAAAGATTTAAGAAAACCCCCGAATCTCTCTGTACACCTTACTTACCTAATCTGAAATGCCAGTAATGATCATACATTTATGGTCTGGAGGATAGGCTTGAATGAGATCATGTATGCAAGATACCTGGCACACATAGGCTTACAGTAAGTGTAGTAGCTGTTATTACTTAAAAATGCACTGGTTTCAAAATAATCCAAGTTCCAATTTGTCCAGATGACAAAAACATATTTAGAGTGCTTGATGTATATACGTATGTATATTTTAGTTAATCTACTCGGTACATTTTCATCAAGGGTAAAGGATCCCACATGGATTTATAGTCATACTTTTCTTAGGAAAAGCACTATCAAAATTCTGTTTAACAAATTAGCTTGAAACCTGCCTCCAATTTTCTAAATTTCATGCACTGCCTCTTTGCCATTATCATGTCTTCTGCTAGTAACAAGACATAAGTAGTTGCCTCTGGGAAATACAGAGGTTATTTTTTCTTCCTTTTTTTCTTTTTGATACCCTAAGATTTGTTCTCTGAAAGAGAAGATGGCGAGACAACCAAGTTACAGTAAGTTTTTTCAAAAAACGTTGCGTGATTTCCATGAGTTTTTGTTTCGTTTATATCACCATCATTCTTTTATATGCTAGACAGCTTCTAGCACCATGCTGGGTGCATAGAAACTACGAAGTAAGTAGTTACTCATTTGGGTCCTTAGAAACAGAAGACTAAGTTTTCCTCACAATATTTTCTATTTAACTATAATCACATCGAAAACCCATATCAACCATGTTTCTATAAACAGAGATTTATAGTAGATGCTTAACTGGAAGCAATATTATTATAATTGATTTCCAGATTAAACACACACACACACACACACACACACACACACACTCTTAAAACTTAAAATGGTCATAATTGGAGCACAATGCAACCCAGTCTTCTTTATTGGGGATCCACACTGCTGTCATTATAAGTGTCGCTTTTCAGCACCACATCTCTTACCAAACAGAACTCGTTTTGAAATGCCAGTTTTTGTGAAAAATTCTATCCATTTGTTCAAATGGTATTTGGACAAGAGAAGTTTTTCTCTTTGGGTTCATTTTCGGGTTGTTAGCCTAATCTAAAATAGAGCTTCTTTAAAAGTCTGCCCGAATGTTTAGTTAAAACAGAGAAGGAACAGCTGAGTGTTGAGTGGTAGTGTTACATTGAGTGAAGACACGACTGTAAATAACTCCGCAATTTGGAAATGAATGATGCTTTTGACAGAGACAATTATGTCTCTATTGACAACATTGATGTCAAACGCCAAGTGAAAATACGAGATTGACTATCAGCAGTTTCCACCAGTTAAAGTAGCTTCACTGAGATAAAGGAACAAGAACAAATGTATTCCTCTCACTTCTCTATCACACTCTTTTCATTCTCCCAGAGCTGGCTTAGTCCAGTTCCACTTTGGGGGAAGGGATCTAGTGTTCACACCCATCAAAGGAAGATCAAATACACTTAGCTGTTTCTTTTTAAGTTAATCATTTCCCGAGTATCATTAGTCACTTTTCCCACCTCAAAGAAGGGAAGCCAAAATACTCAAGAAAAGAAGTTGAGCACCGAACTTCTATCAAAGTAATTACAATTTCCGAGTTAGACATGATATATCGGAAATAAGGTCTTTGCAATGAAAACCTCACACAGATCTTAATGGTCTTCAAAGTTGTTTTTCATGTAAGTGCTAAATACTGGCTTGTATTTCTGGGGTGGAGAATATTCTGCGTAGCAAGTTTTCCAGCTTGAATAAATGTCCTACACTGGAGAACCTTGATGGAGAAATAATTTCTTCCATATCTAGCTCTCCATTTTAGTCAATTGTTGTATTACCGAGGCTCTTTGACTAGTATTTTTATTGTAAAGAAATTATGTTCCCTTTAATAGTACTAAAAGCACTTGCATTCTTTAATATTCACATTTAAATATGTAATGTACACATTTATTAAAATCAGGGTACAGCATAAAAATTAGCAGACCATATTCCCATTCTGGAGTCAGACAAATAATATGCTGTGTGTAAGATCTGGATTTGCGGAGGAATTCCTGAGGGCATAGAAAATCGGTAGAGAAGGCCGGGCGCGGTGGCTCAAGCCTGTAATCCCAGCACTTTGGGAGGCCGAGACGGGCGGATCACGAGGTCAGGAGATCGAGACCATCCTGGCTAACCCGGTGAAACCCCATCTCTACTAAAAAAAAATACAAAAAACTAGCCCGGCGAGGCGGCGGACGCCTGTAGTCCCAGCTATTGGAAGGCTGAGGCAGGAGAATGGCGTGAACCCGGGAAGCGGAACTTGCAGTGAGCTGAGATCCGGCCACTGAGCTCCAGCCTGGGCGACAGAGCGAGACTCCGTCTCAAAAAAAAAAAAAANGGGCGACACAGCGAGACTCCGTCAAAAAAAAAAAAAAAAAAAAAGTCGGTAGAGAAAACATTTGGCCTCTGATTCTCAGGAGTTGCAATGGGACCTCTCGGCGTAGAGCGGTGTTGCGTCCGCCATTGTGTTCATCTCGCCTTTCCCGCTGCTGTGTGGCAGTGATGGGTCCTCTATGGGAGGCCTTCTTATTGTAATAGAACTTTCCTATTTGGGGTAGAGAGATGGAAAGGTGACGTGTTTTGTTTTGAAAAACAAATGGTGTGAGCTTTCTGTAAAGGAATATGTGATTTTCACATGCAAAGAAAGCATCCAGTAAATGATCCCAGAACTAAACTCTTTTTAAAGAGTTTACTTTAGTAACTACCCCTCTGTGAAATATGTGTTTTTGAAGACTTAAAATGTATTAAGGGATTGTGAGTTCACTGTTAGAATAACTTTTACATAAAGACATGTCATAAAGTGAAAAATAAAATTCATTAAAGGAAGAAACCCAATAAAGAACAATTTTTGTTAAAAAAAAAAAAAGTAATTTGTTAACTATATGACAATATAGTTGTTACTTTATTTCATTGAAAAAGCTATTTTGGCCAGGCACGGTGGCTCATGCCTGTAATCCCTGCACTTTGGGAGGCCGAGGAGGGTAGATCACCTGAGGTCAGGAGTTCCAGACCAGTCTGACCAACATGGAGAAACTCCATCTCTACTAAAAATACAAAAAATTAGCTGGACATGGTGGCAGGCGCCTGTAATTCCAGCTACTCAGGAGCCTGAGGCAGAAGAATTGCTTGAAGCCGGGAGGCGGAGGTTGCAGTGAGCCAAGATGGTGCCACTGCACTCCAGCCTGGGCAACAAGAGCAAAACTCTTGAAGTATAATTTAATAATTTGCCTTTGTGAATGGATTCTATAGATATAAATGTATAATTTTTTAAATCACAACATTTTAATCTCTTTCAGTTATGAGACTGATGGTGTATGGAAAATAGTATAAGAAATTAAAGGCTAGCTTCTTATAGACCTAGTGTGTTTATTTTAATTTCTAAAGTTGTACCTGTTTACTAAATTTTGTATGACTTACTAGTAAAGTAACAAATCTTTTTGCCGTAGACCTGTCTGATTATGCAAAAGCAAGAAGATCTTCTCTTACTGTTGACTTTATAACTTTACCTCAGCTCCCTGGGCCTCAGCCTCCTTCTCTGCAAGATTATAAAACTGAACTAGCATATGGCCAGGGTCCTTCTGGCTCTAAAGTTTTATCCATCTATCATCCTTAATCAGAGAATAATTTGATATATATTTCTGTATGCTTTTTTGTTCTAAGCTACTATTTTCATTAAGTATTGTATCTATTTAATTCACTGTTTTAAAAAAGCTAGTAAAGCCTCCTTTTTTTACCAAAGCATTTAAAAATATTGTCTCTGGGATTTGTTTCTTTTTCCATTAAATTTAGATAACTTTGTTCATTTTCATAAAGTTCTAGAAATTTTCTTGTATGTCTTCTGTGTTGGCATTTTCTATGAACATCTTCATTGCACTTCAGTAGGTCAGAGTAATAAGAGGTTTTCTGTTTATTGAGATTTATAAAATGAGTGTATTGAAAGGTCTTGACCTGTGTTTCTCTCTCCTCTCTTCTCTACTGTTTCAAGAATACTAGAGAACACCCATAATGTGACTCAGCACTGTTTTAGCAGTAATATACGTTACTAAATGGAGGATATGTTTTTTGTCCTCATGGAGCCTACTATATAGAGGGAGAGATATATATTAACAAATGAATGTACAAATACATTTATCAGTGCATTAAGAATGAAAAGATGATTCTAAACAATGTCCCAGTGGAAATGATTTATGTAACAAAACTGAGAAACGCCTATTTTAGAAGGTGGCCTTAAGCGAATTTTTGATGAAAGAACTAGGAGTTGGCCAGGAGGAGGGCTCAGAGCAGGTGTGTTGTACTCGGGGTTGGGGGGCAGAAGGTACAAAGACCTTGAACCTATAAATTGTTGGTACTTTCAAAATGGCTAGAGTGTAATAACATGAGATGAGTTAGGAATGGTTCTTATAGAAACCTTTATTTTATTTTAAGGGTAGCATGACCATATAATTTATTGTTAAAAACAGGACACTTTGGAGAACTGAAGTGAACATTGGTAATAATTAAGCTGCAGCAAGAGGTGTAAACCAGAACTTGCCCCAAGAAAACCAGTACAAATTGTTACCTGCTTAAATCATATATGAAGATAATAAAATCCTTGAATCAGGAGAGTTATAACATTCGGTTAATGGTTTTGAAACATTACAGCAAGTACTGTATGCAGAGTGGATTAGAAGAGAACAACAATGGAAACAGACTCTTGCCAGGGTCTAGCTGAGGAATAAGATGAAAAAAAAGAGGGCAGATTTGAAATTCAGTTTAGATGTAGAATTGCTAGAACGTGGTGATGGGACTGGATGGAGGTAGGAGGAAGAGATGATTTTCAAAAGAATTCCTGGTTTCTATTTGTAGAACTGCCTGAATGGACATGCCATTTATTATCATTTGGAAAATTAAAGAAGCAGGTTTTGGGGCAGGATTGGTGGAAGGCCAAGAGATGACATTGGCAATCCTAAATATGAGATGCCTGACGAACTTCCAAATGGAGAAAGCTAAGTTATACCTTGAATATCTAGCTCTGTGGTTGATCAAAGATTGAAGGTTGTAAACATTTATATGCCATTTAAAGCAGGAAAATGTCTGAAATTACTAAGAAGGAATATTAAAGTGATTTTTTAAAAGTTGGCCCAGGTCTGAGTCTTAAGGAGCACAAAAACTAATTGATGGGTTAAAAAGGAAGAAATGGCAAAGCCTTTTGGGCCATTATGGGGAAGAATTCTATATACTACTCAGAAGTCCACAGAGGAATTAATCTCTTTATTCATCTTGCCTAACATGTTGACCTTCATAACACACTTTTATTGCTTCATCCTCCTTGCCTGTCTCACTCTCTGAAGTCCCTAACACCTGTCCCCTTGAGTCACCTCTTACATCAACTACTTGCACACAAATCTTCATTTCAGGCTCTACTTTGGGCCTGAGAAGGAAGAATCAAGGGAATAGAAATATGACCAGGAGAATGTGTTATTGCAGAAGTAAAGAGGGTTATATCCAGAAGGAAGGAGTGGGAAAAAACTTTTGAATGCTGCTGAGAGGTTAAGACAAGAACTGGTTTGGTGATGTAGAAATTATCAGCAATACCCATTAGAATAGTGAGTGTGTTTGCTGAGAATGAGGTTTCCAGCTTCAACCATGTCCCTGCAAAGGACATGAACTCATCCTTTGTTATGACTGCATAATATTCCATGGTATATATGTGCCACATTTTCTTTATCCAGTCTATCATTGATGGGCTTTGTGTTGGTACCAAGACTTTGCTATTGTGAACAGTGCCGCAATAAACATACATATCCATGTGTCTTTATAGTAGAATGATTTTTAATCCTTTGGGTATATACCCAGTAATGGGATTGCTGGGTCAAATGGTATTTCTGGTTCTAGATCCCTGAGGAATCACCACACAGTCTTCCACAATGGTTGAACTAATTTACATTCCCACCAACAGTGTAACAGAAAACCAAACACTGCATGTTCTCCCTCGTAAGTGGGACTTGAATAATGAGAACACATGGACATAGGAAGGGGAACATCACACACTGGGGCCAGTCGAGGGGTGGGGCATTGGGGAGGGAGAGCATTAGGAGAAATACCTAATGTAGGTGATGGGTTGATGGGTGCAGCAAACCACCATGGCATGTGTATACCTATGTAATAAACCTGCACATTCTGCACATGTATCCCAGAACTTAAAGCATAATAACAAAATTTTTTTTTTTAAAAGAATAGTAAGCAAGATTCCCCTGGGAAGCGATGAAGTTGAGGTTGGTTTGAAGAGAAATTACGTATCAATTGGAGGGGGATGTGGAGTCAAAGTTTTGCTCTGATTTTCATTTTTTTAAATGTGTGAGATATTAGAGCATATATGAATGCTGATGGTAATGATCCACTAAAGAGAAGATCAGGTTATCTGCTGGGGAAAAAAGCAGGTGGATAATTGGAGGTACAGGAAGAAAGCAGTAGATAGTCACTGTGATGGTGAGTGAGAGATCACTTTGGTCTCAGTGTTAAATCATCGTTTGAGGCTGGTGACCATTAACGACCTATGATCTCAGTTTGCCCTGTTAGGAAATTTTTGTCCAGCAGATCTCAGTTTCACTGATGCTGGCCCAGAGACAACACATTGTTGGATGCATCATTGGAATTTGCAAGGTGAATGTGATGGAAGAAGAAAGGGCCCAGGGAATTGAGGGCATTTACAAAATATTCATTATAAATAGGGGCTGTGGAACATGATCTATTGAAGGAGGGAAGTGAATTCCTGAGGGGCTCGGTAGATAGAAATGAAGTGATAAGGATAACAGATTGCACTCCTCTGTGAGGTCAAAGGATTGTTACAGTGAGAGTGCTCCAGAAGGATGCGAGGGTGATAAGAAAGTAGGATCTTTGAAAGAATGAATTTGCTTGTGGTGCAGTTTTTGGTGGTGAACTCTGTTGGTATTTCAGTTCTCTAAATTTCTACAAATTCAGTTCCATGCTGTGATAGGGCTATGGAGGGATTACATGCATTTTGTGCCTCTACCTTTTTCCTGTTTGTCAATGGTATCCCTTTTAAATGGGCCTGAGTTGCCACATTGATTGATTTTGGAAGGCATCGCGAATCCAAGGTAGTATTCCACGATTCTGGCAGCCCTACCTGCCGCTTTCTGCATTACCATGGGACTTCAAGGAAATACTAAGTAGAAGAAATCCTGATCCTGAAAAAAAAAGTCTTTACTGCCCCACAGGAATTTATGATGTCAATTTTAGTGATACATAAACAGGCATCTTACATTCTCTACATACCAAAGTATTGACAGGTACATAACTATTTCCTGTGGGTTTTTCCCCCCTTCTGAGCCTTTGTATACACCTGTGACTGACGTAACTTTCTTATATTATCTGATATTCTTCCTTCAAAGAGTGTTCAAACATTATCTTCTATGTGATATCCAACTTGACCATTTCTGACCTTCTTTTCAGTCCTGTCGGTTCATCCATCCTCTGGGCCCAAATGAAATTTTATACTTCATTTTTTATTCTGTTATAATTACATGACTGTCTCTTTACTTGACTGTGTTTTTTTTGAAGCCAGAGAACATGTTTGTTCATCTCCGTATTCCTAATGCCAGCCCAATTGCTGGCATATTTTAGGTGTTGAGCAAATATTTGTTTAAAAAATGAAGATAGAAACTAATGAATTCTATTTACCTTTTAATCATGCAGCCATCAGTAGCAACCATCATGCTATTAAATGGCATAAGAAATTATAAGTTTGTTTACTGAATCTTACGTTATTGGCTATCAGAAAAAAAGTACCACCAAACACATTTTTATAATGAAGTAGATCTATAATCTGGCTTTTATAACTCTTGAATTGTTGTGGACTGCATGTGGCTTAGGAGGTGGAGAGAAAGGGGAGGCAATATAGTACTTCCCAATTTATGAGGGGACCTAGGAGCAGAGATTAAAATGCAGAATGGCAATCAGATTAAAAGGGTTGATGAGATCCTGAAAACATCCCTCAGGCCACAGGAGAGCCCGGGGGAGCAATCTTGGGAGAACTGCAGGCCATTGAGGGGAGGGGAAAACTAGGCCTCCCACCACTAAATAATAAGAGATAAAATGAAACCCACTTATCTGATTTTAGAATTTTATCTGGATATGGAACCTTCCAATTATTTATTTATACATAATGATATCAAGCTCTATCTACTGCCACTCCAAAGAGAACTCTTAAATAATCAAATAAAATGTTAAGATTTTCTACCCAAGTTATTCAAAGGAAGGAAGAAAAAACACAAAGGGTTTTGAAGTACTCTTTTTCTAATAACAATTTAAGTGGAACAACAAGAGTTATTAGCTATTTTATTTTATATAGAAAAGACTCACTTTTTACTTCACATATTTATATAGATTAAATCAATATATTTTTGGTTTTATTCAAGCCTAAGTATAAACACTTCTTTTCACCCTTTATGTTGTAGAAAATAAGACATTTGCTAAATGGCAAAATTCCTCAAAGAGTCAATTTTCACTTAAAGGCAGGGTTTAAATGTTTATATGTTCTTATTCATAATTTACAATAAAAACTCATTTTAAATCATTTTAACCACTTAGGTTTAGCATACATTGTAGATACTTGCATAAGATGTTTTCAATAATGCTACTATTACAGTAATACTAGCTTTATTTTGACGTTAAAAATGTATTTCCTTTGTCATATAGTAGCTTAAACTATTAAATCTGTTAGCAGACTCGGGGGAATGATGGGGTAAGTGATGGATATTTTCCCACATATGGAAACTGAGGGAGCCAGTTTGAATCATCAGAGGCTCTTGCCAAAACTTGCAAATTAAGTAACTAAATTTGGTTTTATAAGACACAAGGCAAATTAATGATACAAATTAATGAGAACATACACAAAATTAATGATACAGATTTGGGTTCCCTAGTGCCCAAATAAGTCAATTTTTATTTATGTTTTTGTTTTTTAGAAGACACTAGGTTTGGATATAAAGGAATGGGGCATCTGTGTGGTTTCAGAATATTAAAGTATGTGTTAGATTTAAGTAGGGAACAAGAAATAAAAGAGAAAGATAAAAGGACATGAGAAATAATATGTTACGGGGAAGAAAAAGGAAGAGTAGAAGGGAAAAATCTGTAGAGTTGGGATTTCTAGGGTTCTAACCATCCCATCCACAACCAGCACAGGCCCTGTTCACATGGCCCCATTTTAGATGGAAGGCAAATAGAACATCTCCTACTGACAATCAAATAAGCACATTCAGAATCTGTTTATCTTGCACGTCGCCGAAGAATGACAGTATCTAGCTATATAGACAGAACCCAGGAGTTATGTGAGATGGGAGCTGACACGGACATCAGCCAAATATTCCAGGCTGAGAGTCAGAAAGTAAGCCTCAGATTTTGGTCTATGCATTGGAGGAGGAAGGAAAATAAAAGCAAAACCGAATACCTTGAATAGTCTCTCTTGATGCCTACATTTCCAAAGAGAATAGTTTGTTCTATTCTAGAGAATTAAACAGTCAGCTTCCTAATTTTAAGTTGTCACTCCCTGAGCACTGATTTTTCTGCATATATTTGGAAATTCCTGTCCTTCTGTGACTGCCAGGCCATTAGATTATACTGTTTTCTTTGCTTCGTCATTGCTGCTTTCTACCTGTCACCAAGGCACTGACCTTCATTCACTGAAGAGTGAAGCCATCTCCTAGAGTTTTTATATTATATTAATCATCCTGAATGTTTTCCACATTCTTGTGGATAACACATCCAATATCCTCCTTAACTTCTTCTACTCTGACGGTCTTCAGCTTCCCTCCTCTTCACTCAGTTCATGGATAGAAGTGGTGTTCAATCAGTATATACTGCCTATGCAAATAGTAAAATATGTTTGTGCTGGTTACTAAACACTTACACCTGGATGCTCCCTCCCTCTGCATGCACCTTCGCTGCCTGGAAACCCCTCCAGCATTCCCCATACTCCAGCACCTATAGGGTTGACTCCTGGTCCTGTGTAGAGGAACACCAAGGCCTGGCTTCAGTGCTGAGGCAGCAGTGTTTGAGTCATCTATACTACCCATTAAATGTTTTAATGTCAGCCCTGTCCATTGACACACAATATTTTATTGACATGTGAGCACTCTAATCCCTCAATTCTGTCTTACTATTTTTCTTATTTTTTTGATCTTCTTTTCTTGTTGTTCTGCCTCATTGAGCTCTATACTCCCTGGATCCCTGAATTTTCTGTCTATCAGCTTTTCTCTACCTTCAATTTCTTCTCTTCTAAATCTTGGTTTATTTTTTAACTTCATTCTCTCTAACACCATCCCTTCTTTTATTGCCTTGTCCTTCTACCATGTCTGCTGTAGAAAATGTAGCTAAATTAAACCCATTATCCATCTCTGATCTTACAACCACTCAAGCTTTAGAGAAAGCTACAGAAAGTCAAGTAAGCATACAAGACTATTATGTGCCTCATTGCTGCCTGGTGGCTTTTACAGGTTGTTGACCAACTCCCTTGTCACTTATTACTTATTCCAAATTCTTAACTCTCTCCTCCAGTACTTGCCTCACCTCCCAGTACATCCCCTTCACCTTCAGCAGAGATTTTACTCCAGTTTTAGAGAGGAACTTGATATTCTCTGGCAGGAATACGTTCAGCTTTATATTCTACCATGGCAGGCTAATGAAATGTGGACTAATCTTTGATGTTTTTCCCTTCAGAGCCAAAGTAGTAGTTTCCCTTCATTGACAGGCCAGGACCAATTCATGGTATTCTTTTCTTTTCTTTTTTTGAGATGGAGTCTTGCTCTGTCACCCAGGCTAGAGTGCAGTGGCACAATCTCGGCTCCCTGCAACCTCCACCTCCCAGGTTCAAGCAACTCTTCTGTCTCAGCCTTCTGGGTAGCTGGGATTACAGGTGTGCGCCACCACACCCGGCTAATTTTTTCTATTTTTAGTAGAGACGGGGTTTTGCCCCATTGGCAAGGCTGGTCTCGGACTCCTGACCTCAAGTGATCCACCCATCTCAGCCTCCCAAAGTGCTGGGATTACAGGCGTGAGCCACTGGACTGGCCCATGGTATTATTTTCTGTTACGTTCTTTTCCTTCTCCTCTCAGATTGTCCTGCATCAATGATTTTGTCTTTTTGTCTTTCTCTTCTCCACTGGGTCATGTCTTCAAGCTTGAATTGGTGCTTATGGCCCTTTCCTATTTAAAAAAACACAAAAAAACAAAAAACAGTATTTTTCCACCTGCTGACTCTTCTTACTATCATATAGTTTCTGCCATTATAGTGTTATTTTAGCTATCCCCCCAGCTCCCATTTACTCTTTTACCTCCTGAGAAAAGTCGTCTTCCAAAATCGTTGAAACCATGCTGGTTAACGTCACCAAAGTCCTTCCATTTGTCAAATACAATAGACATTTTTTTTTTCCTTTTATTTTACCTCACCTTTCTAAAGCATATGACACTGTTAACAACTTTCTCCTTCTTAAGCTATTCTACATACTCGACCCTACAGTACTTCTGCTTTTCTGTCTTTCTGACCACTCCTCAGCTTCATTGAGTTCATCTATCAGTTGAAGCATTTGCATTTCCCTGCATTCTATCAGCCCTGGTTTCTTCAAATGTTTCTCTCTCTGGATGAACTTCTCTGTAATAAAGAGAAATAGTTTAACGTTCACCTATGTGATATTTTCATCTGTCTTTGGAATACCTCCAGCTAGCTAATGACGATGATGTTAAAATTAATAGCAATCATGAATATTATTAGCATTTTTAAAGCACTTCCTTTCAAGCACTATGCTGAGTTTTTAACTTTTCTACTCCCCAAAATTTCTGATTCCCCTTTATTTTATATTTGAGTAGCGAAGCAAGTTGCCTATGCCACACAGAAATTAAGTGGCAGAGTTAGGCTTTAAACTCAGCTTATCTGACTCAAAGGCCATGCTTTAAGCCAGTTTACTAAATCTTACATATCCAAAATTTAATTCCTACCCCCCCAATTATTCATCTTCCTATGTAATCTATTTTAACAAATATATAATTATCAACAGCAAAACCCAAAACAGAAAACTGGAAGTCATCTAAGATTCTTTCCTTCTCCATGCAGTAAACCACCAAGTCCTGCTTGTTGTATCTCTTCCCTTTTATTCTTCTCCCGTGGCTATTTCCTTAGTTCAGTGGCCCCATAATTTCTCTCCTGTCCCACTGAAAAAGCTTCTCAGTTTGATTATGCACCTCCTTCTCATCTTGGTACCTTCCAATTTATCCTCCAGCAGCTATTTATCTTCTTATATCATATATCTGATTATATCCCTCCTCTGATAAATCCCTAATGACCTACTCCCCATATCCTGCAGCAGTCTTTCTCAAAGTGAGTTTTGTGTAGCATCTTCCATCAAAATCACCTAGAAAGCTTGTTAGCAGATGCTCAGGAACCACACCAGAAATTCTTAATTAGAATTAGTGGTAGTAGGACCTAGACTCTGTATTGTTAATAAGCTCCCTATGTGATTCTTTTTCACACTAAAATTTGAGAGCTTCTGGTCTCCAGATTAAGTGCAAACACTTCAGAATTGCTGATAAGCACCATCTGACTGGCTCTGGCTTATCTCCCTCCTTCCCCCCATTTTTCCACTCTCCTAACTACACTCTGCTTTCCAATCACACCAAATTTTTGCAGGTGTCCCTAATACCAAGCTTTCTAAAGTGTTGGAGACTTTGCATGTGTTTTGCCTTTCACCCGGATGCCCTTACTCTATATCATCTGGCAAGTTGCCGAGTATTTATGTGAATGTGTGTGTTGCATACCTCGAGTCCTCAATAAACTGAAAATTTCTTCCAGGACAGTGCTAGCTACATAATTATGGGATATCACCATTTAAAAAAATACTATTCCTAGTTCAGGATGTGTGCAAAACCAAGTGACGGCTGAGAAAAATGAATGTGAACTTAGCATGTATTTCTTGTGGAGGTCCTAGAATCCCCTCAGTAATTTCTCTGTGGCTCATGACTGATTATTTGGTTGACACTTCATATAAGCCTTTCAGTGGGCAATTTTACATTTGCTGGCATCTCTACCAATGAGCACACAATGGAAATGACATTGCAAAAAGATATTTTGGTCACCTACTGTAAGCTCTAATCAGATAAATGTTAGAAGGAGTAATTAAATTGAAGTCTCTGTATGGTCTGTTTAATGCAGGGAAGGGAGAGATGCACGTAGTCACGTCTACATGTTAGATGTTGAACTAAGCATTACCCTTCACAACAAATTTGTTTGTAAATGTATAATAATCTTCCCTTTATAGACGAGAGAACTGTACTCCCAGATACCCGAGAGATTTGGGAAAGTCACCCAGCTAATAGGTGACAAATCTGAAATTTGAATGTAGGTGTCTTTATATCCTTTCATCTATTATACCTATGTTGTCTGATTTTGGAGTACATATGTATGGAGATTTTTGCCTTTATAAGCAAAAGTCACTTCAGACATTTCTTTTTCTCTGAAGAGTAGAAACATTTTATTGCATTTTTCCAATATAAGACAATGTTACCCACTGCATCAATTAGTTTCTCTCACTATCCGAGTTTTATAAAATAACATTAAGGAAAATGTGTTTTTAAATCTTCCTAGTGATCCTTTAGGCCTTCAATAGCACAGAGAAGAGTAAAACATTGCCTACTACTTAGTGGGGGAGTTATTTAATGCTACTATCTGTCAGATGGGTTACCTGACCAATAGTGATACAAGGGGAAAACAAAATCTGGGGGTTAAAGCAAGGATTTCCCTACACCCTTGCTTCCCCCTCCTTTCCACTACCCACTCTTTCCCCATGCCCCACTTCCAGGAAACTGGGACAGCTGGTTATCCATCTCATTTCCCTAACAGTTGCATGCTGACTCTGTCACCAAGCTGTGCATTTGCTAGAACAGTCACTTTTCTTCATAATACTGGTGAAAAGAAAGCAGAAGTACTATGCATTGTTTTTCTTAAGGTTCATCATGCTCTGTGTGTGTGTGTGTGTGCATGTCCCCTAAGTCAGGGGAAACTATTAGGAGACAGCCAGATTTCTTTAATGAGCCTAGAGGTAATGCAAAATTCATGTGCTTTCACCTGCAGCTGGGTGAAGCCTGGTACACAAACAGAAAAGGGGGTGGCAGGAAGGGTCTGTTTATGATTTTGTTGAAACAGGTACCCTGGCTGCTACTGGGCATCCTGACCCACTTGTTCATTTTTTAGGAAGAAGTAGATACTTTCAATGGGAGCGACTCAAGCATCAGATTTGCTCCTTGGAGCATTAATAAAAGGGCTCAGTTAGCTTCATCTCATTATTTTACTATGAGTATTGACTTTGGCCTAGAGTCATGTATAGATAAAATGGTGCAAGGGCTTGTCCTAAGTGATTACTCAGAATTACAAATCATTTCACGTGTAACTGAATACTGCAGTCTAGCTGGCACCCTGCCCCTTGCTTCTCCCCCTCCCCTTTCTCTAATAGGAGCGCAAATCCAGCTTTGTCTGAAGAGGCAATTAATCTTATTCACTGAAAGCTGAATTTTAATTCAGCAGCATGTGGAGGACATATTTGCCTATCACACAGAATTAGTTTAACAAGGAATTTAGAAAAAAAATATTGGAGGTCTTGGCATTCTTGGACAGGGAAAATATCTCATAGACATTCCTTTATTAGCCATCTACATACTTGCATATCAGCTTCTTTTTGTAAAAATAACTCTATTAGGGTAAACTGGATTGGCTGATTAGATTTTGTTTTATGTTGAAAACACAAGATATGTGTGTTTTGGAGAAAAATGAACATAAGATAAATTTTAGTTTTCTGGTGATTCTAAAAGGCTATTATTTTTAAGGGCACAGTTTAGAGATGATCAGAAAAATAAAGGGACACATAAAAGTCCTAGACAGCCCACATATATCCAAATCAAATCATAGAGAAGGGTAAGTGTTCAGGTACAAAGTTGACAGGTCTACCAGCTCTGCATTGCAGACTATCATGTGAAATCTGTTAGGCAAATACTGTGTTTCCCTAGTGTTTCTGCTGTGCTGTATTTTAACAATTTTCCCCTGAGCAAGACCCCAGCATTTTGTCTGAGGTTTGCTTCACATGTAGACAAAGTGTTAAAAAACCCACTTCCTGAAGCAGTTTCTTAGTTCAAGAGATTTGGACAAGAATTTGATTTAATGCATGTCCATGCTTAGTTAGATATGAAATTCCCATAAGGTCAGAAAATACATTTCCTCCTGTTTCATACTTGTATTTAACACGGCACTCCTCAAAGGCTGCGTTATAGTACAGGCAGATCTCAAACCATGTAACTGTGTCCTTTCCAGTGACAGAGAGAATTTCATAAAAAACAAGAGTGCAGATGATCTTGTATGCCAAGTAATTATTCGTGCAGCATAAATCTTAAGAGTTACTCTAAGAGTTAAAAGGTGCTATTAGCTTTTCTGTGGCTCCTTCTCCAGTCATGATTGTCTAATACTCCTAGAATTAACCCTTGAATATGATTGCTTCCTTTGCTTCTTCCAGGAACGCACAATTGAATACTTAATAATGAAGATGAGGACACAGGGAACCATGGAATGTTTTTCAAAATTTGTCCCAATGTTCTAAGAGTCTTTTTACTGTTTATAGGTGTGGAATGTGAGTGGGTGTGTAGGGGAGAATCTATCAGATTAAGTGTGCCTAATGGTCACCAAATGTCATGGCGTAACAGTTTAAGCACAGGGCCATAAACTCACAAAGCGTTATTGCCTTGTCAAACCATTTGCAGTGCTAAATCTGGCAGTTATTATTAAAGGAAACAATTTAAAAATTCAAGGTTTTCACATTATTACCAAAAAAAAAAAAAAATTCACTGTGGGTAGTGTCGGTGCCCTAAAGATACATTTTTGGAGTCTCTGTGTAAACTTCACATTAACTATATAATATTTGCAATTTAAATTGCACAGAATTGGAATTTGCATACGTGAAAGCCTGGGAACACATATTTGCAAATACACACTTGCAAATGTCCCAAGATATGAGTGAGGCATTGAAATGTATGGCAGTGTTCACCCATTATTTATTTACTTAATTTTTGTTAAGTTCCACCACTATATGAGATGCCTGTGTGTATTTCGAGAGAAAATGGCTTTTGTGATTTGTTTGCCTATTTTATAGTCAGATTTTCAGTGCTGTTACCATTTGACCTAGAAAAAAATCAAAGGTAAGGGGAAACAGATGAAAAGGCAGAGCTTTCAATGATTTGTTGTTGTTGTTGTTGCTTCTCAAAGCATGAGAATGTTCTATCTCCATTCTTCTTCGCAGACATCACATTAAACACACACCATGTAGCGGAGATGCTGGATGATATTCAACCAGCCCCTCTCTCTCAGCTATTCTAGTTCATCAGTGTAGTCCTTTCTAGTGCAAAAGTGAAGAAGCCCTTCATCAGTACCTGAATTTGCATGGAGGGTTAGTTTGTCCTGTAACATAAGAATCCAGTTCTCCTTCAAAAGATGTGACATTCTGCTCAGAATTCTTGATGAGGCCCCGAATAAACAGGTATATTTTCATGTAGAGTTATTCTTTCCAAGCCTCTAATAATTCGTTTGAATTGTCCTGATCATTCTCAAAGTCTGTCTATTGGTGGTCTGCTTGTCAAGGTAAAATTGAGGTTTTTATGAATGCAAATAAGGTTGCCACAATCATGGCTATGCTCCAAGCACTATCTTATGAGGCAGATCCTATTATATCCATTTAAAGCTGAGAAACAGAGGCCCTATTTTATGTATGTTATATAATGTGTTCAAGATAGAGGAGATATGATTTGAACAAGGACCTTTTGACTTCAGAGCCTATGCTTTAAACTACTTTACTATTTTGCTTTTTTATATGCTACAAAGAAAAATCATTTCCATGATTTAAGAAATGAAAATGACCAAAATGGAAAGCATAAAGAGAACTAAAGTCAGGAGAGGGATTTGTTTCCAGGTCTTAAGATAAAAATCTCTGGATCTCATCTTTGTTATAGTAGATGGAACAAAGTAGCCTTCCTGTCGAGCAGTCCTAGGAGTACATTTCCAGGGCCTAAGGCTGATATCAGCCTTTTGCAGAATCAAACCAGATTCCTGGGTTCACAGGTGTGGAGCAGGAAGTGCCTGTTGAATTTGTTTTGAGAAATGTTTAGGATGTTTTAGGTTGCAATTCATTAGAAGACTACAAATATCCCAAACAGTATGTATTGTTTTAATTTTTTTGTGTGTCACATAAGAAGTTGGAAGGTCAGTATCTCAGGGTTGAATAATGCCGTGTTTCAACTGCATCACCTAAGGTCTAAATTCTATTCCTTTTCCCATTCTGCCATTCTCAACATGACTACTATTATTGTTGGTCTTGAAAAGGCCACTCAGCTCCAGGTATCACATCTCCATATGCCAACAGTAGAGGCAGAAACTGCAACTGCTTTTATCTTGTGTATTTTTGCTAAATAAAGAAATCTTTCCTAGAAGTAATTGTCTCTAGAATATTCTCCTCACATACTATATATTGTCATCCCAAACTTGATTGCATGTTTATCCTGAGAGCAGCCACTGGTAAGGAGAATGGGGTACTTCTCTATGATGAACTTAAACACATTAATGATGATTTACCAGAGTCTGATTGGCTGGGTAGGCCCCATAACAAACCACATCTCTGCTGTCATGGTACTCACAGGGGATGAGATCCACTTGGTGCCCCACACACCTTCCCAGTGCTGCAGAAGCAGGAAGAAACAGCACATGGGAGGCAGAAGCAGAGCCCCTTTCCTTTTCCAGTGTCCCTCCAGCACCCTCTACTAACAAAGATTAACCTCATGCCGACTGGCAAGGAAGAAAATGTTCCAGGATCACAAGCAGGCAATGAAGAGTGGCTTTGGCGATAAAAGGCAATAAATTGATAATTGGCACAGTTGGCTTGCCTGTCAAATCCTAACTCTTTAGTAAGAACCTTTTGAGATGCTGACAACACGAGCATCCAAGAAGGCTCTGTGAAAAGAAAGCCTAACATACAAAAATGTGACCAGATAATTTATTTTGATGTTATGTTGCGGGTACTGAGAGCAATAGCACTTTTTTGAACTCGAAGAAATAGATTACAAGCCACTATGTTATTTAGATACATGTAGATAGTTTTTATTTAGAAAAAAATATTAGATCAGAAGATGAGGCAAGGGCGAAGGAATTATTTTCCCTAGAAAAAATGCTTGAAAAATAAATTGGAGAAAGGAAAAGAGGGAATATCATTGCATTCTGGGTATTTCCTTTGAGAATCTATATCCTAAGGAGTATCCCAACTCTTATTCCCTTGTAGTGCATCTGTGGAGACAGGAAGAGTGGGCAATAAGCTAGGGTTTACCATCTATTCCTTCATTCATCTACTTAGCAAATATCTATCAGATGCTTTCATATGTCATGAACTGTGTTGAGTGTAGGAATGGGAGTGAGGAAAGAATAGCAGTAAACAAGTCAAGAAAATGAATAAGATTCTACACAAACTTTGTAGGTCTTTGTCCTGGACAAATCAGGCAGGCTCTCCCAGGAGCAGTGAACTGTAATGCACTAATATATATGACTTTTTTAGGAGATCCAGCTGCAACTAGAGGAAAGGGATTCATGTTGTCTGCTAATATTCCAGGGTCCATAACTGAATGTCATTAGGGAGGAGCTGCCTAGGGGGAAAAGGCCCCCATCATTTTTACTTTCTACCCTTTCTTAGAAGATCTTCAATCCATAAAAGGATTGCAGGGACCATTCCCTTTTTAGGTGCCTAGGATTGTTATCAGTCATATGGAAACTCAATCATGGAAAGAAGGCAAAATCCTGCCAGATTATCTAAGCAGAATCATATTTCTATTTGAAAGAAGACTTAATGTTAAAAATATTTCTATGTAATAAATTCTGACTTCTGATGAGGACCAATAAAGCTACTGTTTATCCAATCAATTCTCTGAACCATTTAAAAATATAAAACACCCAAATTTATACATCCAAATGTGTATTGAAAAAAATATTTTCATATGCCCTGAAGACCTCAGAGAAGTTTCCATTTTTTTTTTTTTTTTTTTTTTTTTAGTAATATCTGTATTGTTGGAATGAGTAGAATGCCTCCTTACAGGATTATTTTAAATACTCCTCTGTATAATTACTTGAAAAGTGATTGACTTGATTTACACTTTAGAATGATATCTCATGTAAAAGAATTCATGTCCCTCTATATCAGTACCTGCTTAATGATCCAGTTAGACGGTGGTTAGAATAAAACTTGGATGCTTAACAATTTGAGGAAATCTGGAGAAACACAAGATCTACCCTGCTACCATTTGCAGTTTCCAAAAATCAAAAGGAGAGTGTGAAGAGAGAACGGGAGAAAAATGGGGAGAGGAGTAAAAGAGATGAAGAAGCAGAAGCAGAAAAAAATGAAAAGGAACATACATGATTTTGGAAATCTCAATGGGTCACTCTAGAAGTTACAAAGATAACTACAGAAGAAAAGTCTAGATATCAGTATGAAGAGATAAGATATTGATACGAAGAGATAATACACTAGGCACCCTTGAGAATTGGAACTGCTGACAATAGGATTTAAAATGACATCGTACTCATTGGGAAATTGCATTGCTTCTACATTTTTCATAAAATATATGCCTTTGGGGATTCTGGTTAACATAGTTTGGTTGATGATTACGTTGTTTTCACATCCTGTGGTGAAAGCAATCTGGCAAATTTGCCACACTACAGGACAGGTCCTAAGGGAAATTTACCAAAACAAAGAAAGTTGTCCACTCTCTACTCATTTCTACCTGGTGGCTGTCTTAGTCTGGTTGGGCAGCTGTAACAAAATACCATGAACATTGTGGCTTATAAACACCATAAATTCATTTCTCACAATTCTGGAGGCTGAGAAGTGTAAGATCCAGGCACCAGCACAGTAAATGTCTAGTGAGAGTCCACGTTCTGGTTCATAAATGGTGCATCTTGCTGTATTCTCACATGATAGAAGAGATCAGGGGTCTGTCTCAGGCCTCTTTTATGAAGGCACTAGTCCGATTCATGAGGGCTTCATCCTCACAGCCTAATTGCCTGCAAAGGCCCCACCTCTGACTACCACCACCTTGGGGATAGAATTCTAACATATAAAATTTAGGGTGGGGGGTGTTAGGAGGGTGGGGGATATTCAGACCATTATGGTGGTCCTATTGAGAACATGAATGGAAACACTTCAAGAGCTTATCATGTATTAATATCTGTTGGAATGCACTGAACATTCAACTAAATGATGCTTAATACTTATTAATTTTAAATACCATTTATGGAGCTCTGATTACTAGGTTAGATATACTGAATGCAAAGATGAATAAGATATAAAACCTACTTCCAAGGATCTTATATTCTGGTATGTCAAATAAACATTTAGGTTTCCATAAAAGGGGAAAAAAATCAAAAGCTATGTTTCTATGATTATTAGAGAGTCACTGGGTCTTAGAGATTATTCTTCTTTTAATTTAAAATTTTGACTATGGCTTATAACTTACCAATATGTGATTTACGGATATGACTTACTAACTCAAGCCCATAGAATTTCTTGAGTTTTTTTTGGCACTGGTTATAACATAGCCTGAACTAAGACTGAGGTAACAAGAAGTTGGGGATGGATATGGGAAAGAGTAATAATGCAAAAGGGAATTTTTTTTTTTTTTTTTTGAGATGGGGTCTTGCTGTCTCACCCAGTCTGGAGTGCAGTGGCGCAATCTCAGCTCACTGCAACCTCTGCCTTCCAGGTTCAAGCGATTCTCCTACCTCAGCCTCCCGAGTAGCTTGGACTACAGGCATGTGCCACTGCACCCAGCTAATTTTTTGTATTTTTAGTAGTGATGGCGTGTTAGCCAGGATGGTCTCGATCTTCTGACCTTGTGATCTGCCTGCCTTGGCTTCCCAAAGTGCTGGGATTACAGGCGGCCTAAGGGATATTTTTTAAGCAATTCAATTTGATATTTTTTTTAGCCTTATCCATTAGGTACTAGTACTGAATCAGGGGTGTCAGTCATGCTAACCAGTGAATCATGAGATATTGGTGATAGATATTTTGAAGGATAATTGGGTGAGGTGAAATGTGCACCCAAATGATCTGAATTAGACCATGTAGCTAAGGAGCCTATTGTCCAAGAGGGTATCACCTACCTTTTTTTTTTTTGGTGGGCTCAGGTTATGAACTCATGAGAGCTTTGATTCCTAGAAGCAGAGGGAAAAACAAGCAACCTTTAAAAAGAATTAAAAGAGTTATTGAAGATGACTTGTTTATAGCTCTTTGAGATGGAGAATGCATATTCACAAGTTGCTTGTAAATGCATTTTTAAACACGTTAGAAAGTCTGACATAAATAGCAGATCCCTAGTAATGCATCTATTCAGCATTTTTGAACAATGGCATTTTCTTCAATATTAACTTGGAATATCAAATACGAATGATATAGGTATGGGGCATTAATTCTGTACCCTGAACGGTGTATAGTTCTAGTGATGAGAAAAATTATTAGTTGTATTTAGAAGGGGGAAATCTATGTAAACAAATTTCAAATAACACATAGAAAAGCACAAAAGTGTTCTCAACAAAAGTTTAAAGAAAATAGTAAAATACAAAGCACCTCCAAATAATCTGTTTTATTTTTTTCTCCATTTGCCTTTCTCCATTTCCTTAGAACAAGGTGCAGTGTGATTTAAACCCTGAGTACATTTCCTCTTGTTTTCGTAGGTTATAAACATAGATGAATACAGTACGTTTAGTAAATATAGCTGATTTTGGTTATAGTTCTACTTTTTAAGAAGATTGTATTTTGTGGTAATTTCTGGTCTTTAAGAATATTGATTGAAGATGAGTCTTTCTGAGGAAATCAATATTTCTTTCATTCAGATCTATGGGATTCAAACATAGCATATACCTGTGGATGGTCTATAGTAATTATCTCATTAGTGTATATTGAATTAATTAAGTCATAATAAAAACAAAGCTCAATCCAAATAAAGAATTGTCTACTTGATAAAGGAAATATAAGCTTTTATGTAGTAGCTGTTCCTCAATTATGTAGATGAGTCTGAATCTGTCCTGTAACACAGGAACTAGACAACATAAAAGCATGGTTCTTTTCTTTTGTATTTGACATTTTGAGTTAATGAGCCCCACCTGGCTGAATTATAGCCAAAGGAAAGGTAATTCTGAAAATGTTCTGTTAGTTTCATGTTTGAAGTAAACACCCTGAACCTTTTTAAAATGTTATGATTTTCTCTTAAAAACTCACTAATATCATAACTACAACTAATAAAAGCATAATGTATATTATTAGGTCTGAACTCTTGGCCATGGGTATCTGTGCATTTTAGAGATGGTCTCTGCACAAGTGTCATAAATGACCATTTTATAGATAGATAATGTTCTTAATCCATAATTCTTTATTGCTGATGGTTATTGCATTAGATGGTGACCCTTAGCTATTAAGAGTCAGTTTTTAATATCACAACCATTTAGAAAGGTTAATGGACTCGGTTTTGCGACTTAACCTTTGGATGCTGCAGGTTGAGAGGTTATATTTGTGCACTACACTGCCAGAAAATATCTACTTATTTTCATTTATCTATGCACTTTGAGTAGTGTGGTTTTGTACAGTAACTGTTATTTACAAAGCAAAGGGAAAGAAACAGTGTCCACATAACAAGTTTCTAGAGCAGTGAGATTCTTCTAAAATATACATTTCATATTTGGCTTCTATCATTTTTCATTTAGACATAAGAATTGAAATGTGAACAGATGTAACCTAAATCAGTTGAGGAATATTTATTATGGCTGCTTTAAAAAAAATAGACCAAGATTATAATTCATAGTTTTCTTGGCTTGTTTGGAAAGTTCACATGCGTTGTAATGAGACACTGGTCATTTAGGAAAGACACAAATCCCTTACAGATGATACCTGTCTGCACTCCAGAGTTTTCCAAGGAATAAAAATAGGGTCTATCTGGTTTCAGTTAATCCCATTCATTTCAGAAATCTAAATAAGGTTCCATGGTGGCTATTTGTCATTTATTTGGCCACCCATTATCCATTACTCTTCCGAATATCACCTTATTCTTTTTAATTCCATTCATTCATTGTGAATAGGTTTTAGGGGAGAAAAATTCCAGGTACTTCCTCTTTGTTATGGAAGCTAGAAGCTGAGTGTGTAAATGTAATGCCCCCCAGTGAATCATGGTTTCTGTATCCATGCCGTTGTGGCTCCCCCATATATGGACTCTGGGCTTGACTGTGTGACTTGTTTTGGCTGACGGGACGTAAGCAAACATGATGTGAGCAGAGGCTTGAGAAGAGCTTGCACATTGGGGGTGCCCTCTGTGGCATGCTGCTTTTAGAACCCAGCTACCATGTGCAAATGCCTAGGCTATGAGGCATGATGAGAGACCTCTAACCCAGTAGCTTCCCTGCATATCTAATCGTCAGACATGGGAATAAGGCCACCCAGCCCTACTCCACCCTCTGCTAACCTACCGGTCTCTGTTTCCCGTTATCTAACCTCTCATTGACTCTCCCAGCTTTTTGACTGTTTTTCAAGAAATAGCCTTTTACTAAATTAGGTAGAATTGGTCTCTAATGCAAGCAAGAACCCTAAATAATTTAGATTCCTAAGTTGAAAATGCAAAGAATAAGAATAACACAAACCACCATGAACATGCTTACACAGATACGCTTAGAAGTCAAATCATGAGTGGATTATATGAACCTTGATTTAGTTTGGTTATCAAATATCCTTTGCCATGGAGTGACTGATGGAACCTGTTATGAGCCAGAGGGTGATATCAGCTTAGCCACCACTGGGCAGGAATCTGAGTTTCCATCTCTCATTGACTTACATGTGTTTCATGGAGCTCAATCTAGAAGTTAGGCAAAGAGCAGTGTCCTCAATCAAAGACTTCATGTACTGTGCAGCATTCTCCTTTTGCTTCTGTGTTCTCTTGTACTTTTTTGTGTTCATTTTTTCCCCTTACCCCATGTTTCTACCTTCTGTGCCCCGCAGTGTCATGAAATTCTGCTCCTGAAAACTGCGCCATCCCGAGAGCCTCCCAACGTTGTCTCTATGGTTTCTGAATGCTGTTGCTCTCTTCTCACATCTCTGAGCTCATCACCTGTTTTGTGCTATTGAAAATTTCCCCTAGGCTGGGCGCGGTGGCTCACACATGTAATCCCAGAAGTTTGGGAGGCTGAGGCGGGTGGATCACGAGGTCAGGAGTTTGAGACCAGCCTGGCCAATATGGTGAAACCCCATCTCTACTAATACAAAAAAGCCAGGCATGGTGGTGGGTGCCTGTAGTCGCAGCTACTCGGGAGGCTGAGGCAGAAGAATTGCTTGAACCCGGGGGGCAGAGGTTGCAGTGAGCTGAGATCATGCTACTGCACTCCAGCCTGGGCGACAGAGCCAGACTCCATCTTAAAAAAAAAAAAAGAAAGAAAGAAAATGTCCCCTAAAAGCCACACACCCTCCACTTTTTTCCTGATGGATTTGTCCTGGTGAAGGCTCTGTTTATTCTCCTCCCAGCAAGGGCAAGGGATTCTTTTCAGGTAAAATACTAGCAAGACCAACCCTTACTTCGAAATAGTTCCTGGTAACTTAGATTTAAAGAATTACCCAAATGAAACCAAAAGTCAGAGTCTGAGATTATCAAAGTACCCAACCCCAGAGTCATAGTGCTTTTGTTAGTATTAACTCATCGCTGATACAATGTGAGAATTACCCTAAAAGATATTGTGCTTTTTATTTCAGCCACAGCTCTTTTCAAAAGCTGAACTGCACAATAATTATTGGTAAATGTTTCTGTTTTCACCACTTTAAGTTCAGAGGCCATATCTTGTCCCTGCACTACTTCAATTCTTTAGTTATAAACTGGTGTTGCTGGGCTGCCAACCTGTGGCATGTGTGGGTGTATGTATTTCATAATGAGAAGATCTTGGCTCTCAAAGACATCTATTGCCACAAAGAGGTAATCATGACACAGGGAATGTTCAATCAATGTTCATTGACTTGAAGTTAAAGTAATTCTCCAAGATTGGAGAATTGCTCTTCATTCTAGAACAAAGAAACCTACAGGTTCTGATAGCATATAACCACTTCTGTAGTAAAAGAAAAAGATAATATTCCCTTTTGATAAACAGACTTTCAGTCACAAAAGATGAGGAGCCATGAGATGACATAGAAGAGGGATATGAAATCTAAAATCCAAGAGAAAAAGGGGCCTTGGAGGTTAAGTAACATTTCCCTGTTTTCCCCAGCATCACTCCACCAAAGCTATCACAATCTATTCCCAGACTGTAAATTTGGTATTTTGTACATTAGGAGGTACATTCAACTGACAATACTAGGAAATCCATTTTTACAACTTAACAATTTCTGTCAACATTTAAAAAATGTTTTCAGTATCCATTTCCTGGGAGACTCATAAAGTTGGCTTTCCCGAGTGTTCTTGGTTTCTGCTGTTTGTTCATTCTTTAACTATTTTTTCCTTCCATTTCAAGGAAGGCTGTTGGCCATTTTCTCACCCTCTTTGGCTTTGGCTGTGATGTTAGGTGATTCAATATAATTAGGTGAGATGTTTATAGGCCCTCAAAGGCTAACAAAATAATAGATGTGGCAGTTCAAATAATGACAATCATAGCAGGTCAAGCAAAAAAAAAAATCCTTTGGACTGGAATTGACAAACTCTAACAATTATCAGAGTTTGGAAATACATCACATTTTCTTTCTTGTTTTTGGCTTTCTTACTTGCTTTTCTGTATTGCATGGGGATATTTGCATTCTGTCTCACCTGTTACTGATTTTTTAAAAATTTTCGACGGACAGATTCTGCTTATGATGAAATACTCACGTATTACTACAAAATGAATCCTTGCCTTTGAGATTACATTCATTCTAGACTTTCAAAAATATACCCATTTCTGATTACTCTTTTATAAACCAAGTTATCACAAATTTATTTGAAATGCTTTTTTCTTCTGATTTTAAAAGTAATACTAAACATTTGTTGTAGAAAATTGGGAAACTACAGAAAATCTCAAATAAGACAAATTTTTCTCATCCACTATTTATTTTCCTAGTGTTAACACTGCTACCCTATTGTTTTCTAACCTTCCAGTCTCTTTTTTTCGATGACTAGATATATACATGTGTATGACATTTCTACAATTGGAATCATGCTTTTCTGAATAAATAGTAAGAAATACAAATTTCTTGACAATGAAAATAAGGATTTACAAGAATTCAAGCAGTAGGATTTCAAGAGTAATCCTTTTAATAATTAAAACATGGCAGAAATTTTTGATAGTGTGGATCTAAGAACAAACACTCTTCAGGTATGAATAGCTCTCAAAAATTTGATGGGTGGGAACTAGTAAAAATGTAACTACAACATGTATTAAAATAAGAAAGATTTCAGATGGCTCCATGAGGAATGTCCTACAACCAATTTTGATATTTGGTTATTTTCCGGGTGGCTTTTGGGCTGCTCTGTTCTCAATCCTCTTCTAGCATTCTGTCCCTCACGAAACTCAGTTGTTACACATAACGGGTCCAAGTAAGCAGGAAAAAAAAAAACTCACATCATTTTTCTTTTATTTCTTTTTCCTTTTTTAAAAGCACAGTTTTATTCATTTTTCCCATCAACACTTGGAAATGCAGCTTCTGAAAGATAACGAGGCGTGGTCTGTAGCATGCCATCGCCTCTCTTTTTCTCCCTGCTCACTGCTAACTCTTTTGTTTGTACAATATTCTTTTATTCTGAGCAATATAACATTTTAGTTCTCGTAATAAATGCCTTCATGTGAAGCAGTTCAGCTAAGAGAATGTTATTAGACTGTGCTCCCAGGCAGCACACCTCCTCACGATCAATACAAAGCTGGGCCTCAGCTCATTCCCTCTTTGCTTAAATTCCCTGCAAATGTGCAAGAGAAGCAGCAGAGGGTGTCATCAATCACAGGCCACTGTGACATATGCTGAAACCTGACCAGGGCCGAGATGTTTTAATAAGGCATCCATTAAAACCCTCAAATAAATTGCAATTTGAAAACAGAACATAATACCAGCCAAGTTTTCCTCATCCATCTTGTGGCATGTCATGTAATGTAATTGCGTTGTTAATTTATCCAAGAACTTTCTCAGTACAGTGTTTCGTTGGCACTGCTTAATTTCCCTGTAGACTATTTGTGTGTGTGTGTGTGTATGTGTGAGAGAGAGAGAGGGGGAAAAGAGAAAGAGTCTGTGTTTATTTCTGTATGTTTGTGTGTCCGTTTGTTCCTTGGAGGAAATAGTCATGTTCTGCTTAGCATGGCACTAGCCAGAGAGCTAGTCAGAAATTTGAAATGTTTGACATTTTATCAATGGCCCCTGAGCATCCCGATGTTGCCTCACCAAGCCTGGCCTACAGCAGGACCACCTTCTCTCACTGATCAACTTGCCATTGGTTTATACCTCTCCAGAGTGGGATCACTCAGAGTGCCTGTGGATCCCATCAATAAATATTGACAGAAGTGTTTAGGGGTCACTTAAGATCACCACATAATGACACTCAAAACAGGTCAGTACTGATTTTGGTTCCCTGGCTGTTGGGTCATATGTGAGAAGTTTTAACAAGGGTAAGGAAAGCAAGAAGTTATAAATCAATAGGAGAGAATGAAAAAGTATTTCTCTGGAATAATGTCAAAGTGATTAAATTGAAGAAAAAAATAAATATATTTAAAAGCTTGGTGGGAAGATACAGGCAGGCAAGGGCTCATATAGATTTTGTTTTGTCTTCTAAGCATAAATCTAAAAATAACTAATGCAATTCTTCATGTGGGGCTGCCTCAGCAGATTCTTCACCTTTATTTATTCTTCTGCGTTTTCTTGATCAATCTGTTCTCTTGTTTTCTATGGAAGAAGCCAATGGGGAGGCACAGGGTAAATTACCCACACATTCCATCTCTATTGAGGATGTCACAGTAAACATGATGCCAATCAAATATTGGTTTAAACCTGTCAAATGTATTTTCTAGATCGTTTGAAGTGGTAGGCTGTTGAACAAATGGCAGAGGAGAGAAGACAGCATGACAAAAGAGAAAAATCTACCATAAATCTATTTGTGTTGCTACTGTTTTATTAATTAAGAGCAAAAATTGTTATTTGGGATCTAGCAAAAAAAAAAGACAATTAAATGCAAAGTGTACTAGTCAATAAATTAACAGCCACTCTCTCGGTAGGTCCTTATATCTAAAATATGTTATAAGTTGGCTGGAAGAACTTGGTGACATTCCAGTGTGCCACCTGCATACAAACCATTCCTGTCTAAGGCTCCCACTTAACTCTATGCAAACTATTAGATGATCATGGAGTATAAAAGGTACCAGGGAAAGCCAAATTAGTTTCTGCTTTCTGCTAATGGATGACCTTTGTGATTTGGATCAGGTGCTGAAATTCACTTAGTTGGGAAGGCAGGAGAGTGGGGGAAACTTCTAAAATAATTTTCTCTCCCTACAGAGAAGATGGCTGGCTACCACCTGCCCAATAAATGTCAATTGGGTTACTTTTAAAAAAATAAAGAGCCTGATTCAGAAGTATTAGAAGCTGGGTTGAGAGGTGCAAGGGAGAAGGAGTGAATTCACTTAAGAATATAAAGCCAAAAAAGACAAAACTAAAAGAAAAACCATTGAAAATTAGATATAAGAATGGTTAGTGCTTTCCTAGGACAGTTTTGTTAACACCTCTCGATTCTACATAGACTCTTGAAGATTTATTGAAATTTGAGCTGACTTAGGCTTAGTAGAAATCATGTTTGATTTCTTATCATTGAAAATATTTTGAGGTTGAGCTGAAATTTGTTTGGAATTGGGACTGTAATACCCCAAGCAACATTCAAGGGATCAGAACCAACAGGAACTGGAATATACAAAAACACTGTTTCTCTAGCTCCACGTGAGCCTGAGTTGCCAGCTTTCACATGTTTCTAATGTTAGCTCAAGCTTTCTGGCAGTCCCATTGTGAGCTCCATCTCACAAGCATTCTCTGCTATTTTGGCATTTTTATGTTGGCCTTGCTTCTTTTTATTTCCTTGTCCAGAAATACAGTTATTTAAAAAACACTATAATTATTATTGGATGTGTGTGTGTGTGTGTGTGTGTGTGTTTTTCCAGGTTTCAGCTTGAGATGAATTCTTTCTTGCATTGATATTTAGCTACTGTCCTTGAAATGCATGGAAGGGATAGGACATTAAAGACAGAGGACATGGACCTTTAATTCCTCTTGTGTATTTCAAGGGCAAGAATGAAATGTCAGTTCCCAAGGTGATTATATAGTGAATGTTGGCAAGAATTAAATAATTGTGTTCTACCCAGGGTGGGAGAAATGTATACATGGGGAGATAAAATTGTAAGGGGACAGACAATATAGGGTGAGCACTTGTAGAGCACAAAAGAATTCAATTGGGTGGATGACACAGGTCTTCGGCCTTTGTGGAAATCAATGAACTGCTGTTTCTGTGTCTTTTTCAAAGCACAGGGACGTTGAAAGGATAAAGCCTTGACTCTCTGATCCACTGAGGCTTGCTCAAGTTAACCCTAGGATATTTTTAAGAAAGTTGATTTGTTTTCCTTTTGATTTCCTTTTTCTCCCAGCTTGCTTGAGCTGATTTACAATTCCTGCATCTATTGCTGCCTTTAGCTATGTGCACCATTATTCTGCCACCCTTTTTGTAATTAAATTATGTTTGAATTGCTTATAGGCCTAACCTCCTTCCTTAACTTCAATCTGTGATCTCCTGTTTCTAAGTTAGTAAAATTGTATCGGGCACACCATGAATAACCTTTCCTGGATGCTAAAATACCTGGGTCTTAATTCAATTTGAGTTTCATCTTTGTACAAAATTCCCTGCAAACTTGCATGTGAATTTAAAGCCTGATCCATAAAAATCTTCTAGCAATATGATTCTCATTTCAGAAGCCTGGCGAGATGAAGCCATGTGTTATGTTATAAACACCCCAACAAAAGAACTGTGATCTTACCATATTATTTTTTTTCCCAATGTAGTTTTGTAAATGTTGTTGATTCTGCCTCACCATTTGGAGTCTCTTGCATGTGTTACTCTTCCAAATTCCGGGGTTTAAACTTCCCTAGAGCCTCATAAGTTCTGGGTTTCTTAAAGAAATAGGTTACCCTTATGCCTACCCCTGACACTCTCCCCACTCTTCCAGAAACAATCGCCATGCAAAGGTGCCAATAAACTAACTCAGCCACATACAATGATGTTGTCAAGAAAATCTCAGGAGAAAACCATTTAAATTTCATGGCATAAATCTGAGCTCTTGGCCAAACTTCCCCTAACAAGTGGAGAACACAAGTCTCATGCTAATTCTCCACCAAACCTCCAGTTTTATGAAAGCTACATTTTATCTGTTTGGTTATTTGCAGTCACTCGAGAGTTGGAAAAGGAATATTAGCACTACTCACGTTTTATTGTGAAAGTCACAGTACTTGGTTGACCCCCTTTTCAGGCCCTATTGAATTTCCTATACAAAGGAAATGAAAATGTTTTATATTTAATACAGCAGCACATAACGAGAGGCTTAGTTATTACACAGAGAGCTACAATTTTCTGCTTTTGTTTCAGCTATTGCTGTAGAGCTGAAATTTCCAAGCACATTTTTTTATGATTTGTTTATTGCTGGCTTTAGAGATGACAGTGAGAAGGAATGCCACCTTTATGCTACCTACTCTACAGAAAGAGACTTTCTGTTTCTTCTTATTTATCCTGCAAAAGCGTGGTCCAGCTTTTTACTGATGTCCTAGTTTCTTGCAAACAAATTTTTAAAATCCTAAAGAAAAAAGTAATCCAGCAGAAATCATAGAGTGAACATACAGCTCTTTCCTGAATTTACTCTCAGGTCCTTTTGATATTACAATCGTAAAAGAGAGCTCTGGGCTCTTAGCATGTGCCAGCCACTGGGGCTAAATACGTTCCTTTATTATTTAATCATGACAACAATGACAGTTGAATAACACCTAGGTATTTTTGTTACTGTTGTTATTACCCTCTTTCTATAGATGAGAAAACTGAGGCTTAGAGAGAGTCTCTAATCTGCCCAATGTGCCCTAGCTAATAAACAGGTGATCCAACTTAGGTTAGAACCAAGTTCTGTCTGATTCCGGAACTGCTACCCCACCTTTTTTTGACAATAATAGTCATTACCACAATATTCTGTGTTAATTATTTTTCAGCGTACTTTTCTTGCTGCTTCTTTATTCTAAATTTAAATTTATTTTCTTTTTAAAAGTAGCATAACAAACGCACATATACCCTTCAGCTAGATTCACCAGTTTTGTTTTCCTTTCTGTCTCTCTCTCCACACACACACACACACACACATATTCATATATATGATAAATAATATGTATTCATCTACGTGTCTCTGGATGTGTATTTATTTTTCAAATTATTTTTGCTAAGCCATCTAAAAGTAAGTTATAGCCATTATAATGATATACCCCTAAAAATAAGAGGATTCTCACATTTAACCACAATCCATTGCCGTACCATAAAAATAAGCATTCATTCATCTAAGATATAATCCAGATGCAGATTTCCCAGGTGGCTCCCAAAAGGATATTTATACGTTTTATTAATTTACTTTTGATTCAGGATCTATCCAGGGAAGAGCCTGCCCACTTGACCTCCTCTACCTGCAGCCTCTCCAGAATGCTGGATGGAAAGGGAGGTCTTCACAGGTTGAAAGAATTAAGTAAAAACCTTGTGCCTATGTGAACGTATTAGATTGATTTCACAACACTGTAGAAGGTCTATACGTTCGAAACCTCTTTTCATTGTGACATTCTTGGAGCCTGTTATTCTTTGACTTCAGCTATCTAAAGAATGGAATCGTGGAATAGTTATGTGATTTTCTAAGCCATTCTCCAGTTACTTAGTCTTGGAATTAGTAATGGCTATCACATTCAGCCTGATTCTATCTTCCTGTTGCTGAAGTGAGTCTAAACTGGCCTCAGCAAATAGGTTCTTGAACCAGGTAACTCTTGACACTCTAGAATTCAAAAAGCCATTTTTGAGGGAGAGAGGAGAAAAGGGGGAGAAACAGGAGTAAGAAACCAGAAACGGCAAAGAACTGGAGAGAGGATGTGAGGGCGAAGAGAAAGAAGTGTCAGAATCTGCTCAATTAAATTTATAATCACAGCAACATAGTAACAATGGCCAGAATATATTGGGTGCTTAGCATGCCTTATGAAATAATGAGGGTTTTAAATGTATTTTTTTTTTCTGTTAATCCTTACAACAGTTTTCCAAAACAGGTAAATACTACCCCCTCCCCATTTTATAAAAGAATTGTTGAGTCTTATACAAGATAAGTATCCTGTCCATGGTCGACCAAGCTGTAGGAGGGAGGAAAGGAGTAGAGCTAAGGATGGTGAGTGGCCATCCTCTGCTCCTAGTGTGCCCCTTTCTTCCCACAAGTTATTAGTCATCATGCCAGTGGGCAAAGATATTTTTTCTCCATGTTCACTACCACTGCTTTGGTTTAAGCCAACCCCATCTCTAAGCGAGATGCCTGCAATATCTTTTCACAGATCTTTCTGCGACCAGCCTCTCCCTCCTCCAGTCTCTACACAGTGGTCTTTCTAAACATGCCACCCCCTTGTTTGAAATACTGGGATGACTGTCCATTGCTTAGACCACTGCTTCTTAACCCTGCCTGCCCATGAAAAGCACCTGGAGAGGTTTACAAAACACAGGTGGCCAGGCCCCACCTCAGAGATTCTATTCTCTTGTTCTGATGGAATACGGTGGCCAGAAAAAAATACAGGACATTCAGTTAAATTTGAATTTCAAACAAATGATAAATACTTTGTATTGTAAGTATGTCCCAAATATTGCACTGGGCATACTTGACTAAAATAATTGTTTATCTAAAATTCAAATTTAACTGTGTGTCCTATATTTGCATTTGCAAAATCTGTCTACATGTTGGTGTGTGTTGCAGGGAGATGATCATGAGTATTTTCTAAATCTCCCCAGGTAACTCCTGTGTACATTCAGAGTTGAAACCACTGATTGCAGGAAAAATGATAAATGACATAGACTCTAAACTCCTTATCATGGCATAAAAGGACCTTCAGAGTTTGGCCTCTGCCCCCTTTTCAATCTCACCTTCTCTTTCTCTCCACACCCTAAACTACCTGCTTTGCGTTTTATACTTTCTGATGTCCTTGTCTTTGCGCATACTGCCTCCCAAGCCTGGGGTCTCCTTTCTGGTCTGTTGGATGAACTGCCACTCTTCCCTGAAGACCCAGGTACATTGGCTGTCTGCTTTATCTGCTTTTTCTAGCAATTTATTAGGCCCTTCACATTAAATATTTCAAATTCTTGTTATTAAGGTGTAATCACTTGCAAATTTGTTAACTCAAATTAATAACTAAGTTTGTTAGTTGTATTAAAATAGAAACTTTCCAATAAATGTCAAACACAAATTTTGAACAAATCAATATGCATTACGTTTTTAACTTTAGCATATACTAAAATCTTAATATATATTAAATACAACATGTACTAAAATTAAGTTTTATATTTTTGCCATGATTTTTTCTCTTCGTCTTACCCATGAAGCAGTTGAACAAAAGAAAGCAGAACAAAATAGCTAAGACAAACACTTGCCTCTCTGACTTTAACATCGAAACAGATGTTTATATTTTTAATCTCTCAGCTACAACTTTCTACAGTACAGTTTTTCTCAATCATATTTCAGATGTGTCCTGTATTAATTTATGTGATGCTCTGTTAAATCTAATTAAAATGTTGCCATATTTCGTATTATGCATTTTTATATAATTTCTTTATATCTAGGCCAGGTATGGTGGCTCACACCTGTAATCCCAGCAACTTGGGAGACCAAGGCAGGAGGATCGCTTGAGGCTAGGAGTTTGAATCCAGCCTGGGCAATATAGCAAGACCCTGTCTCTATGAAAAAATCAATCAATCAATCAATAATTTCTTCATTTCTAACAATGCTAACATGTCGTATTGTAAAAGTCCATTAATTTGGAGTCTATGGATGGTAGTAGGTTATGATTTGGTTGGAGATTATGTTGAGGCTACTTTTCATTCTCAGTGTTTGTCTTAGTCTGTTTGAGCTGCTCTAACAAAATACCATAAACTGAATGACTTATAAGCAACAGAAGTTTATTTCTTACAGTTGTACAGGCTAGGAAGTCCACGATCAAGACACCAGTGTTACAGGCATTTGAACCAGAGCGACTCCATCTTGAGTGAGGGCTAGGAAAATGAGGCTGGGACTTGCTAGGCCGCACTCCCAGAAAGGTATTTCTAGACTCTATATGTTTATGGTTAAGGAAACAGATTGATAATGTTTACTAAACAGACCCAGACTAGGGATTATCCTAATATCCCCATATCTTGAGAACAAAGGCATTCCTAATTTTGCGTTTAAGGTAATAATATTGATTCTTGCAAAATATAGTAATTAAGAAAATGAATCCTTTATTACAAACCCTTGGAGCAGAGCACATCACTTCATGATCTTTTTTTATCCTGTATATAAACGAGTATTATACCTAGGGTGGGCACGTCCTTCCTCATACTTTCGGGATCACCCTGCTCTGTCTATGGAGTAGCTGTACTTTCACCACTTTACTTTCTTAATAAACTTGTTTTTGCTTTGCACTGCAGACTCACCCTGAATTCTTTCTTGTGCAAGATCCAAGAACTCTCTTTTGGGGTCTAGATTGGGACCCCTTTCCTGTAACACTCGCAGATTCCCTGTTTGGTGAGGGTTCAGTCTCTGCTTCATAAATAGTACATTCTAGTTGAGTTGTGGTGGAAGGGTAACAAGCTTCTTAGGGTCTCTTTTATAAGGACACTAATTCCAGTCATTAGGGCTCCACCCTCATGACCTAATCACCTCCCAAATTCTCCACCTCTTAATATTGTTGTATTAGGGATTAGGTTTTAACATAGGAATAGGAAGTGGTGGAGGACACAAACAAACCATAACAGCGTTCGTTTTTATCAATGACCTCTTCTGCAGTTGGAAACAGAATAAGAAAGAGAGAAATGTCTCTACTAATCATAATCCCTAGGTCAAAACCTGCAAGAGTTCTAATTGAGGAATGAGGAAGATGTCTCCAAAGGTAGGAGGGAGGTCAGGTGGTCATGGTCACCCCAAACGTGTTGTTCCTGTTTGTATTTTCCATTTTGAAGGTAGATGGAATGATTGGCAAAAGATGGCAACTTTTCCTAGTTGAGCTCCAGGCTTTAGAGAAGCTGCTGATAAAAATTACTGGTTTTCATCAATGTTTTGTGAACTACCCTATGACCTCATGACATTTGTTATCACTTTACAAAGCAACCCCAAGTTTACAATGTGCCCCAAATTTTGTCTATATAGGCAAAAATTTGTATTCCACTTTCTTGTAGCACAGGGAATAACTTCCTGTTTCATTAAGCTTTTCCCCTGTCCTGTTTCTCTTTATCATTTGGTAGGGGATGCATGGTCACTCTTAGTCAGTGTCAGGTTTCTCCTGTTCTATGTTAAGTCTTTTCAAACTGCAACTGTAGGTTTAAATGCCTGCTTCCCCACTAAGTTGTGACCTCCCTAAAGACCGAAATTCTCCCATTTACCTTATCCCAGTGCCAAGTACCATGCTTGCCACAAAACTGGGTTTTCAGTATGTTAATTTATTCAAAATTATTTTTTGACATTTCCTGGAAAGGTTCTATTTTCATGTAGCCAACAAAGCTAGTTATTATGAACTTGAATGAACAAATTAGCAAATGATTACGCCTTAATCACTAACATTTGAGATATTCAATGTAAAGGGCTTAATAAATTGCTTAGCAAAAAGTGGATAGCCAAGGCATATAACTTTTAGCAGGAATAGTTAGAACAGCAGGCCTCCGGCGGGGCGTGGTGGCTCATGCCTATAATCCTAGAACTTTGGGAGGCTGAGGCTGGCAGATTGCCTGAGCTCAGGAGTTCAAGACCAGCCTGGGGAACATGGTGAAACCCCGTCTCTACTAAAATACAAAAAATTAGCTGGGGGTGGCAGCATGTGCTTGTATTCCCGGCTACTCAGGAGGCTGAGGCAGGAAAATTGCTTGAATCTGGGAGGTGGAGGTTGCAGTGAACTGGGATCACCCCACTGCATTCCAGCCAGGGTGACAGAGCAAGACTCCGTCTCCAAAAAAAAGGAACAGTAGGCCTGCATGCCAAACCCTGCAGGAGTATGCAGTAGAGAGGACCATACAATTCACTTTGCCTAGGGAAGTCAGATTTGTGTCTTAAAGTTTGACTGGTAGTTCATCCAACAAACCCGAAAGGAAATCCCAGGCTTGAGAGACAGCATGTACAAAGACGTGGATGTAAGAAGGTGTAAAGCTTTCAGGAGGGTTAGTATAGGTTGTGGAGAGAGAGAGAGAGAAGGTGAGACTGAAAAGGAAGGAGAGACCAAACTCTGAAGGTCCTTCTATGCTGATAAGTTTAGATATTATTTATATTATTTTCCTATAAGCCAGAGGTTGTAAGCCTGGATGCACATGTGACTTACTTGTCTTTGTTCAGTAACTGATTACACTCATCTCTTTCTAGACCCAGAGAGTTTATTTTCATATGACTCATCTGCCTAGTATCCTCATTTCTTTAAAGATGAACCTGTTAGAATAATGATGATAAAAGTCATTTCCAGTTGCAGAGTACTTTATACCTTTCAGAACAAATAGTTTTCAAGGAAAACATCAGTAATTTATTTTGATCCTCACAACAACTTTGTGAAATTGATAGGGAAGGTGTTATAATCACAAAGGAAAAATACAGAGAAGTTATTTCTTTTGATTCTATATAGCAAGCAAGTGTACTAAAAAGTGACCATCTCCTGCCTCATTGTTCACTCGTATTACCTACTTAACATGGAATTATAATGCAAACAACATAAATAATATTGGATCATCTTAGCAGTAGGCCTAACAATTCCTTGAGGTGGGAAGCCCATATTTGTTGGCACATTTCCATGAGGAAATTTCCTTGAAATGAGCATGAGACACCCCTACAGAGCATGCTAAAGACACAATAAGTAGCTTCTAAATGATTTCGAAGAGTTGCAGTAGGGTCCGATTTTGTCATAGCTTTGGTTTGAATGAATACAAGGCATGCAATTTGGGGACAGAGTTTTGACCTTAATGACTTTCTTTACTAGAGGGGAGAGGCATTTGAGGTTGGAAATCATGATGTCCAGGAAGAGAAGAAAAAGAGCCCACAGAACTAGAACACATGGGAAGAAGAGACTGTTCCACCTCATGCCAAAAAAAGACTAAGAACAAGAGCTATGCCTGAGGTTGATAACTAGAATGTGTGATGCTAACTCTCTTACATCTCCCTAAATCATCTTCACTTTCATATACTGCTCACTAATAATTGTGTGTGGAAGCAAAACAACGAGAATGGAAAGATATCTGGTATTTGTGTAACCTGGCCTAGTCTTACCGATTAAGACAATTTACATACAGCATAAAGCCTATGAATTTTGAAACCGGACAAACATATGAGCTGTGTAACAGAACACTTCTGTTTCCTAAAATAGGATGATACCTAACACATGGGATCCTTTCAAAGTTTAAAGTAGTAATAAAATATCTATAGAACCTAGACTGACATCGGGACTCAGTAACACACAATTGCTGTGTGTTAGCACACAATAAACTGTGGATATGATTATTCATGCAATTAAGCTCATCTGCATTGATGGATCATAGAAACTCACAGATAGATGTCAAGAGTCCCTTGGACCTAGAAGCCACAGCACATACGATCTTTAAGCAAAATGAAGCAGTCTGGGTCCGGTGAGACCTTTTTATGCCATTATCTCCTTCTACCTCCTTCAATCTTTATACTTGTCCCACGCTCATGTTTTCAGACAAGGATGAAAATCTCATTCACACTTGTAAGGTACAAGTATAAGGTACAAAGTTATAAGGATACATGAATCAAAGACTTTTTCCCAAGGGATTGAAAAAACACTTTTATAGGTGATAAAATGAATCTCTAGTAGTGGAATTTCAGGCATCAAAAGCTGGGGCAGTGGGGTTTACAGGGAAGCTCCTCAAGCCATTAAAATCATATCAAGTAGGTAGTCCCTCTTCCTACCTGAGCATCAGATATGCATTAGTTCCATTGCTAAGATCACATGCAGAGAGGGACTCAGAGTCCTATAATCTAGCAGTCTTCACAAGGGATACATGTACTTGGCCTGTATGCTATTCTAAGGTCTTTGTGGAAGCAATAGTTGTAACGAAATCAATTTGCTGGTTTCCAACATCCACATGAACTTTTGTCTGGTAATAGGCCTGTGGCTGAGACACAGTGCTCATTCTCCTCTTCTGCCTCCTCTTTAGTAATTGTCCTCCTTCTCCTGCTTTTCAAAAGAAAGATTTCCCATTCACTTGTCTGGCCCTATGGTGTAAAAAACTCCAGCATGCCAAAAGAAGGAATAATGTTTGATATTGTTATCTGTTATACTACTTTGTAATCAAAGCACCATAAATTTTAAGGTCATTCTCTTTCTTAAGCATATATCGGTTAAGAAGGACAAGTGGGATTCTTATAAGAATCTTGCCCTTTTCCTCTGCTAAATATCATCAAGCAACGAATGGTTCCCACTGAAGAGCCCCTTGAAAGCAAAGCAAAGAGAGAGCCTGCAGAAATAGGGAGGGTCAGGTAGCCTAATTTCTTCAAGGTGACAAATTTAAGGCAAATCTCCATGACCGATCTGTTTTTATAACTAGCTACCTACTTACTACTGACTTATCTACATAATGTATCCCAGAACTAGAATTCATAAGTAAGATGCTGTCACAGGGGTATGTAATCACATATTTGTGAACTGAAAAATAACATCAGACTTTTTTTTTATATCAAAAATTCAGTTTGATTTGATTGACTGGTTTTAGACAATGAGAACCGACATTACCATGTAGGTTAAATGGTGAATATTTTCCCAAAATGGAATGAACTGAATTTTCAGCTCCAAATTTTGGCAAAATATATTCAAAGTATGTGATAAGATGAAAGGATTTTATTTAAAAATATGTTCACAGGTGTATTGAAATTAACAATATTTTTATTTTTCCCACCTTCTTTTGAGTGAATCAGGGCTAAATAAAATGCTTCAAAATGAATGAGTAGCAAGAACAATGAATGGCTATCTGATAGGTCTTGGTAAAACCTACTTGGTATACTTCCCAGAAATCGAGGCAATGAATGGGTGACAATGACTTTTGCAAGACAGGTTGTATATATTTCTTTTCTTTTGGTAAAACTGAAGGAGTATCTATTCAAGTTGTTAGATGTAGAACACTAAAAATAATCTTTGATGATATATTAGGATGTGATATTTTGGCACATAACTCATAGGACTACCAAGAATTGAGATGGTAAGCTGTTAGGAAACCTTAATTTCCATCTCTCTGTGTGAACAAAATTTTTCAGTTCTAATAATGATAAATGAGAAAATAAATATAATTGATATGGAACTGTTTAATTCTGGCAATAAAGTTCATCTGTAAACACACAAATCAATTAAAAATGAAGCCAGACACATCCGTGTCATTAAGAAATACATGTCCAATGAAATAATGAAATTGATTGTACATAATTTTTGTTATTGAGGTTAATAACTATTTCTGCTGTTTTCATAATTTATTTACAAATAAAATTAATGGTAACCAAGTCCAAAGTATTTTTACTGTAGAGCCTAATACCAAATAAAAATAAATAAGATTTTAATTCATACACATTGTTAATACAGAGAAGTAACATGGTAATCAATAAAAGACCTTTAAGGATGATAACAACTGTATTAAAACAAAATTTAGTAGAACCATTGGAATAAACATACAATTTGAGGATAAAAGGGAAAGCTGTAACAGTCTCAATTATTAAAGATAATCTCTTTTATGTGTTTTTCAAGTAGGTTGTGGTAAACTGAAATCCCAATAAGTTTAGAAAATCTGTTTTTCAAATGTCAATAGTCACAGCAAGTCTGAAATTATATAATTGAACTCACTAAGGAACATTTTATCTAACTTAAAAGTAGATTTTCATAATTATTTCAGGGATTAGGAGAACAAAAAGGTTGAAAATTTAAATACTGTAATGGGGAATAAACAGTTGTAAACTTTGAGTCGTCTTCATCTGTCCATTAAGTGATGTTTTCTAGCTTTGGTCAGCTCTGCACCTAACTGTGCTTGTAAAAGCATCTGCCACGCACCTCCTGCTATGAGAATGTGCAATAAAAATGCACCTGGATAGCTATATACTAGCACATTCTAAAAGGCACTGAAGTTGGACTAAAACCAAAATGCCTCCTGATGCAATTATTTTACATTAAGATACAAATATTGCTAACATAGAAGCTTAGTTCCCAAATGTTCAGTGTTTAGAAAAAAAAATACACATTGAGCTCTAATAAAAATGCTTCCCTCCCTAGTTCTTCTATCATTCTTTTCCAACGGAATCCAATGAACATGATTAATATAAAATTTAGTGGGGATTTGGCCACAGTCCAAATATACACTAACCAGGGGAAACCAGGGACATGATACTGTGCTGACTCCACAGAAATTCCCTTTGCTCCTATTAAGAAGAGTTGAATAAGGAGTTAAGGATGAGCAGCTAAATTTTTTCCAGATGTATTAGGAAATAGCATGTTCATGAATACAAATACACCTGGAAGTGGTCACCTATAAAGGTTTTAAAGACTACATTCATGTGCAACATTGACTGAAGGCAGACTAATGAATCAGATGACTATAATTGTTGGCATTCTTCAAAAGTCATCATAGCCAACAGTTTGAGGCTCACAATGTGCTGTCTAAGTGCTTTTCAAACACAGTTCTGAATGCATTCCCCACATTAACTAAGGTGAGCCTCACAACAAACCCATCCATTAGACTAACATCACCCCCAGTTTACAGATGGGGAATCCAAGGCACAGAGGAGTTAAGTACTCTTCCAAAAGTCACCCAGCCATGAAGTGGCAGAGCTAGGAGTTGAATTCAGTCACTTTGGTTCTAGAGCCTTGAACTTAACCCCCGCATCACACATTACTCTATGGAAACTTTGCTGCTGTAGACAAAGAAATTTATACTTCTTGAAGGTGGGTTTTTAAAAATACGGCAAGGGCAGATGGAGGAGGGCGTTTGGGATAGTTCGGCCCTCTGCCTAGAATTAAACATTCGCTAATTTTCTTTTTGCTCTCTCCTGTTTCTAAGTAAATTGCTCTACACACTTATTTTATTATCATTATTTCTATCTGACATGCTGTGCAAGAACATCATGATTTAAAATATCTTAATAACAACCCAAAGAAAGGGACTTAAAAGTAATGTTCAGAGAGAAAACAGATGGCCAGCAAGTGCAAATACTGAATTCTTATATTTTTATAAGGGGAGTAGATGTGGTTGGTAAAAGGTTATGCTAATAAGCAAAATGTTCTTGTATTGTTATGAGCTTATTATTTAAAAATCATTCTGAGATTTTTAAAGTGTTAAAATAGTAACCAAAGTAGATACTGGCAAACTAAACTCCAATTCTTCTGAAGAAAATAATCTGATTTAAGCAGATTCTTGAGAATCAGTTAAAAACTCAAAGATTAAATGTCAGGATCTACAGGATGAAACAAGTTCTATTCATTTAAGGTAGATGCTCTTAGCTTATGTGTGAAGATATCAACACACTGTGTAAACCTGGACCCCACACTGGAGCTATTTTTAAATCCTTAACTTCCTGGGGAAAAGCTCAGTAAATAGGGCCAGGAAACTTGAATCCAGGATCCAAACACTTAAGGCCTTTCTTGGACACCTTTGAACTCTGTCTTGCAGTATTCCCAAGTCTGTAACTGCTGGCTGGAGTCTCAACTTCATAGAAGGTCATGTCCTAGTTCCAGCGCCCCACTGTCCTTTTCTTCACCCTTTTCTGAATGACAACTGTTTCCTTCCGTTTTGGCTGTGGAAATAGTGCTTTGGGATTTTAAAAAAAGATAAGCAATCTCTAAAATCCCCTACACAATTCTACCATCAGGATTTATTCCTATTCCTGGTCTGGCCTTGTTGGTGTTATCCTCCTAATCCAGCTGTGCTGATGTATTGTACTGGCTGCCTGCCACACGCAAAAGCCTACCTCGGGACATCCTGCTTGAGGCAAAAGGCCAATCTGGCCTGTTTCTCAGTAGTTGGATTGACAAGCTGATACCCCAAGGACAATGATAATAGTGTATGTGTATATATTTAGAAACACACATACTCTACACATGTGCTTATGTTGTGTGCACGTATATACATACACATGTCTGTGCCATGTATGCTGTCAGCTCCATCTGCGTGTGTGTATACATACATATACACGTGCTCAGATTCCAGATGTGCTATAAACTTCCTTTTTTAGTCTCATATGAAATTCATCTGCCTCCAGCTTGCTTTCTGTCCCTCTCAGTCTAAAAAGATGTTGTTCATTCTTCAGTGTACTCTCAGCACTACTCTGCCCTTCTTTATTGCGTTGACATGTTTTCACTTCGAGAATCCTTAAAGTACTAACACACCTTCTAATATGCAAGTGGCAAGCATAGTAATGTTAAACATTATGCTTTGTGTTTCTTGGTTACCTATTCACACATCATTTTACTTTTGTAAGCAAGTAGAGGAAATACCAATCCAAATAGATATCAACATAAACCTTAAACTTCCAGACCTTGAGGTTTAGCATGGATTTGCCTCTACTCTATAAATCACTGTCCTAGATTCTACTAAATCTAGCTAAGCAAGCTATATCAATATTTTGTCTGACAACACAGACACAGTTTGGAAACAAGTGAAGGAAAAAAAAGGTTACAAGTCCTGGAGATTCTTGGACGTTTCTCTAAATCTCCTATGCAATTAGAGAAAGCAAATTTGGATGGATTTTAACAGATTAAAAAGAGAATTGTAATGAAGCCAGGATTTCCTCTTGAAGAATTTTTATTCAAAAAGTGTCTGGGATAACTGTGCACGAAGACAGCAATGTGTGCTTTAAATGAAAAAAAAAAAAAAATAGTTAAAGCAAAGGTTAGGGCCAGAAAATGGAGTAACATCTAAAATAGATCTTTTTTGATAAAGAGAAGATTCTTTAAAGGCATAAATAGGTACTGTAAATATTTTAAATATCAAAATAAGTCAGTTAAATAACCTTAAACATGTTATCTGTTCCAAGAAATCTGTGCAGTCCAACATGTAGGCTTTCCTCTTTATTGTCTTATTTTAGTGCTTTAAATTTCCCAACTGTTTCTATTTGAGACTGTAATCTGATAATGAGTCCTTTTGTTCTGGATCTTTTCATGTAGAAAACATGTACAACAGAAATTTGGCTCCACTAAGGCACCATGTTTGAATCTCATCCGTGTGCCATTTTTCATTTCAGTGACAAAATGATACAGGTTATTATGAACGGAATTTCATTCAAATTGCATTTAAGGTCATTGTGCACAAAATAGTTCTTAGTTTGAGACAGAGTCAATAAGAAATTCTATTTTAGCAAGGAAAACTGAAAGCAATTTGAGGACAATTAAAAATGAACGTACAAATAAGCCCCTATTTTTGAGTACAATAGAAGCACAAAATACAGGAATGATCAAAAGAGTGAGTTAGGGGAACTTGGAGAATGTTAGATTTTGATGTTCGCATTATGTCCTAGTGATCTCCATTCTCTGCTATGGTAATTGTCTGTAAAATAGGAAGGCCTCTCATTTGATTTTATACAGTGAACTAAAATTCATACTTCCAATGCCAATTCAGAGGTTATCTTCTCTGAAATGCCTTTCTGACCCTCCAGTGGAGAAAATCATTCCCTCCTCGGTGCTATTTCTGTGCTTAATGCATGCATCCATATTTGCACTAATCGGTTAGTCGTCATTTTTGCTGCTTACATGTTGTTTTACTCTTCTTAACTGTGAATGCTTTGAGGGTAGAAACTATCTGAGTGCAGAACCCTGTACTGTGACTTACTCAAAATAAATGTTTTATGACTTGGTGAGTGATGAATGGCTGGTTGATAGGTAACAATATTAAACAGAATGCTTGACACTAAAAGTGGGAATACTGTGTTAAGACATTTCATATCAACTCTTCCACTATGGCTTCATTTAATTCCCCTTTCCCGTCAAGTGGCATTAGGAATAATTCTGAAAAACATTTCTTTAAAAAGTTTCTTTTTCCGTCCAAGTGGAATTAAGAATAAGGAAGGATTCTGAATGACATTTTTAATGTTTTTTAAAAAATATGTCACATAAGGTATTATTAAATAGTTGAAAGGATTTCATCCTCTTGAAAGTAAATCTCTGCTATGAGATAGGGACCCACCTGGGAATGTTAATGGCCAGGTGAGAACTCTCCAGGATCTGCTGAATAAAGAACTTTGATGAGCTGAATAGATGCTGTGAAATCTAAACTATATCAGTAATATTTAGAATATATCAAGTCTGAAATATATCAAGTTTTCCCTAACCCAAATTAATAGTTTATTCATGACATCTGCCATAGCCAAAAACTTCTAGCTGATCTCTAATCAAAACTGCCCCCCCCCCCAAAAAAAATCACTAATTTAGGGTCGGATTTTTGAAGTGGTATACAGAGTTTTAACATGGTTAAATAAACTGATTTTGACATTTTTTTCCCAAGAGACTAAAGTTTTTGAGAGTATTTACAATATCCATGTATATATATTTAAAATACACTTTATAAAATATTCCTCTCCAATACCCTTGTATATTTGCTGCAATTTGGAAAAATATTGTGAGCCTTTGACTTGTGGTATTCTGAAATTTCACTACTATTGCAATTGCCACTGATCAAAACAAATATTTCACTCCTATTTATCAAAGAACTGCATTTCACCCAATGTTGTACAGGAGTTAGCTGAACAATTTACTAGAAATGAAGTCCCCCTTCCAACAAAACACTCCATTATAGGACATTTGATCTTCTGCTATGGTTGGCCACCTTACAGCTACAAGAAATTAATCTGTGATGGAATATTTTGAAATTGTTTCCAAATAGAAAAAGAAATTTACAAAAAAATTGAGAATTGACTTTATTAGGTTCTCAACACTGCCTGCCAGCTCAATCTTCTTTTTTCTTTACAACCATCTCAAGTTTCCACTACTTTCCTCAGGCCCATACTCCACAACCTCTTTGCAAAAAATATGTGAAAAAAATCTGCCAAATTTACAGACATCCTGTTCCTTTCACCTCTTTTAACTTGATGTAAGAAGACTGCATCCTCTTACTCAAGGCACAGATGGCTAACTACCCTGCACATTCCAAGCCTAGCCCTACTCTCCTCCTTAGTTCCCTCAAAGGCTCCTATCAGAGTCCAGATTGGATTTATCTTCAGCTTCAACCTCTTCACCATATTGATGTCTTCATGTCTTGCTTATATTAAAAATCTATCTACTGCACAACCACTCCACTATCTTCACAGTTAATGTATTTGAAAGGATAGTGTCTATCACTGCTCATACCTTACCACCTAATTTTTCCTGAAACACATTACACTATGATTTCTCATACCAGTAATCAAAAAAAAAAAAAAAATCACTGCCCTGCCACCCTGATAAATACAATGGAGACTTTTTAATTATCCTATCTGATTGTAATTGAATTAGACAAAATTAATCACTCAGTTCTTCCTGAAGACTGTACTCCCATTGGCTTTCTTGGCCATGTTGCCCCTTTTTCTCAGCTCTTCTCCCACATTTCCAGTTACTTCTCCATGTGTCTTGTGAAATACTTCTCTGCTCACCTTTTATAGGCTGCTCCATCCGTGTTTATTTCTTCTTTTCTTCTCACTCTACAAGTCATTCTTCAATGAACAGATCCATTTCAGTGGCTTAGTGAACCAGCTGATTCCACAAATATATTTGCTGAATGCTCTCTATGTGTTAATGAACTCCATATATGCAACCTTATTCCTGACCTCTTTTCTGATCTCTAATCCATATTAATATCATAGTCAGCCTATTTCATAACATCATAAGAAGGACCCACAGGCACCTCAAGTTGGTGAGCTCTTGATAAATGTAGGCAGAGAATAAAGAACCAATGACTGACTAGTGAAAAATCAGTAAATTTCTCCTAAGTCTGCCCAGAAATTTCAGAAACAAGTGCTTTTTTCTGAAAACTCAGAATCAAAAGAGAATCCATACATCTGAAAAAGAGAAAGGCAAAGTATATATGTAAATGTTGTGATTAAGCAAGCACTCAAATGAACACTTAATATGCATATTCCACAGCCTGTCAGTTTCCTATGCCATCTCTTGCCAGTTATGTGATCATGTATAAAGGTCTTCATTTATTTATTCAACAGTATGTGTTGGATGTTTATTATATGCTTGGCGTTGTTTTAATGCTGGGGGATGCATTATTGAACAAAATCAACAAAATTCCCATTATCATACTCAACTTCAGTTGCTTATTTGTAAAAAATAAATATCTACCTCATAGAGTTTCATGAATATAAAATGAGAACGAGTATGTGAAGTTCACCTAACACAATGATGGTAATTAAGCAGGTTCTCAGTAAATGGTATCTTGATTACTACAAGATTTCACCTATGCAATTTTAATAACTTTGACCTTAGACAAAAAAGAATCCTAATGTCACCAGGTTTTTAAGAGCTTCAGAATGGAATAACAAATATCAGGCTTTTGGGGGCAGCTGGTTGGATGGACACACTGAAGTGTAGTGGAGGGAGAAATATCACTGGATTTTGGTGGTTATTTAAGAAACTCAAGCCTTCTTCTCTTTACTTTCTATTTCTAGCCTAGAATTTTAAGTAATAGTTATAATGCCTTCTACTTATTATTCATATTTGATATATCTTACTGTTTTTTTAGATTGCCTTTCATACCTGATAGAACCTATAAGGAATTAGTACTCTTACTTATTATTACTATTTTATATGAGAGAAAATCAGATTCAAAGAGGTTGATCAATGAATGAATGCCACATTTAATCCATGCAGGGGTAGGACTGTAGTCTGGCTGCTCTGCCTCTGGGCCTGTGTTTTTCTATGATGCTCACACATCTCTCACACATCTTTATTTTGGTTTAAGGGCCCAATTCTGATACATTCTATTGTTGATTGTTTTATGGCATGTGTGTACTAATGGGGCACAACCAGGAGGTCAAGGTTCAGGCAGGCCAAGGCCTAGTGTGCTCGCTTACCTCTGGTCTAATCTGTTTCCAAGCCCTCCTGATAAGCCAGTCTGGGATTGTTCCATTTGCTTTAATGTTCTATTACAGCCCTCTGAATCTTGTGCCCTAATGGCTCGGATTGACTAGGTCATGGGAGTTTTAGGAAAGAGCCCTTCACCTTTTATCTTATGGCCAGTTTCAACCTTTTCAATGATAGTAAGCACCATCCAAGAGACTGATTCAGGGTTACAATGTTGGACTCTGTCCTGGGTGAGGGCTGGTACAATAGCCGAGCCCCTAGCTCCAAGCAGGGTTCTTAGACCTCACTTCCTTGAAATTCTCCAGGGCATGTTTCTCCAGGTTCCCTGCTTTCTGAATTCTTGATATCCATGAACTTTGACTCCACTAGGCCTTGACCTACGTGAACCTTGGCGTCCTGAACCTACTTCCTCACTATCATATACCAGCGTGCACAGCTTAACCCTTTCGTTCCTAATCCATCATTCACTGCAAACAGGGGTCACAAATCTGACAGCTGAAACATCTCCCTCAGAGTTTTTATTCCCTCATGGTTTAGAAATTTTTGTTAAGGTTTAATTTCTTTTGTATGTTGCCAAACTTTTTGTGAAAATTAAAAATAAATATTTCCAAAACTGTATATGATGACTTGAGAAATGTATTAAAAAGGACAAACCAAATTAACACATATTTATTTTTATAAGGTAAATTATACATGTTAGATATGCATTTTCAACATTTATGGTAACTAAAGTAGAATATTATAACTGCTGGCATTTTCCTATGAGAAATCTCATAGACATTATCTATGAGACTGAAGTTCATAAGGCATTTATTGACAAAATGCTCCATTAGTAGTCCCTTTTGTGTAAATTTAATAGATTTGAAAAGTTAATAAAACCATTATTTTAATAAACATATTTTATAATATAGAACTTGCTGTAACATGTTGCTTTAAAATGTAGCTTCTTTAGATGTTGTAGGTAGGAAGACTCTAAGAGAGGAGATAAAGTCTAAGAGATCTGAATGTTTGTTAAGCTACCTCCTGAGAAATTCCTGGGTTACAGAAATTTGATGAGAAATAGTTGAAAATACATTTTTTAGTCACAATCAACAACTACTTATGTTTAAGAATTTTCATTACTGTTTATAGAAAAAAGTCTAAGTGTCCAACAATTGGAACATTTTGTGTGTTCAATGGAAATTTATATCAATGACTTTTTTTCTTCTGTGTTTTTTGCATTTTTTATTTATTTATTTTTGTGGAGACAGGGTCTCACTCTGTTGCCTAGGCTAGTCTCGAACTCTTAAAATCTTCCCACCTTAGCCTCCCAAAGCGTTAGGATTACAGATGTGAGGAACCTTGCCCAGACAATTTTTTGTATTTTTGAAATTTTCTGCAGAGCAGACAAAACACTGTGGGTAGATATTAAAGCATAGTGCCCAGCAAAGAATGTTTCTTTGCTTAATAATTTGAGAGATTTTTCAGTTTGGGGGATAAGGGATAGAAGGAGGCCAATAGGTATGATCTTATTTATGTAGGAAGACAAAAGAAAACAGAATATATTTAAACAAAGATTAAGTGTTTTTAAAAGTATCTCCATTTGTTCAACAGATTTGCTTATAAAATTTATCTATCTTCATGTTTCAGCCATAGCTAGTTATCTGGAATTAACATAAAGTCAGCCAAGACTTAGAGAAAAGGTCTGAGATTGTCTCAGTTGGGTGACAAAATGGGCAAATTAGGATGAGACTTAAAAGAAGCAGAAGGATAAGAAAAGTACAGAAGGAGAGAACAGGATGAGTTATGGAAAAGTGAAAAAAAATAACCAGATGGTGTGGAGGTTGGCAGAATTCATTTGTTTTAAGTACAATGTATAGCCTGAACTTTCATTGGCTTTGGCAAGCTCCATATTGCCAATGCAATGTTTGCTTGGATTTATGAAGTTTCCTTTTCTATTGCTTCCAGAAATGAATGAGATTAAATACCAATAATGTTGTAAACTTCAAACCACAGGTAAGCTGTAGATTTTTATAGGTAATGTAATTCACTGAAAGAATGCATATTACTAAGAAGCTTCAATCTTAAAATAAAAAGTAAACCATAAAGAAAAAATAAAACAGAAACTTTGTTAAAATCATTTATGTTCATTTTTATAGAGGATCACAAGTTTTGCTTCCTTTTAGGGTCTAAATCATTACTAATCCCCCCTTTACTTTAGAGCAGATATGACATTGTGCAATATTTTATACAGCATCCTGTTTGAATAAAGTTCATAGGACTCAAATCTTAGCAACTATGTGTCTTAAATGCCTATTGCCTATAGTATAATGTGCTTATGTCTGTTTTACACACATGAAAGATATTAGCACATTTGAAGCACATATTTTCATCTGGAAATTCAATAGGCTTCAAGAGGAATCTAGGTGTATAAGACAAAGAATGGATAGAGGAAGGGAGAAACAGTTGAGAGGTAAGAATGAACATATTTTTTTGTGTGGAAATTTTCACATGGAGGGTATAATATTACTTTCCTGCTGAGATCTTGTCATCTTGTCTTTTTATTTCATGAACTCTTCAGTCTGCTTTGGTTGAATTTTTCTTGGAAGGCCACCCAGAAGCTCTAACCTGACTGGCAATGGAGAGAACAGCTGATTTAAAGATGGTTTCAGAGAACTCTAAAACAACATGGTTTATACTACAGCATTAGGGATTTAGGTCATTTAAATGGTAGAGATTACCACCCACAGGCCTGGAGTGTAAATAGGCTTTCAGACCTTCATTTGCCTTTCAGCTCACCTACACTCTTTATATTAGTATTAATGAGATGCCACTCCTAATGCAGAGAAATGTTTTTAATGCCTCAGTATGAGTTGATATGTTCCTTGATTTATTTTTCTGAACATGATGATAGGAGCAGAATTGAGTAATGCTTTAAAGTGCAGCCTCGGGCTAGACACCTGGGTTCAAATCCTGGCTTGACCACTTAGCTGTGCTTGAAAAAAAAAAAATTAGCCTGTGTATACCTTAGTTTAACTTATGGAAATAGACATCATCAGAATAGTACATATTTAACAAGGGTATTGTGCACATGAGCTATTAAATGTTAAATACTTGGAACAGTGAAGGATACATAGAGAATGCTCAGTAAACACTGGCTATTATCATGTTACTGTGTTTTCCATTCTCTCTCCTGTTTACTTTCATGAACATTTCATTCATGAGAGCTAGAAATGCAATTTGTGATCACAAGAGTTTGACCCTCCTAGAAAGCACATTTCAGTGAGCACTTTCTCTTCATGACTGAGCTGAGCACCAGGCAACCTGAGAATAAATATCTCCAGCTAGTTTGCTTTACCCAAAGGTAGCTGGATAGAAATATTTGAAATTGGATAGAATCTTCGAAAACAAACAAACAATTGAGCACTTGATTAGGTCAGAATGTCCCACGGAAGTAAGACATTTGCCTTGCATATGGCTTCAGAGGAAGCTGGCAGCCATTTTGAAGCCAGGCCCAAGTTTTCCAGATGGCTCCAGGTCTCAGGGAAGTTGCTGCCATGAGCACGTGACTGGCTGCACTGGGAAGCCTCTTTACTGGCTCAGGCCTGTAAGGCTGTAACCGTTACTGCCAGCAGTCCACCAATTTTGGTTAAGAAAAGTGGATTTTAAATTTATCTGCTTTGGAATATCTAATACATTTTAGTTTTTTATGACATAACATGATCGTTTATCTGTCCTAGAATTTATTTTGTGGCATCTTGTCTATCTATCATTGACTGAGAGCAATAATAAAATGACCTGTGTCACAATCTCAGCGAACAGAATACTATTTCTGGAATGTTTGATACTGCAAAAGACGGATGAAGAGATAAAAGCTAATATTTGTTGAGGGGTAATTATGTGCCATCTATCTCATTTAATCTTCATAAGAACTCTATGAGGGAACTGAGGGTGAGACAGATGAACTGACTGGCTAACTGGTCAAGTAAGTCCGGTTCAGTAGGACGCTGAATTTTCTGTTTTCATCTTTCGTTTCCCACACCATCCAGTCCATCATCAAGTTCTGAGTCCTGGATCTTCAAAAATCACAAACCCACCCACCCACCCACCTTTCACCACTCCACCACCACTACACCACTACACCACTACACTGGCCTAAGCCTCCACTATCTCTTGCTTAGATTATTACAAGAAGCTTTTGGCTGCTCTCTCTGCTTCTACTATTGTCCCAGCACCACTCCCTACTGCCCTCCCCACCCACCCCAACCACCACTACAGTCTATTCAGCACAGAGCCACAGAAGAATCTCATCTCAGTCAAAGCACAAAGTCTTGACATTAACCTGAAAGATCCTACATGACCCAGCTCCCCTAAGTCCTTGACCTCATTCCCTACAACTCCCTATCTCACAAATGCTGCCCTAATTGTCTTAATTCTAACATATTCCTCTCTATAAATAATATTTAGATTTTTCAGCCTATGGAAATAGAAGGATAAATCTATGAAAAATGTCAAAGATTCCATTTCTGATATTAGAAGAAGAAAAGAGGGGGAAGTAAATGAGATCCTTTTTGGAGTAGAAGAAGAGAGAAACCATTTCCCTATACCTTAAAAGAAAGAGTGGTATTCTTTGAGCTTTATACTATAATAAGCTGTCACTCTTTTTAGTAATTCAGTATATTGACTTATTATGAGAGTGGTATATATAAGAAAATTTTCAAAAGTCTCTTTTGCAGTAAAAAATACTATATTTTTAATACTGTTTAAATTTGGGGACCATACTTCAATATTGCACCACTACTTAGAGTACTTTCATCATAGAATATGTCACAGAAGAATAAAATAGAAAATTCATGGCTCACCCAAAAAGTATTTTCCTAAGAAAACATTAATGTGAATGACATATAACATCATGACCTATCTATAATGGCCAAGAGGATAATAGAAGAGGATACTGGATTGATTGAATGAATGAATGGATTATTGGTCTGGGTTTTCCCTCTAAGACAGTAAGTTAGTTTGGCTATCCCCATCATTATCATTGTCATCTGTCATCATCATTATCAATATAATCACTATTATTTGTTGAATATTTGTTCATCACTGGGCATTGCACTAAATACTTAACAGGTGTTTTAATCCTCACAATAATCCTACAATCTCATTTTACAGCTACAGAAACTAAGGGTCAGAGAGGACATGTTACACAGCTAGCAAGTGACAGAAATGTATTCAGATTTAATTACCTGGCTCTAAAGGCCTGATGTATCCCATGACTTCATAAGATAAAAAACATTTCATCTTATATATTATCCAAAGCACCCCAGTGCTAGCTATATTATAGATTAGCGGTCCCCAACATTTTGGGGCACCAGGGACTGGTTTCATGGAAGACAATTTTTCCATGAATGGGGGAGAGGGGGTCGATGGTTGGGGGATGAAACTGGTCCACCTCAACCTCAGATCATCAGGCATTAGATTCTTATAAGGAGCACTTGTGAAAAGTAAAGTAGAGGTTCCTCTTCAAAGAGACTTTCCTCCCTGTCTAATTAGGAATAAATAGTAACTTCTCTTAAAAACAAAATTTATTCAAAGACCTGTGCTAACATTCTTTGTTTTGTTTTGTTTTGTTTTTTGAGACGGAGTTTTGCTCTTGTTACCCAGGCTGAAGTGCAATGGCATGATCTCAGTTCACTGCAACCTCTGCCTCCCAGGTTCAAGCGATTCTCTTGCCTCAGCCTCACGAGTAGCTGGGACTACAGGTGCCTGCCACCACGCCCGGCTAATTTTTATATTTTTAGTAGAGGCAGGGTTTCCCCACGTTGGCCATGCTGGTGTCAAACTACTGACCTCAGGTGATCCACCCACCTCGGCCTCCCAAAGTACTGGATTACAGGCGTGAGCCACCTCGCCTGGCCAACATTCTTAAATATCTACTAGCCATAAGAAAAAAATCAATATACTTTATGTTCTTTACTCCCATAATTTAGCCTAAATATTTGCTCTAACATACTTATACTAGTCCAAACAAACATTAAGTCATAGCCTGTTCCTCTTCATTATTTAGAGGTATTTTTACCTTTCTCAATATTCCACAAGCTCCTTCCTCCTTCCTTTGTTCTCCTCTGCCTTTGCCTCATTTAAAAAGTTCTAAGTTACTAGCCAATCCAGACACATACAAAACGTAGAGTCCTGTTCCAGCCAATAAAAACTGGACACAGAAGTAGGGTAGCCACGTCAGGATATAAATAACCCTGTCTCCTTTGTTCAGTATACTCTCATAACAAAACTGTTGACAAGTATACCCTTTCTACAAGAAATAAAAATAGCCTTGCTAAATATATTAAATTTATGTTCAAGTGCTATTTCTTTACAGCACCGGGGAACAAGCATTTCGGACACATGCAACCTAGATCCCTCGCTTGTGCAGTTCATAATAGGGTTCGTGCTCCTATGAGAATCTAAATGCGGCGCTAGTCTGACAGGAGGCGGAGCTTAGACCACAATGCTCTCCCGGTGGCTCTCGCCTCCTGCTGTGCAGCCCGGTTCCTAACAGGCTGTGGACCAGTACCAGTCTGAGGCGCAGGAGTTGGGGACCTCTGCTATAGATATTTAAAATACTCAGAATAAAACAGAGTTGGACAAAACTTTAGAGGTAATATTTCTAATCTTCCAGGGGGGGAATCTAAGACTGACATTTTAGAATACAACTTTGAAAACGATCTTCTTTCTTAGAAGCAAAGCCAGACAGAGAACTCATACCTCTGAATCATAGCTTGTTCTACTCCCTCAGAGTCCTTTTGTGTTGACCGGTGTGAATGTAATGCTTATAAACATGTTAAATCATACATATAATTGTTTACATAGGATTACATACTGAGCTTGTAAATCATTTTTATTTAGTAGAATTCCAATTCCAATCCTTCTCTTTTACAGATTAACCAAGACAGTTGAAACTTAGTCTGAATCAGAAAAAAAAAAAAAAAAAAAAAAACCCTGGAAAACTATAAAAGTATACCCTCATCTCATAAATCTACCCTTCTAATGTGTCAAACTGCTGGCAAATCTATTTATGTGTTGTACATGTATTTGCATGTATGTTATACATAGGCACACCCATATAATCTGGCAATACTTCCTGCGTGATATAAGGATTATGTAAATCAGAATGGCGAATAAGCCCTCTTAAATCCTTAGGTAAAGTTAACGTTAAGGGAAAATTGTGGTGACATGCATAAGTTCGTGTTTGCTTTCCAAAAATAATCATCCTGTAGACTGTAAAAAACACTGGCCCTAACCAAAAGATTATATACCAGGTAAGGATGCCAAATGCAGTTCACACAAAGCAATTACAGTAAAAGCTGTGAGTTTTACTACTGCTTGGGGAATACTTTACACATTTACTTTTCCTCAATGAAAGAAACTTGTGCTGAGAAACCACTGCCTTCTCTATGCAAATGGAAAATGTGGGCTACCTGAGGAAAGGGTAAAAATGCAGTTTAATTTCTATGTAAACCTTGGCAAATAATTTAAGAAGTCAAACTGATGTGAGGAAGAAGTAAAATAAAAGGCTTCTCATTCCTGAACTGGCTCTCCTTAGCAGTTTCTTCCTTGGGTATAATCTGATTCAGAGCAGGAACATACAGTACAGTTAGCATTCAACTTTAATTGCAATGAGGTGACAACATACTGGGTAATGAGTTGTTTATGAGTTGTAGATGTGTTTACAATGAGTTGACAATGTGTTGGATAAAGTGTTCTTCTAAAGTTGTAGATCTATTTACAGTGAGCGGTGGGGGATGTTCATTAGTTGTCGATTTGTTTGTTTACATTGTTTTCGATTTGCAATTGCTATGAAACAAATTGCACACTGATGAAGGATGATTGTTTGTGTGCCTTAATGATTTACTGTAGTAGCTTGTCTGAAAAAGTACTTAACTCTGCCTCATCTGTCAGTTTCTACTGCAAAAGCTCCTAGTCACAATAGTTTTATTAGCATAGCATGGACCATTTGTAAGAACATTATGCATCTAAGAAATCTCAGGACTTTGCTATTCAGCCCATTGTATTTGAGCCAGCAGACCTGAACAGAATTCTTTCTGCTTGGTACACGTTTATATCTTTTTAAGTTATAACGTGATTAATAGTTTTCAAACTCCCAGCTACAGAAAGAATTCAAGTCCTTTGTAACTCAAGGTACCGTTAATTTTCCACCTTGTCTTTGACCCATTAACTTCTCTGAAAAGGCTTTTTTAAAAAAATTCGGACTTATTTGAGTGTTATAATACAGTTTTACTAAATATGTGTTTTTAACATATTGGAGGACAAAAGAATAGTATGGGCCCTATATTTTAAAATTTACAATAAGCCAATTTGATCTGCCTTAATATGTATTACTTCTATATCTTGGGTATTTAATAACTTTTTTGATAGAAGGGAAGAAATAAGAAAAAGAAATGGAACACCCAGACCTTCAGCATCTCACAATTCATTATGTCCCCTATATGTAACAGACCTACATGTATTCACATGAGGGAGCTGATACCCTTATACACTGTGCCTCATTCATACTCATTCATATTCCATTAGTACATCATGATAAAGCCACCTTGTATTAATTTGACCATGAAAAGATAAGACTCAGAATTCACAGGCCATGCCTAAAGAACCTGTAGTGTTTAAGGCATGAAGAATTAAACACTGAAATATTTAAATTCCTGAAATCAAAAGTACAAAGAAACACCCAAACCTAAAAGAATTAAAAGGGACAAGACAAGCTAGTAAAAGCAAGTATAATGTGAGTTTAATATATAATAACAAATACCATTCATTTAAAATTTCCAAAGCTTATAACATACAATATCTTATTTAATTGGTCCCAAAATGCTTGGGACAAGAAGTGTTTTAGATTTCATATTTTTTATTTGGAATATTTGCATTATATGTTTATTGGTTGAACATTCCTAATTTGAAATCTGAAATGCTCCAAAACCCAAAACTTTTTGAGCAATGACAAAGGAAATGCTCATGGGAGCATTTCAGATTTGGGATTTTTAGATTAGGGATACCCACCCTGTATAAAGATGCAAAGTGGTACTTTTATCCCCATTATACATGTAAAACAACTGATACTGCAGAAGCCAATGGCTTTTTTGAGGTCGTGCAATTAGGAAAGACAGAACTGGAGTGTAAACCTATAGGTTTTGATTGAAGTCTGGTGTTAATCTTATCAGTTTCTGCTCTATTTTGCTTTTATTATGACACAAGTAAAATCCCAAAACACTAACATTTACACTAATGATTAACACTTTTCCCTTTAGTTTGCTGAAGTCATAGAAGACACCTACTGATTTTTGTTTTCTCCTACCAGTATACTGTTATTTTCCATAATACACTTAGCTCCATTTGAGATTTCTAACTCATGGAAAAATAAGGAAACTTGATAAAAATCACACAAAATTAGTGTTCTCCTAAACCCTTGACCCTCACTTTTAGAAGCGCCCTGAACAGAAAGACTTCTATTATTAGTAAGTCTGGTGTCCATGTTTGTCCCTGAGGAACATGTTTGGCCTCCAAACCTGAAGTCAGCTTCATAGACATTTTTTTTTCAGGCCAAATGAGAAAAAGAAAGACACTTTAATTGTCTAAAAAATTTACATTGATAGATATACCAAATAAGTATTTCTAACGATATAACCTAATAGGTCCCAAATGCTAAACTGGGCTTTTGAAGATCACATAGGGGCTTTCACTTACTAACATCAATGGTGCCAAAGCAAACAAGAAAGAGATTACATTTTCCTCTCTTGATGTACCACTGTGAGCTTGAAAAAATAAATTCTTCGCGCTTTCCAACATGCTGACCCTGAAACAAATCTGTCATTGGAATCTAAAGAAAAGGCACTGGATGAAGTGCTGAGGTGTTGCTTCCTGAGAGTCATGTTAGCATATTCATGTTGGAAAGGATTTCATCTTGGAGGCTTCTGTTCATCTAACCAGATACTTTGCAAGTAAAAATGCATGAAATTTAAACCAGCTTTCACATGGCCATTTTTTATGGCAGACCATTTCAGCAGTGTAACAGGGGTAGACACCTATAAATGTATAATGTGATGAATTCAATTGTAATGCAGCCTGGATACATATGGAGGTAGTGTTTGCCCTTCAGTGCAAATCCATTTTTATGTCAAAAGGAATCCATTGAAATTAATAGGGCATTATCCAAGCAATAAGTAACTCTATACATACAATGCAAATATTTCTAGCAGGAAGACACATTTTCTCTAAATAATGTAAAAAATAACCATGCTAAGAAATTGCATGGTAAATTAATGCACTCAGAAGTGGTAACATTTCTTATATTTTTAAAAAGAAAACAGGTGGATAGATGACTAAGATCTTAATCTTTATTGGGATAATATCAACTAGCAAAATAAAATTTATTGCTTTCTAAAACCACATTTATTTTGGATGTAGGCACACAGGTTTTTTGTTTTATGGATTTTTTTTTTTTTTTGGACAAAATTAGCTGATACACCAATGTCACTGTACATATTTCAGCTATATAATGCAGTTCAGTTTGCTATCCAAGAAATTATTTCATTCATTCATTTGTGGGTTCATTTTAAAAGTATTTTGGGTTTCTACCATGTCCTTAAAAACCAAGTCAAATGGACGACAGGGTAATAAACACAATAGACATGATCATTGTCTTCATTGTGTTAAAGGGTGAACTTTCCAGTCTCTGAATCTGAGATTTCTAAACTTTCCTCTGCAGTATTATTTTTTAATATTGAAAGACTCTTTATATGTCCCTTGACTATTTTCATAGTTCATTCTTGTGCCCAGTGCTTTTTCAAAATGATGATATGCTCTCATACTTTGTTCTTAAAGTAATTTTTATCATATCTAGTTTTTACTGTTGTATATGCTCAATTTTTTCTTTTCTCATCCCCAAGAAGCATTTTCTGGCTATAAGAAAGACAAAATGTCTATTCCTCAGCAGGTACCCAATATGTATTACTTTCACCACCCCACCTGTAATATAAAATACTGATCTCTTCACTCCTCGTGTGCTTTACAGAATTCAATAAAGAACCATTAAAGGGGGTTGGGAACAGAGTTTATAGTCACATGCAATCAATATTCTTTATCTTTGCTGTCAGTACTAAGTCGTGGTAGGCACTGGCCAGATAGATCTGGAATGACCAGATACAGAAGTCGTTTGATTAGGGGAACCTGGCAAATGGTATTTATCTTGTGGCAGGTAATCAAGAAGAAAAGGAGTACGGACATGTCAGAGTGGGCAGGGCCAGTAGCTGCAGCTGGGTACTGAGTCTAGCTTTCAGTGGCACTGAAATGGGCCAGCAGAAAGCACAGGCCACATCAGGAGTTCCAAAGCAAATGAGGGCAAACAAAACACATGAATTGGTACAAACCAGTAAGTTGGCATAAGCCCCAGGGCCTGAAGGAGCAGTCAAAGAACAGATAAGTTCTCCCAATGTAGGTTGATAGGATATCCTGTGTTCCAGAGATAGTGGAGAATGGGGAAGGAGGAGCAGTCAAAGGTAGCACCCCTCAAAACATAGATTCTGAGCAGCAGGACCACACGTTGTGGCTGAAACTCAATAAACACGTCTTCCTTTTAAATAAATTATACAGGCTGCTAAGTGTGATCTGAGGATAGAGAAATGTGCCTCACCACCTTTCTTGAAGCTGGGCAAGGGCTCTTCTACGAGATGTGTGAGGTGACCACCACTTGAGCCTTACATGTATGAGGATCTTACTGGCTTGAGCCTTGGCCTCTCCATCAACCTCCAAGGTAGGTGCATGGAAATGAGGAGACTTGATATGAACATATTCCAGCCTCATTAACCTTCTGCAATTTGCTTGACCTACAATCTATTTTTCAGCTATTGTGTTGTGGGGAGATTGCTTTCTGGAACCTTTATTGCAAAATTTGTGCAACCAAATGTCAGGTGTTTATTTAGAATCAATAAAACTGATTATGTACCAGGTAAAGTATGAAATAGATACAGCCTTCTTTGAAAGGACAATTATGTCACCTGCACTCCTGTGATTGTGGCCACTGACTGGACAATGGGACCACTGGCTGGTTCAACCAATTAGTGCTCAGAAATGCCCTGATCATGCTCGGCTCACATACAGAGTCATGCATTTGCTCCAGCTCTCCGGCTTCTCTAATGAGGCTGTAAAAGAAGTTTATGTGGCACTTCATAAGCTGCATAGGGCAATTGAAAGAAAGAATTATCCACTCATAATAAAATGATGATATTATGCCCATCCCCAAAATGTCGGTGAGCAGGACACAATGTACAAGGGCAGATCATTTGCAACAGGCTGGACAAAAAGTTGAGGATGGGTCTTTTTGGAAGAAGGCAACTTTCTTTTGTCTTTAAGAGTAAGGAATAGAAGTAACTTCCCTGCTGCATGAGAATATGACAAGTTTAATATGTGTGGAAGAAGCAAGACAGGATCTAGCTCAAGGTTCCCCAGATAATCAAAATAATTCTTCATGGCCTAGATCAGTAGTTTTCAAAGGTATGCTCAAAAATTACCCGGAGAGCCTATAAAAATGAGGAATCCTTGGCTCCATCTTCAAAGGTTCTGAATCAGTTGATGCGGACTTTGACTCAAGTATCTGCATTTTTTAAGAAGCACGTCAGTTGCTGTTTTAAGACAGGTAGTTTGCAAATCATGTGAAAAACATGGTCCTAGAGCCTTGGTGGAGTAGATCTTGACTTCCACCCATGAGCAATGTGGTGTGTGCTCCTCCCAGTGGTTTGAATCTCCCAAAAGGCTCATTTATGAGTACTGGGATCGAAATCTCTAGATCTCTTAGGAAAGAAGCCATACAGATCTTCCCAATGAGTCAACTGTTACATTTCTTACTGAAAACGCAGAATGAAGCTTTGAGTGCTAGCAAATCTGGTTTAGGAAGGAAAAGATGTATCATCTTCCCCTTACAATAATAGAAACCTCAACAAGTAGAATAAAAAGGCCAAGTAGACTATCAGGGATTTTACTGTGAGAGGAGAAGAGATTCCTAAAAGTAGAGCAAGCTATTTATTTGAATTTTCCTATACCGTTTAAATATCAGCTTTCTCAATGTTACTTTTCAGAGACTATAACCTTTTAAGAAGTGAAACGTCACCGAAAAGCTATACGTTATATTGAAGCAGTTAATCAAAATGTCACCCAGCAGTTGATGCCAATTGCTAACAAGATATTGTGTTTCCTTATTTAATTGGCCGGCTTACTTAATTATGGCTGCCCTCGGATATCTATTGATGGTGTCTTTCAAAGGAACAGAAAGCGCCGTTTGAGGCAATTTTATGTAAATGTATGAAAAGGGAGAAAAACGAAGGGAATATTCCCCCATGAGAATTATTCCCCAATGAGAATTATTCTTAGATAATAACATTTACCAGTTTGCATGGGTCCTTAATTTGTAGAAACACCTCCATAACATATCCAAAACAAACCTGGATAATTGCCAATTACCCATGCTGGTGTAGTGTCCAGAAGTTATCTTAGCATACAGCTCAGTAGAAATAGGAAGTACCCTGGAAATGACTCATAAAATGTGAATGCCACATGTCAGAGTCGGTGAGCTTTGGATGGAACTATAAAGGGTTTTCATTATTTAGGTCTATGAAAGCAAAGGAAACAGAAATATATCCAATAATGTAAGGCAACGGAACCAGGAAATTTATAAGGCTTAATCTGTGAATTTAATTTAAAATGTTGGGCCCTGTTCAAACTGCGACATTAAAAACATTATCCCTGGCTGTGCTAGTGATCACTCAGAGGTCAGGAAAAATAGGATGTCAAACATCTCAAGGTTTTTAGACAAAGGACATTTAATGAATCACTTTCCCTCCAGCTTTCCTTTTTTTCCTCTCATGTGGACATGAAAGACAAAATCTTAACACATTCTATAATCAATGGAGAGGCTTCCCAGTGCCACTTATCTTAAATACTATATTAATCTTATTTATTACCCCTAGGTTGATGCCATAGATAATTAAGTGGGCCTAGAGCAATCCATTTTAAGAATGCTAACTCTAAAAATTTCCAAATCACAGAGAATTAGACAGGATAACACCAAAACTCACTGCCCTGGATGCTATCATCAAAGTATTGCTCAGCTTTGGGAGAGACACATAATATCAGAGGTAGCATAATCTTGGGTTCTCTCTACAGTATCCATTAAGTTCGGTGAAAAAGCAGAGCTGTCTCAATCTAGAGTTCCTGGGGAGGAAGTCTGGACATGCTTAGCCTGGCTAGTCCCAGTGATTGTCAGGGCATTCATACCCAGGGCTTGTGGGTACAGCTGTGCAGGATGCACTGCTCAACTCCGGAAGCTGAGATGCATATGTGCTACCACATGAACGGTGCCCTATTGAGCAGAGCAATCCCAGAAACCCAGTTTATTTCACTTCTGAAATATTTGTGGTGCTGAACACAGAGAGAAAATTAAATGAAGCGAACAAAGCCAGTTAAAATTGTTTAGGGTGTTAAATGAACTATTTTGTAATGAAAATAGCACCTGTCTGGGCATGTCCTGAAAGAGCACAGGCATGTCACTGAGGCCTGAGACCATTGCAGAGCCTCAAATGCTTTCTCTCATCTGGAAGGCATCACAGACTCTAAGAACTCACACTGACTTTTGCCTAAAACTACCCGAAAATGCTAATTGCTACATTGGAGATCAACATTTCACTTACACTTCTCACTCTTCTCTTACTTCCCCCCATGAGAATGGCTGCATTAAGGGTTCATTGTAAGGAAGAGAAACATTATCTATTTATTCATTTATTTATAAAATAATTTATTAAACCTGAAGTGGTTTAGCAGTATTATTACAATGAGATGATCATATATATAATTTTGGTTCTAAAAATGGCAACTTTATTCAACCTAGTTCTTTGAACTTGGCCTGGGTGTGAATGACAATTCTGTCTAATTAAAGTATGTAGTAAGATTCTTTATGGAATTGCTTCCTGAGTATGTTGAAAAGTTTATGTGGTGCATTTGATCACTTTCAAATATCTAAATTAATCGTAAGAGCAGCTTAAGGAGTAGCTATTAGGGAGAAAGTGTAATATGATAAGATGCAGAATAACAATACAGTTAACCTAACCTGGCTACCCACTAGAATTCCAGCCTCCTGAGGACCCTGGAGGTGAGAATGAAATGAATGCTATGATCATATATTTAACTGTGGTTCTAAAAATGGTGACTTTATTCAACCTGGTTCTTTGAACTTGGCCTTCATGCAAAATGACAATTCTGGGTGTGGAGCCATGTTATGAGATGAATTGTTCCAAACCCCCCAAATGAATATGTTGAAAGCCTAACCCCTAAGGTAACTGTATTTGAAGATAGGGCCTTTAAGGAGGTAGTTAAGGTTAAATGAGGCTATAAAAGTAGGGCCTCAATTCAGTAGTGCTGTTGTCCCTAGAAGAAGATAAATGAGTACTCAGCGTCTAGGCAAATAGAGGAAAGGCCATGAGAGCACACAGTGAGAAGATGGCCATCTGCAAGCCAAGAAGAAGAGAGGCCTCCAGAGAAACCAAACCTGCCAATACCTTCATCTTGCACTTCTAGCATTAGAACTGTAAGAAAATAAACTTCTGTTATATAAGCCACCCAGTCTGTGGTATTTGTAATGGCAACCCTAGCAGGCTAGGACAAGAGGGGTCCCGTGGATAACTCCCATGTGCTCACAAATGACCATGTTTTCCTCCTTTAGCCTACACATGATTCTTTACTGTCATAGTCCCAAGGTATGGCTGGTATGCATTTGTGTGAACATTTGAGAGCAGCTACTACTCCTGTCTTGTCCTCTGGTGTCCCCACATTGTCTGTTTGAATCCCAAACTTTGGAGGCTACTGTGATGACCTGGGCTGTTTCTTTAGCAGTCACTCAGCTGATATGAAAAAAAAAAAATCTTCTAACTTATGGGCTACACTTTGTACCAGCCTACAGTGAGGCTTCCTGGTGCTCTCAGCTTATTTGTTTGAGACACTCTGAAGACAGCAGTTTTTATTTGTTTTTTTAAATTAATTATAGTCCACCTTTCCCTTGAAGTATGCTTCCAAAGTCTGAATAAAACTGGAATTTTCCAACTTAAGATTCATCTTAGCTTAATATTACAACTAAGCAAAATACCAATCCAAAGCATAGAAAAATATTGCAAGTCTTTATTGAAATTTCCTGATAAAGAAATGAAAACAAAGGAGGAAAACTGCATCACAAAATGTACAACAAAACTTCCTAAGATTCTATTTTATTCACCTGTGTCTCAGAGTTCAATACAGTGTGGCAAGTACCCTGTCCAGAAAAGAGTTAACATAGCAGGCCTGAGATTGCTATCCTTTTAAAGACCTGCATGCAAAGTTGACTGATGTCTATAACCTTGGAGTTAAAGAGAGTTCTCACCACTGTAATTGATAAGAATTGCTAACTATGCCTAAACTGTTTGCATAAATGATGAGGTTTACATTGAACACCTGCTTTGCTTCTGGGAGTCTAGAATTTTATGTGCCTAGTAGAGGTTGCCTATGTGACAAGCTACCACTGAATATCTAATGATCTTCCCTGGTAAATAACATTTTACACATATTATTACAATTTGTTGCTGGAGGACTTGAGTGCAATCTATGTGACTCCACTCAGAGAAAACTCCTGAAAGCTTATACCTGGTTTCCTCTAGACTTGTCCCCATATGCCTTTATTTTTTGCTTTGTATCTATTAACTATAAAAAATCATAGCTGTGAGTACAACTGTTTGCTGAGTCCTCTGAATCCTCCTAGTGAATCATGGAACCTAGGTGTGGTCTTGGGGACCCCTGACACATGTTCTAATCACTCTTTTCTCATTTTTCTGTTAAAATTCTGGCTATGCCTTTCCAATTCTACAGGCCTTAGAAAATATAAATCAATTACATGAAAATATACCTAGAAAATAGGAAATATGAATCAATTTATATTTGACATTAGCAAAAATGATAGAGTAGTGAACTCCAAACTATTTTCTCTCACAAAGCAATGACTAAGCTAGCAAAAACTGTCAACATCAATTTTTTAGGTCTCTGAAATCTAATCAAAAAGTTGCCACAACCAGAGAAATGCCTAATAAATAAATAATAGTTTGATTTCAGTAAAAGAGCTCTGTTTTATTTTACTTGGCTTGCTACCATCCTGTACTTCCTAGTACCATCCTGTACAGTCTTGAAGATGGCAGATTGCATTGCTACTATAGGTTGCTGATACCAGGAAGTGCAATATGGGATAAATTCAAGGAGATTCATATTGAGCCAAATTTTCAAAAGCCAAAATAAAATAAAATCTTGAAAGCAGAAACAGAAAAAAACAATTTGTCATGTACAAGGACACCACAATAAGATTAACAGCCAATTTCTCATCAGGAAATATGAAGGCTAGAAAGCAGTGGGAGGCTATATTAAAATGTAAACCAAGACTCCTATATCTGAGAAAATTACCCCTCAAAAATGAAAGAGAAATTAAGACATTCCCAGGTAAACAAAAACTGAAAGAGTTCATTGCTATTAGTCCTTGCTAATGAGAAATGCTAAAGGAATTTTCTCAGACTGAAATGAAAGGACACTAGACAGTGACCCAACGTCATATGAAGTAAATAACAGTAAAGGTATACATTGGTAAATATAAAAGCCATTATTATATTTTGGATTTGTAATACCTCTTTCTATGTGATTTAAAAGATAAATGAATAAAACAATAATTATGAAGCTACATTAATAAATTCATACTGTGTAAAGATGTAATTTGTTATGGTAACAACACGAGGGCAGAACACAGATATATTGGAGTAAAGTTTTTCTCAGGCATACCTCAAATATATTGCAGGTTTGGTTTCAGACCACTGCAGTGAAGCAAATATAATAAAGTGAGTTGTGCAATGTTTTTTTGGTTTTCTGGTTCATTTGAAAGTTATGCTTACACTGTAGTCAATCAAGTGTGCAACAGCAGTATATCTAAAAAACAATATGTATACTTAATTTTAAAATACTTTATTGTTAAAAATGCTAGCAATCATCTGAGACTTCAGCTAGTTATAATATTTTGCTGGTTGAGGGTCTTGCCTCAATGTTGATGGCTGCTGACTAATCACTAAACAGGATGGTGGTTGCTGAAGGTTGTGGGGGTGGCTGTGGCAATTTCTTAAAATAAGACAATAATGTCGCTGCATCAACTGACTCTTCCTTTCATGGAAGAATTCATGAGATGCTGTTTGATAGCATTTTACCCACAGTAGAACTTTTTTCAAAATCAGAGCCGATCCTCTCAAACCCTGCCACTGCTTTATCAACTAAGTTTATGTAATGTTGTAAATACCTCCTTGTCATTTCAATAATGACAACAAATAATTCATACCATCTTCACCAGGAATAGATTCCACTGAAGAAATTACTTTCTTTGTTCATCCATAAGAAGCAATTTCTGATCAATTCAACTTTTATTATAAGATTGTAGCAGTTCTGTTAAATCCTCAGGCTCTATTTTAATTCTAGTTTTCCTGCTATTTCTATCATCTTCAATTACTTCTTCCACTGAAGTCTTGAACCCCTCAAAGTCATCCAATAAGGTTGTAATCAGCTTCTCCTAAACTCCTGTCAATGTTGATATTTTGACCTCCCCCTGTAAATCATGTTTTTTGTTTGTTTGTTTGTTTTTTTTTTGAGATGGAGTTTCACTCTTGTCACCCAGGCTGGAGGGCAATGGTGTAATCTTGGTTCGTTGCAACCTCCACCTCCCGGGTTCAAGCAATTCTCCTGCCTCAGTCTCCCAAGTAGCTGGGAATTACAGATGCCTGCCACCACACCTGGCTAAATTTTGTATTTTTAGTAGAGATGGGGTTTCACCATGTTGACCAAGCTGGTCTCGAACTCCTGACTTCAGGTCATCTACCTGCCTTGGCCTCCCAAAGTGTTGGGACTATAGGCATGAGCCACTGTGCCTGGCCAATTACAACTTTCTTAATGACATCTAGAATGGTGAATCCTTTCCAGAAGGTTTTCAGTTTACTTTGCCCATTTCCACCAGAAAAATCACTATGAGTGGCAGCTACAGGCTTCTTAAATGTATTTCTTAAATAATAAGACTTCAAAGTAGAAATTACTCCTTTATCCATGGGCTGCCAAATGGATATTGTGTTAGCCAGCATGAAAACAACATTAATCTTCTTGTACATCTCTGTCAGAGCTCTTGGGTGACCAGGGGCATTGTCAATAAACAGTAATATTTTGAAAGGAATCTCTTTTTCTAAACAGTAGGCCTCAGCAATGGGCTTATAATATTCAGTAAACCATTCTGTAAAAAGATGTGCTGTCATCCAGGCTTTGCTGTTTCATTTAGAGAGCACAGGCAACATAGATTTTGCATAATTCTTAAGGGCCCTGGGATTTTCAGAATGGTAAACAATATTGGCTTTAACTTAGTCACCAGCTGCATTAGTCCCTAATAAGAGAGTCAGCCTGTCCTTTGAATCTTTGAAGCCAGGCATTGACTTCCCCTTGCTAGCTATGAAAGCTTGAGATGACGTCTTCTTGCAATAGACGACTGTTTCACCTGCATTGAAAATAGGTTGTCTAGTGTAGCCACTTTCATTAATTATCTTAGCTAGATCTTCTGGATAATTTGCTGTAGCTTCTACATCAGCACTTGCTGCATCCATCTTGCACTTTTATGTTACAGAGATGGCTTTTTTCCCTAAACCTCATAAACCAACTTTTTCTAGCTTCAAACTTCTCTTCTGAAGCTTCCCTCTCTCAGCCTCCATAGACTTGAAAAGAGGCCTTGCTATGGATTAGGCTTTGACTGAATGGAATATTGTGGCTAGTTTGATCTTCTATCCACACTACTAAAATTTTCTTCAATACAAGTAATAAGGCTAATTTACTTACTTATTTGTGTATTTACTAGACTAACACTTTTAATTTCCTTCAAGAACTTTTTGTTTGCCTTCACGACCTGGCTAACTATTTGGCACAAGAAGCCTATCTCAGCTTTCAATATATTTTCCTCACTAAGCCTAATCATTTCTAGGTTTTTGATTTAAAGTGAGAGACATGTGACTCTTCTTTTCACTTGAATACTGAGAGGCTATTGTAGGCTTATTAATTAGCCTAATTTTAATGTTGTTCTATCTCAGCAAATTAGGGATGCCTAAGGAGAGGGAGAGAGATGGAGAAATTGGCCAGTCAGTGGAGCAGTCAGTACATATTCAACATTTATTAAGTTTGCTGTTTTATATGAGCATGTTTTGTACACCCCAAAACAATTATAATAGTAACATCAACAATCACTGATCACAGACCACCATAACAGATACGATAATAATCAAAAGTTTGAAATATTGTGAGAATTACTAAAATGTGACTCAGAAACATGAAGTGAGTACATACTGTTGGAAAATGGCACCAATATATTGCTTGATACAGGATTGCTACAAACCTTCAATTTGAAAACTACAATATCTGCAAAGCATAGTAAAGCAAAGCACAATGTAACAAGGTATGCCTGTACTATTGAGTTGCTATTAATTTAAACTAGGTTATTATAGGTTAATATGATAATTGTATTCCCTAGAGTAACCACTAAGAAAATGTCTACAAAATATGCAGTAAAAAAGTGAGAATCCAAATGATAATTAAACACAAAAGGTGGCAGTAATGGAGGAAATGCAGAATAAAAAAGATAAAAGACATACAGAAAATAAATATCAAAATGGCAGCAGTAAGTTCTTTCTTATCAGCAATTATATTTGATGTAAATGCATTAACCTCTCCAATTAAAAGGCAAAGATTGGCAGAATGGATAAAAAACATGATCTAACTCTATGGTATATATAAGAGATTCATATAAAATCCAAAGATGCAAATGAGTTGAAAGTAAAAGAATGGAAAAAACACAATAGCCAAAATATAATCTACTTACTCTGCTGCTCCACTATATTCAATTTTTTTTAGACAATGCTGACATTTAGGTAGAAAAAAACTCAAATATTCATCTACTGATTAATGCATAAACAAAACATTGTGTACAAAATATTATCCAGCCATAACTTAGGAATGAAGTACTGACATATACTGCAACGTGAATAAACCTTAAAAATATGACCCTAAGTGAAAGAAGCTAGACAAAAAGACCACATATTGTAAAACTCCATTTAAAAGAAATATACATAATTAGACATATTCATAAAGATAGAAAGCAAATTAGTGATTGCCAGGGGCTGAGAATGGGGACTGACTGCTTAAAAGACATGGCTTTTCATTTCAGAGTGTGGAGAGAGTTCTGGAACTAGACAGTTGTAATGGTTGGACAACATTGTAGATATACTAAAAGTCACTGAATTATACACTTAAAATGGTTAAAATGGTGAATTTTATGTGTATGAATGTTACCCCGATCCTAATAATTTTAAATCAACAGCCATTCTTCTTTCAGTTCTTTTCTTCTAATCCATTACTTCAATCATCACCATAAAGTTCTGGAAAGCAATAATAATAAAAGTAGCTAACATTTTGTGTACTTCTTCTGTGCCATGCACTCTTTTATTTTAATCCAATGCCAACAACTCTAAGGAATAAGTAATAACATCACCTCACTTTGTAAATAGATAGTAGCATTGAGGCAAGGTCAGACAGTAAGTAAGCAGCAGAAATGGAATACCAACTAAGGCAAAATTGCATTCTAAACTATTGTCTGTAATACTATCTTACTGGGTAAGCAGATAGTGGTAAAACTGTGAATGCGTATATGTTAATATTTTTCACACACCATCAGGCTATAAATTTCTAGTGTTTGGATTAGAGAATAATTTAAGGGGTAGATGCAGAGATTTGTTGAAAGTTTTCACTCTGTTCTGACACTAAACCATCTTTGGAGCAAGTGTGTCTCCAAAAAGTCTGTCACTTCTTTGAGCTCCTTCCTTTGGTGTACTCCCTTGAGGGTGGGGTAGGTAACCTTTGTCCCACTGGTCTAGGAGACTATGATGGGAAGGATTAAAGTTACCTTCCATCAGAAATCTTATTGTCTTTCCCATGAGGTTCCTGGAGTCACCAGCTAGGATTTCCAAAATTTGTATTAAGTACACAGAAACTCCTACCACATGCAAAACAGACATGTATCTCAGAGACAAAAAGCATTGGGATAGAGAGATGGGGTAGGCAGAGTGAAAAGTTGGGACTTTGTATTTAAAAGAAAAAAACTCCAACACATTTTCTGTGTAAAGAAATTATTCTGGTTTTAAATATAAATGATCAAATCAGGAAAGGACCAGGGCACAGTGGAAAGCAAATAGGATATAGAGGCTAGTGAGGCTGGAATGGAGACCAGCCTTAGACACTTACGAGGTGCATGATCTTGAGTAACTGATTAATTTCTAAGATTCCTTATTTGTAAACATGAAAGAGCACCAACTATTAGGGGTGTGAAGATTAGAAATAACAGACGTACAGATCTAAACAATGCCATGCAAAGAAAATACTGTCCTTAGGACTGTACATTACATAAATCAAATGTAAAAGGAGGTATCATTAACCCATCCCCAAGTTAGAGTCTTTCTCCAAACTTGAGGAGCTAAGCAGGATACCCTGTTGTGAATGCTTGTTGCCATGTGAGACACAATGATACAGCTTTAGAGACACCTTATAAACATTTGCAAAAGTTACTGGTGTTAAGAGTAATGTAAAACATATACCAGAAAACTTAGGTACCCAAAAGGCACTTTCAGAAAAAGATGTTCCTTCTAGCTGAAGAGTCAGGAGAGACCTTCTGGAAGAAGATAACTCAGATTGGCCCCAGGTGCTGAGTGTTGCAGCTGGGGCAGCAATTTGAACAAATAACAAGAGGTTGAAACACAAGAGGCCTGAGCAGTTGAGTTTAGCTAGAGCTGAACATTCATACTTGGAAGGTAAAGAGGCAAAGAGGAAATGCATTTCAGTAAAAAGCTCTGGAAAGATTTGCCTGCCGGGTACGTAAGTGTTCAAGCTTTATCCAAAAAGCAGCATTGAGAAGTTAAGCCTCAGGTAGTGGGAAGTTTAGTGAAATGGTAGTGAAATGGACTAAGGCCAGTGCACACAGAATACTCTTTCATAAACTCAGGGTTCCGTACATCTGGCCCTTCTCCATCATGAATCAAATTTCTTCAGGTCACAGGATTTTAAAAAAAATTTTGCAATTCTTAACTAAATGCATACTCAGATTGGAATTCAAAACAAATTGGGGGATGAGTTAGACAGGCACTAAACTGTCTGGACATAAAGATTCTTGTTTCTAGCAAGCAAATATTCATAATTGATTGCTCCTTATTTTTATTCATGAGTCACACTTGACACCCATCTGAAACTCTTGCAGTGTCCCTGTCGCTCTTCATCAGGCAGCTGAAGTGAAACACTGACTCTGTAGAAATCTGGTGTTAGCCTCTCCTCACTGCTCCCCTTCCTAAAAGTGTGTCCAGGGTGAAAAAGTGTTGCTCCCAGGGGCCGAATGCAAATATCTGACCATGTAAACAAGAACTAAATTACTCCTTCTTAGTTCTCTTCTCTGTAGATTTCCTGTCCATGCATCCTTCTTTACTTGTCCTGGCTGTCCTCCTCATTTCTAATCCAGCTTCTGTAATCCTTCCACAGGTTCGCTCTCATCGACGCAGTTCATAAACCAACTCTCCTGTTTCCATGCCTGTGAGGAAAAAGCAGTACAAATAATCCAAAGGTCATTTGCTTTCAATTTTGGAATGTCACCTTTGGCTAAAAGCAGACTCACCACTTAATTGTATTTGTTTAGTAGTATATCAACATTATTCAGCAATGCCTGAAAACCATTGGCTGGACAGTGGGACAGTGGAACAAGGAAATCATGTCATCTGCTGTGAAGCAAGGTGGACTAAGCTATAAATAAGCCACTAAGTAGATAAGCAGATATTTAAAGGCAGAATGAAAAATTGAGTACAAGGAAAATATGTTAATATGAAATCATTTGGAGGATTATGTTTTCTTTTTCAAATCAAGTTGTTAAAATACCTTTGGCTTTCCCCACTTTAAAAAGGAACACAATAGACTTCGGTTCTGAACCATCACACATAAGTCAGGACTGAGGAAGGTGCATCCACATGCATCTTCCCAACTGCTCCAGAGGCACTTTGACGTGAACATTAGCTCATTATCTCAAAATCATCTTGTCTTAAACTGGGCACAGCATTTTCCCCTGGAAGCTAATGGCAATCTCAATGTTCCAAACTTCCTATCACTTATTCATTTCCCTCTTTAGTAATCTGTGTTGAGGGGGGACCCCATTTGCACAGGTGACTTTAGAGTCAGCAAATGCCACACAGTAAAATATAAATAATTGAACAAAAAATATATGAGATTATTCATTTGTAACTGTATGGACAGATACCCAAATGACCCTATTCTGTATGTAACTGATACAAAACAACTTATCAGTTTGAAAAGGTGATGGTCCATCTGTAAAATGCCAAAGAAATGAAAGTCAAAGAATAAGAATTAAGTATTACTTTTCCACTGCACTGTATATAATTTTCATGAGCTTCTCTGTTTTGTTTCATGCTATATCCTCAGTACATGGAGCAGTATCTGACATAGAGGAAACATTTATAAATTGCTGTCTGACTGATTAAATGGATACATGAATGAATAATTCACCGTCTGGTGAGAGCACAACAGACCTGTTTGTCCAGTCATCAGAGCTGATGACAATATCTCTTAAAATGGGGATTGGGAACCTAGAGACCTAATAGTAACATTCATAAGGAGATCTAGTAGGTTCTGTAGTGAATTGGAGACAGCATGCATCATCTTGAGGAAACAAACAACTATTCTCCAACTCAGGATAACTATTACGTTCTGTATTGAGGGTATGGTGTTATCACATTTTCTGAGTTATCAGTCAGGTTACAGAACTGTTTTTTTTTTAAAAAAAAAAAAAACGGAGTCTCCCTCTGTTGCCCAGGCTGGAGTGCAGTAGTGCGATCTCAGCTCACTGCAAGCTCTGCCTCCCGGGTTCATGCCATTCTCCTGCCTCAGCCTCCCAAGTAGCTAGGACTACAGGCGCCTGCCACTATGCCCGGCTAATTGTTTGTATTTTTAGTAGAGACGGGGTTTCACCATGTTAGCCAGGATGGTCTCAATCTCCTGACCTCATGATCCACCCACCTCAGCCTCCCAAAGTGCTGGGATTACAGGCATGAGCCACCACGTCCGGCCAGAGAATTGTTTTTATCAGGTCTAGACAGGCCATCAAAATGCAAATTTTTGGCCATTATCTGAAGGACAGTATTCCCATAACAAATCTAAAAGTGATTCAATAGTGTTAAGAGTATGCTGAGATAATCTGAAATAAAAATCATATTTCAATATAATATTCCAGTAATTATTTTCCAGAATAGAGACCAGTTTTCATCCAATCCATTATAAAACTTCCACTAGTAGATTAAAACTTAAACTGGCTTCTGGCTTCCAAGGCTTAGACATTTCCTTAGAAAATTTTTGAATTACATAAGATTCCTATGCCTATTTCTCACTTAGCCTGGGGGGGCTCCATGAGGCCCATTGTACTCATATTCAGGGTTGTCAGTGCACCCAAAGTAGGATACAATCGAATATTGATATGCATAAGCCAAGCCATTTACAGAATAATTTCTAAGTTAAAATTGAATCCTTTCTTTTTTTCTTTTTCTTTTTTTTTTTTTTTGAGACAGAGTGTCTTGCTCTGTCGCCCAGGCTGGAGTGCAGTGGCGCTATCTTGGCTCACTGCAAACTCCACCTCCTGAGTTCAAACAATTGTCCCGCCTCAGCCTTCCGAGTAGTTGGGATTACAGGTATGCGTCACCACGCCCGACTAATTTTTGTAGTTTTAGTAGAGACGAGGTTTCACCATGTTGGCCAGGTTGGTTTCAAACTCCTGGCCTCAGATGATCCACCTGCCTCCACCTCCCGAAGTGCTAGAATTACAAGCATGAGCCACTGGGCCCTGCCAAAGTCATTTATTTAATAATAAGGAAGACAAACACATACACATGCACATTATGCACAAACACACCACTATTAACCAGAATGTCCTTTTCATCCCCCATTTCAGGAGCATATATCAGAAGAAGCTAAAAACAATAAGTGAGTCAGGGTCCCAGGAAGAGGTAGATGTCACAGGGAAAGTAGAACTCAAAGAGCATGGTGGTTATAAGTCTGTTTAGACAGTTAGGATCAGGATTTAGGGTTGATGATGGAATAAAGAAGCATCCAAGAAATTTCAACACAATATCATAATGGCAAGTATTCCCAGTGCTCGGCCTGAAAGGCCGAGGGGAGAGAACTGTGACCAGAACCTGATGGGAGCTGCAGTCCTGGAAAAGAGGCCACCTGACAGCGGCTGAAGTTGTAGGTAGAGGAAAGCAGTCTGACCTCTCCTTCTGCGCCCCAACCTTCTGCTGGGGCGTTCCAACCTCTACCACACTGGCCAAGAGCAAGTGAAAGCTTTAGGTGAGGAAGCACTAACATGTAGTCGGAGGAGGGCAACCTCTGATGGCACAGAGCAAGGCAGAGAAGGGTGGAGAGGAGATCTGGACGGGCAAATGGAAACTATTTAGCCCACAGAGTCAGAGCTCACAGAAATCCTAAGTAATATTTTATCAATGCCATGGAAGAATGAAAGAGATGATTCCTTCCTCAGAAGGCTCCTATCCTCCTAAATTCAGAATCCCTCTCCCTTTGACAGTGCTGACAAAAGTTCATATTCTCCAACTCATCTTTTTATTTATTATTCTTATTATTATTTGAGACAGGGTCTCACTCTGTCACCCAGGCTAGAGTGCAGTGGCATAATTATAGCATGCTGGCCCCTCAAACTGCTGGGCTCAAGGGTTCTTTCTGTCTCTGCCTCCTGTGTAAGCTAGGACTACAGGCACATGCTACTACTATGCCCAGCTGTTTTTTTATTTTTATTTTTTGTAGAGATGGAGTCTTGGTGTATTGCCCTGGCTTGAGGCCAGGTCTTGAACTCCTGGCCTCAAACAATTCACCCACCTTGGCCTCCCAAAGTCCTGGGATTACAGGGATGAGTCACTATGCCTAGCCCAACTCATCCTTTATGACTTGGTCCAGGCCAACTCATTTCTGCTAACACCTCTCTTTAAGCACATTTTAACTTAAGTGACTCCTTACTGGTTTCCAAAGTCATTCTATTTCTGAGCTAAAGTTGAGATTAGACTCTCATTACTCTCATTACCTAGATAAGGCTTGGGCATTCATAAGGTTTCTCAGTCACATATCACAGTTCTGAGGTGATTGTCTGCAGATAGCTGCCATAAACATTTGAAATTTTTCTCATTTCACTCTCAGATCTCCATGTTCTTATGGGGGAAGTGGAGCCCACTATAGCTTTTAATGTTTTTCTGATGTTATCTGTGGCATTTTTCAAAACCTCCCTTTCTCTTAAAATAACAGGGCATGGCATGATTTTGTCAACAATAGTATTGACTGAATAAAGAGCAGGTGAACTTTGTTCATAAAGCTTCTTTCTATGTTTGTGAGAGAGATCTATGGGAGTTAACAGTCCAGTTAGGAAGTTTCTGTTTACAAAGTCACATAAAGCTGAATGTCACTTAAAGAAGTCCAAAGCAAGGGTGAAACGGGATTAATTAGATTTGGATTTGGGAATAGAAGGTACATATTTGAAAAAAAAAGAAGAGAATTTTGTTTGCAAAAGAAGCACACAAACTGTATGAATTGGGCAGCAAAACTTAACCTGAAAGAGAGTGAAATAACAATTTGTCAAGGCCAAACTAAGTAATTTTTATTTGCTAGTACAAGCACCAAGAAGTGCATGGAGTAAGGCATTTAAGGAAGCTTTTCTAAAGTTAAAAGCTATATGATTATCTATGTTTAGAAGACAAAAGTGAAGCCAGCTGGACTTCCTGGGTTGAGTGGGGACTTGGAGAACTTTTCTGTCTTACAAGAGGATTGTAAAATGCGCCAATCAGCACTCTGTAGCCAGGATTGTAAAACGCACCAATCAGCACTCTGTAACTAGTTAGAGGTTTGTAAAATTCACCAATCAGTGCTCTGTAAAATGGACCCATCACCACCCTGTGAAATGGATGAATCAGCACTCTGTAAAATGGGCCAATCAGCAGGACATGGGCGGGGACAAATAAAGGAAAAAAGGCTGACCATCCCTGCCAGCAGCGGCAATCCACTCAGGTCCCCTTCCACGCTGTGGAAGGTTTGTTCTTTTGCTCTTCAGAATAAACCTTGCTGCTGCTCACTCTTTCAGTCTGTGCCACCTTTAAGAGCTGTAACACTCACTGAGAAGGTCCACAGCTCCATTCTTGAAGTCAGTGAGACCACAAACCCACCTGAGGGAACCAACTCCACACACAGAAGTATAATGGTAATGGTTGGGGCCTAACTTGTGGTGGTCAGTCTGGAGATGGAAAGAAGGTGTGGGTCTCTCTGTTATGTCTAGTGCACAGATGATGTTAAGGATGAGATAACGGAAAATGACTGCATGGTTTCAAGAGGAAACAAAGTTGTTAATGACTTGAAAACAATGGAAAATTAAGAAAAAACATCAAGTCGTAGAGTAGAAAAATTGCCAACTTTAGTTTCTGACTTGTCTGTCCAGGTTTAGGTTTTTGTAATTTATCTAAGTGAACTTTTCAATAGAAAACTGAAGCTTCCTAACCACGAGAGGATATTCAGGCTGAGAGAAGACAAAATAAAACTGGTAAAATGTTTCTTCTGAGTAGATGATTTCCCTAAAGCAAAAAAGAGAAGGAATTCTGTAAATGTTAGGAGTTGCCAACTCTCATGGCAAAAAGTAATCAGAGAATAGCAGTTGAGAATTAAGGTCAGGAGCATAATATATCAAGGAAGTCAGGAGTCGAATACAATGTCAAATGGTCAGGAGAAAAAATAATTGGTTTCCAAACAACAGACTATAAATGTAATGTAAGTTCCATTCCTGAAGACTCTGTTCTGTTTCCAAAACACAGTAATAAGATTTACTAAATATGTTGCATACACATAAAAGAATTAACTTCACCCAATAATTACTTAGCTAATAAATCTGTTATCACAATATTCAATATGGATTTTACATTGCAAAGTCTATAGCCGTAATCAGATTATCTTGGATTCTGCTAAGTTAATACATTTGCTTTTTCTAAATAAATTAACAATTTTGATATGTTATAATCTGAGGACTATTAATATAATTATTGTAAATATGAGATATGTAACTTGAACAATGTTTTCTGCTGTGGTAATTATTTGGAATACCTCATTTCAGCTTTCGCTAAAGCAATTTTGACTAAAATTTGTGTATGTATGAAAGTGAGATGTGAGTTTCTCTGTGTGTGTATGTGTGTGCTAGATCATAAAATGGAATATGTTAGGATTTCTCTTATTGGTAAAAAGGTCTTGAAAATAAACTGTTGAGATTCTTTTCCCAGTCCTTTTTCAAAGAATGTTTGTTTTGTATTAAAGGTTTTGATGTGTATGTTCCATAAATAGTAATACAGTTGTAAATGGGTTCAAACTTCGTTTGAGAACATCAAAGACCATATCAGGAAGCCAAGAGATGTCAGATTATTACTCAGCCTAATAAATAAACACCCATTGTAAAATACAGTACATTAACTGGAATTGCTACTTCAGTGAAAGCAAGTATGGGGAAGTTAATGAATATCACTGTCTTCAATATTGAAAATAGTCTAAACATAGGCTGAAATAAAACTTATTTCTAGTCCGGTTGAATTAAGGGTAGATATATGTACCTAAATATAAGTTATACAATTATGAGGGCAAGCCCAGATACATGCTTCTGAATTTATTAGCTGGCAAGTGTCAATCTTCTACTATTCTCAAAAATAGATTTGGAAAAGTTAGGGCAAAAGCTATTAAGGAAGGAGAGCGTCACATACAATATTATTTTTCCCGTATTTTCTACAGTTTAATGTATAGCTACAATTCTTTACCTAAAGTCATGTATTCTGTTTGACAGATATTTCAATTCTTTGTTACACATTTCTTAGAATGATTTTTTTTTCTTTTGTAAATTCAAGACAAAACACACAAAATTTGTCATCTGGAAGATTAAGAGGATAATTTTTTTTATCTTAAAAAGAATGTGTGTTTTAAATTTTCTAGAATAAAAGTCCATCTATAATTCCCTGTACTCAGACTTTCTTGCAATTTTCCATTTTTATTTGTCCTGTCCATAATGAAAGTAGCAACTTTCATTTATAAATTTTTTTATAACGCTATCTTTCTGTTAATGTATTTTGATATGGCCAGTTGGTAAAGCAATACATATATCAAGGGCCTTAATAATGTTAATTCTCCTTGACTCTGGAATTCTAATAGAAGGAATTAATCCTTAGGATTCTAAGAAAATAATTTCAAAATGCAAATTTCTTTATATGCAGATGTTTATGTTTATTACAGATATACGGTTGTGAAAAACTCTAGAATAGCATCAATTGCCAACAATAGAATGATTTAAAAAGCTGGTATATATGGACTTGATGGATTTGTATTAGTCATTCATTACTGTGAGTTTGAACACTAGGTGATAGATTGGAAATACTGTGATTTTGTAGTATTAAAGTATATAACAATACAAACCAGCACCAAAACTATTGTCTTTATATATATTTCTTGAGTAAATGAATGAATTAGTGGATAAATGGATTGTGGTCATATCTGGTACACTACTAAATATTTTTTCTAGGCCCTTCTTGTGTCTGTAGAATTAGAATAAAATAAGCACTAATTTGCTGCATGACAGTTGGGGTCAACTATCAAAATAAGATTTGCACAAAAAGAGAGGACAGTCAAATACGTCACATTTCTTCAGACTATAATACAACTTTGGAACTAAATTTTGGAACGAATTCTCATTGTTGATGTAAAATTTTTAAAACATTAATTAAGAAGCTTTAATATACTTCATAATCAACAAAGAGAAAGGCAATTAATAGCAGTAAAAATACAATGATGATTATTAATAAAGACATGTTTAAAAATATTTTCCAGGATATTTTCAAAATACAACACTCACACATTTTTGCCTGCAAATCAGGCAAGTAGTAAAATAAGTATATGTATATATCACCTAGGGACCAACTGAAATAATATTTCAATTGAAGTTATTTCAGCCTCACAACTGTACTATGCGTTCTGTAAACACTAGGTTAGATGGACTGTAGAGATCACAGGTATAGAGGTATGATGTTCCCTTACAAACGTTCTCCATCAGTGACATTTGTGCTCATGATATTTTTTCTTCTGTTATCTATGCCCGTTAAAAGCCCTGCTCCTTACTGGATGACACTTACGTTGGCCTGTGTTGAATAACACCTTGTCCAACTGATTCTCACTCTTCTGTGAGAAACAAGAACACATTTGGAAAACTGTCAAGTAGTCTAGGGATTCAAACAATGCCTGAATATTCTAGATCATATCAATATTATGTCTGAATGGAAATTGAAGTGATGCAGTTTCTACCACTAGTCATTTTTGCTTATTGGCATGTCAATATTCTCTCAGAGCAGCCTCAAGAAATGATTATGCATATAAGTAACCTAGAGCTTCCTTTTTTTTGCATTACGGTTAGAATGACCATATTATTTGTCAACTAAATTAGAGTATTTTTGAGTGAAAAGAGAAACTATTAATAGTTATTTGGAGATAATAAACATAAAATGGGAATGTTGTGAGCAAACAAGGACATATGGTCATCTGAATTATAATGATCAATAAGAATACCTTAGTAGAAACTTGTTGGCAGGGCGCGGTGGCTCAAGCCTGTAATCCCAGCACTTTGGGAGGCCGAGATGGGCGGATCACGAGGTCAGGAGATCGAGACCATCCTGGCTAACACAGTGAAACCCCGTCTCTACTAAAAATACAAAAAATTAGCCGGGCGTGGTGGTGGCGCCTGTAGTCCCAGCTACTCGGGAGGCTGAGGCAGGAGAATGGCGGGAACCCGGGAGGCGGAGCTTGCAGTGAGCCGAGATCGCGCCACTGCACTCCAGCCTGGGTGACAGAGCGAGACTCCGCCTCAAA